>NW_004444010.1:13290765-13292323 GCF_000243295.1 Trichechus manatus latirostris | reverse complement strand
ACTGATCCTGTCTTCCACCGTTTCAAATCTTCTTCTCAGCCTTTCTATAACACCATCCATTTCTGAAATCTTGTTTATCTTTGGATTTCTAATTGTTGTCTTTGTATAATTTCTAGTTGTGAAGTTATTTTGGCATTTTGTTCCTGCATTATTTTCCTGAATTCTTCCAATTTTTTGTCTGTATTTTCCAGGAATTTGTGTATTTTTTACTCATGTTTGTCAGCTTTTTGCCTCAGCTCTTGGAGAATTCTCAGTATCAGAGATTTGAATTCCCTATCAGGTAGTTCTAGTGCATTTTCTTACACAAGAGAGTCATCTGATGTTTTATTTTGGATGCTTAATTGAACCATCCTGTCCTGTTTTTGTAAATGTTTTGATATTGTCTGCTGTCTTCGGGGCATTCAGTAGTTATTTTTATCATTTATTTATTGTAGATTTTTTTTTGTTTCGTCCCCTCTTTTTTTTTTTTAAAGTTGACTATGTCTGAGTAGGCGGACTGTGTTCTTTGTTGTTTGCTCATCTGTGGGCACAATACTTTTCGCCTCCTTCTCCAATTGGCAGCGTCAGGCACTCAGATATGGTATGGCAGGGCAGGTCTAGCTGAAGAGGAGTTACTGGGATGGATTGTTTGTGGCACTTACCACGGCCACCAGAGTGGGTCGGTAATCAGTTCAGGGCAGGTTCCAGTAGGCCGTGCCTGTGCTGCTTGGTGGCATGATGTCAAGTGCACGGTGCAGGTAGGCAGGATGCAGTGGGGAGATTGTTATTTGTGGAGCTAAGATGGATATGGGAGAGAGGAGAGAGGAACAGGAGCCCAAAACATACAAACAAAGAAAAAGAATGCTAGGGGAGCTTGCCGTTGGAGTGGAGAGATGAGAGACTATGAAATGGAGAAAAACAGAAAGGGGAAGAGGGAGAAAAGAAAAGAAAGAATAAATAAGAATTGGAAAGGTTAGAGAAGCGCAAAGTTCCCAGGGATCCCACCGGTGCAGCTATGAGGTCTGGGGAAGTCGCTCTCATGTGTTGCAGTACAGCCTGGCTAGAAGGTGTAGAGGTATACGTTGCCAGGTATTCAGGGAACAGAAAGAGAAGGAAGATATAGAGAGACGAGAAACTGAGCAATGAAGAACGACGAAAAGGGAGGAAGAGTGAAAAGAAAACAAAACAAATAAAAAAAAAGAAAAGAACAAGAAAGGCCAGCAAAAAAACAGAAAAAAAAAAAACCCAACGAAGAAAGACATGGTGCCAGGGATCCCTCTGCATGTCTATGCAAGCTGATGGGGAAATCCCTTGCCACACAGCACCGCCTGGCCAGAAAGGGCTCCCAACTCAAGAAAAGGAAAAGAAAACAAACAAACAATTCAAAACAAACGAATGAAAGCCCCGGGATCCCATCAGCACGGCAGCCCAGATCGGGAAGCAGCTCCACACTCGAATGGAGCTCCACAGCCCCTCAGGAAGAAGCAAAGATGGCACCCGGAGCCAGGTATTTGAGCAAAAGGATGGGGAGGTGGTGAGAGGTAAGTAAGAAATCAAAAGAAGCAGGAAAAAAAGCAAC
>NW_004444010.1:13280067-13290316 GCF_000243295.1 Trichechus manatus latirostris | reverse complement strand
GACCTCTGCATGATTCTCTCCTTGCTCTCTGTTCTCTGTCAGTTTTCTCACTCCATTTGGTGCTTGGCTGAGTTCTTTATCTCTTCATTTGATGTTTTAGAGTTTCAGGATTGTATTCTCTGTTCGGCTTAGTTTTTCGGATCTTTGCTATGGAGGGACAGCGTGGGGCTTCTGCCTAGAGCGCCATTTTGCCGGAACTCCTGAATTTGTTAGTTTCTTGATGTAATTGCCCTCTGTTTGACAGACTATTCTTTTGGATGCTCTATATTTGGATAGATTTTGTCACTCACCAGATGTCTTTTAATTGACGTTCCCTGTTCTTTTTTGACCGAATTTTTGTTTATTTTTTATTCAAAACTGGAAGCAACTCCTGGCTGTTTGGAGGGCACCGGGTACCTGGCAAGTTCTTTGCATACTGAATTTAAAGCCCACCTAAATAGGCTGCCAGTTTTGAATCTAGGAGCCCATCTGGTGAAATACGCACAGCAGGCTCTATAGAATCACCCCTTTTCACAGAGACTTTTTTTTTTTTTTTTGGTATGTTGTCCAAAGTTTGGAATCCAAATTTATCTTATTCTTAAAAAGATAATTTTTTTTTCCAGTTGTACATTTGCATTGCTGAATTTTTGGAAGCAATCACTCTCCTAATGACCCAGGATGAGTAATTCATGCCATTTAATCTGATTTCATTCCATCATTGTCTGCTCAGAGAGGGCAGACTGAGAAGAAATTTGGAAAGGATAATACATTTTATTATGGCACTTCAGAGCTATCTGCATTAATTATTCCTCACAATTACACTGTGAGATCGACTCTTTGGGGTTTTTATGGATAAAGTAAAAATAATGGATCTTGTCCCAGACTGGCCAGATTTCTCTACTATATCCATCACCACCCAAGGTACAGGATTAACAAAGTTATCACAGCTGAGTTTCCTGATAAAGTGAAGTACATTGAAACTGGATTTTTCACTATGGACACTCATTAGGGTCCAAATAAGGTCATAGGAAACCTTGCAAGTAAAGGTACGTATAGAGCACAAAGTACAAATCAAAAGTAAGAAAATATTCTTGCCGGTATCTTGATTGGCAACAAACTGAAATGAGACATTTTAGTTTTAGAGATTTCATTCCTTTGGTCATTAATCTTGTCTTCTTGCTTATGTTCTTTTTTTTTTTTTATAAAATAGTTCATTTTTTTATTCAACAATTATTTATTGAATGGTTACTGTGTGTTAGGAACTTTGCTAGACTCTGAGAATACTGTGATGAATAAGATACATGTTATCTCTACCCTCACAGAGCATATTTGACAACAGAATTTATAATTTTTATTTTTTATTATTTCACCACTGCACCTCGACCCTTATAACCTAAGTCTATCTCATTTTAATCTTTAATTATTATCCTCAAGGAATCTGAAGTCCTGTCTGTCTCACATCTCTGTGTACTTGCACGTCATCACATTGCTAGTATCCTGTTTGGCAGAGGTATTTTGAGCTGTGGATAATGTGCTGTAATTGTCAATTATGCTTATTGTTGCAGAAACATAGATTATTTTAGAGTGGTGAAAAAGAATTTTTCTCAGATAATCAACAATAGTGCAAGAATAGCCAAGAGTATAAATGAATGTGAGTATGGCAGGAAAGGTTGGAAAGAATAGGGACTGATCAGCAACCATTTGCTTTGAAATCACATGACACTTTCAGTGTCCAAAGCCAATCATTAAATTGTTACCTTAGAAAAATCTCCGTTTTTTTTTTTTCTGATAGTGTAGTGTGCTTGCTATTTTATTTTTGGACAATTTTTAGTTGGAATTGAATTCCAAATGGTTATGTCCAAGAAACAATTGTATATATTCTATTCAACAATGTAACCCCCAAAAATACAGAAAAAGTAGAGCAGTTTCATTGAATTGATAATGAATATTAAAAAATGATTCTTGTATACAATATCTGTAACAAAGTGAAACAATGAAGAAATGCATACTAACTGAGTGAAACTTTCTATTAGTAGTATTTTGCTCCAAAAAAGAAAAAAAAAAATGTTTGCTTATAAAGTCTTATTATTTTTAGCTAATGTCAGTTCTCTATTTTCTAAATTATGGTTAAATGTCATTTTTAGCCATCGGAATGGTCCCTTATAAGCAAGTGTTTTAAAGACGAAAAATTACTTTAATTAAAATTGTCATTTTGTTTACATTCTGTTTCCCAAGACAAATGCTTTCAAGGGCAGCTCAAGAACGGACCTTGAAATTCTGAGTTATAGACCAGCCATTGCTGCTTTTTGTTTATCTCTTGGTGAGAAAAGGATGATTAGAAATAAAAAACATAAGTAATTAGTTGTTTTCTTTTTTTTTAATCTGGCAAATGCTCCCAATATCTAGTATGATTGCTTCAAGGATAAAGTAAGAAAGAATACTGAACACACATTGAAAAGTAAAAGCAACCAACCAAACAAACCAAACCAAAAAACAAAACAAAAAAACCCAAAATGTTATACAATATTCAGTTGTATTGATGCTGCTGTACCAGATTATTTGCCTTAAAATTTTTTTTTTAAAAATAGACTTATCCATCAATAAACAGATCAACAACAACAATAAAACAGTCTGCCTTTGCTATTGAGAAAGATCACTCTTGTAAATGCTACTTCATTAACCATTAGGAAAATGCAAATCAAAACCACAATGAGATACCACTTTACACCCACTAGGATGGCTAAGATAAAAAAAAAAAGGAAAGTAACAAATGTTGACAAGGATGCAGAGAAATTGGAAGCCTCATCCATTGCTGGTGGGAATGCAAAATTGTACAGCTGTTGTGGAAAACAGTTTGACAGTTCCTCAAAAAGTTAAACTTCAAGCTACCATATGACCCAACAATTCCACTCATAGGTATATACCCAAGAGACTTGAAAGCAGTTGTGTAAACAGATACATGGACACCAGCGTGTATTCACAACAGGTGAAACATGGAAACAATCCAAATGTTCATCAACAGATGTTTAAACAAAACGTGGTATATACACACAATGGAATATTACTCAGCCATAAAGAGAAATGAAGTCCTGATACAGCTACAGCATGGATAAACCTTGAAAGCATTATGCAGAATGAAGTAAATCAATCACAAATGAACAAATATTGTATGATCTCACTTATTATGAAATATGTAGAATAGGCAAATGTATAGAGATCAAAGTTTAATAGTGGTTACCAGGGGCAAGAGTGAGGGGAAAAGGAAAAATCATTGTTCAGGAAACACTGAGTTTCTGTTTATAGTGATAGAAAATTTGGCAATGGTTGTTGGTGATGGTTGCACAAAATGGCTGATGTAATTGGTGTCACGGAAGTGTATATGTGAAAAAAATGTTGAACTGGCAAATGTGCTATCTGTATTTGTACAACAACAAAAAACATGTAAAAAAATCATGATGCTAAGGTGAAGAATAGTTAATGACCATGTAGTTAGAAGCTCCCCAACCTTGATTTCCAGTTCCTTCTATCACCTAGGTGTCCACCCAATCAGACATTTCTCAACCTTCACAGATTCATGTTAATATTTACTGTTAAAATGTCTTTTTCAGTTTCCTAGCCCAATATTCTAGACTCAGTGTAAGCTTCTCCCATTAACAGGGACAGTTTTAATTCAATCTGTTAAAAAGCTGCCAGATTAAAGCTCTAATGTTGAAAGGAGAACATGTTAGCAGGAGAAGCAGGGTAGGCATTAAATTTTACTCTGAAAATATTGACAGAACACTAGTGTGTCTGTTAAGACCAGTATATCAGCTGTGATAGAAAATACAACTCAAACAGGCTTCAGGATATAAAAAAAAGAAAGGTTTTTTTTTATGTATGTAAATGAGAAGTCCAGAGGTAGCTGCAGATGTGGCTGGATTCAGGGCTCAAGTGATGTCATCTGATCTCAGTGTCTTTTCTATTGGCTTGGCTCTGTTTTTATCAAGTGTTGCATTCGACTTCTCAAGCTCATATCTAATCTTGAGATTTACTCTGTTAGGACCAACCCAGAATCAATCATTATGTCCAGAGGAACACAATGTTCTGACTGGCGGAAGTCTGGGTCACATACCTCCTGTGTGCAAGGAGTTGGGTTAAAGCTCCATTTACAGCACACACACAAAAAAACCAAAAACCATTGCTGTTGAGTTGATTCCAACTCATAGCAACCTTATAACACAAGGACTGGAAATAGGACATTTAGCTAATAAATTCTCTTATGTCATATTATTCACTTCCCCCACCCCCATTTTTACTATTGTGGCAGTCTGGACTTCTTTTTTGGCAATATTGTTTCTCTGTTAAGGATTTATAACTCTCAACATCTTGGATTTAATTCAGTCAATGATATTTATCAAGCCCTCACCAACTATTTGACTCACTACAGCAATTGTACCCCACTGAGCTGTGCCTTAAATGGTACCCTAGAGATTCAGAGAGTTAACACAGCACCAATTCTCTGCCAAACTGGTATTTAAGCTTTGTAGAGAATCTGGTTCACTAAGCATTAAAAACCAGATGTATTTAAACTACTGAAACAAATGACAACCCGATAGCGCCACCACAAAAAAGACCCTTTCCACAAGCCCATTTAAAACAAAAAGCCACAAGATGTAGCAGTCCTCATCTCTGCTTCCTTAATGTAATTTTTAAATATTTTTAAAGGCCTAATTTGTATTTTTCTAGAAGAGGACATTACATAGCACCAATTTACCAGCAGGTGTCCATTTCAACATAATACAAATCATACTAAGAGAGACCTAGATATTCCTCAGAAACAATAGTTTCTGAAGGGATGTTCAAAGATAAACAAGGTTTGAGGAAAAGTAGAGAAATCCCCAGTGTGCATGAATATAAGGACTGAAAACGTAATTTTTGGGGGGCTTATTTCTTGCAGGAATTCAGAATGTATATTTTCTCACCAAAAGTAACTAAAGAAATTGTCACAGTAGTCACAGAGAAGCAGTGTCCTCCAATAGGTAGTGTTGTTCCTCTTCAGAAAGCATTTTATGTTCTGATTTCCTGAAACAATGCTGAACATCTCATAAGGCAAGAAGGGAGAACCAAATGGAATTAGATGTTGGCAAAAGTGGTTCAAAACTGATGTAAGAAAAAACTTTCTAACAGGGTTTTCTAATGTTGGAATAGTCTTGTTTGAAGAAATTATGAAGTGACTTTATATTGAGATATTTCAAACTTGATCTGATCTAGTCTTTATGGTACTTTAAGTCTGTATTGCTTTGATACCATACTATGAATTATAAAAAAAAGTGACTATAAGTTTTAACTTCTCACTATTATGTTTATAAACAGGAGTATAATATGTGTATATAGAGAAATAAATGAAGAAGATTAACAGATATTTTAATTGACATTTACTTGTTTGAAAGCAAAGTTGTATTATTTCATTAGCATAATATGTGTCATTCATTAAAATATTCTGCACCTTAATTTCACAAATTTTTGTTAATATGTAACCTTGGGCAAACTATCTTGCTGGCCTCTATTTAATCTGTAAAATGAGGGGAGTAAAGTTAATTAATGGCGAGATTTCTTTCAACTCTAAAACTATAGCTATATTTCTAAGATTGTATATTTATCAGAGCAGGTCCAATGACTATTTTTCATATTATGACACTTGTAGTCAAAGTATAGGTTCTTCTTAAACTAAAAAATGGCTATCCTTTCCATCCAAAGTGTAAGCAGAATCCTGATTAATGAATTGAGCTCATTGAGCCTCTGCCAACTATGCAAAATCCCTGTCCCTGTTTGGTGGACATCTGTTGTCTCTAGGAATGGATGGAATTGAAAAGATCCTCAACTGAACGAGAATTGGGAGAATTAATTATTTAAAAATTATTGCTGCTTTAAACATTAATCCTCTTGTTTTAGCTACACATGGTTAGGAGGAGGATTGTGATATTTTGCGTTGCTCTGCTTTGAGGAAGTCTGAATCCTTTGACTTTATATCCCAACGAGAGAAGCTTTGACCATCTTCTTGCTGAGAACTGCCACTTTGATCTGCAGTTCATCAGTAGTCATGTCATGTCAAGCCTGTCTTTCCTCAGCTAACATAGAGACCTCTGAACTGCTATGCCCAAGTGTAGACTATGCAGCTTCTCCCTTACTTACCTAAAGTACAATTAATTACAGGCTATAGCTTGGAATTTTTCACTGAATTCTGGACATAATTAAGGAAATCACAATACAGAAAAGAAAGCCTGAAAAACTCAACTAAAAAAATGATCATTTCTGGCATTTACAGGCCAAACTTGCTCACTGGGTCCTTTCTCCTCCCAACCTATCTCCTTATTGCTTTGCTTACCTCCTCAAAGTAAAATGCCTTTTTTCTTGTATCATACTTGAAGTCCAGGATCTTGACTCCACCAAGAGCAACTCAGACTGGAACCTCTATATTTTGGACCACAATCTTAGCCTAGCCTTTGCCAAACCAAAGAAGTGACCTTTCCTCAGAGCTGTATCAAAGACTTTTCCTTTAAAAGAACACTTACTGTCCGTTATCCTAGCTTTTGTCGTTAAGAGTTGAGAAAATATTGGGGTCAATTCTCAGCCAAGAGCAGTCCCATTCCACTAAATATATTTAAGGCATTGAATCATCAATGAATACAAACATGTGCCATTCTCGCTAAACTTCTGTCACTTCTCTTAGTCCCAGCAGATAACTTCAACTTTTTAATTTTAATATATTGAAAAATTCCAAAGTGAATTATCCAGCTTTTGGTAAGCTCAGAGCTGTAGAGATCTGAAAAGAATGCAACTCCCGCTCTTACAACAAAGAAAAAGCTGGACAAACTGCTAATTCACAAGTTTTCTTAAATTCATCAGAGAATTGAGGTTGTAGGGCAACCAACTAACCCCAAATCTGGGAAGAGGCAGGTACCTGCAAAGAGAAACAGGATGCCATCATGTGTTTATCTGGGGCAAACACCACTAGATGCCATAGAAAACAGTAAGAAGGTTCAGCTAGCGTTTTAATAAACTGCTAAAGGCTGAGTGGAGGCTATTATGAGAGTGTGGACACCCGGAAGGCCATAGATGTATTGGGGGAGCATCCTCTAGCAGGCTTTTTTTTCCCCAAAACTCCGCCAGGTACTCACAGGGAAGACTGGGAAAAACAGCAGCCACTGCTGAAACAGACATATCTCTCCAATGTCCCCTATAGAATAAAAGTCTTAACATGCAAGGGGAAGAGCAACAAAAACTATTGCCTGCAAGTACTAGGGGAAACTCAGTTCAGCCAAGGGTAAGGGACAGGAAAAAATAAAATAAAATTGCTACCCCCAGTGGAGGGGTAGGAATCCAGCTCTACTGGAGGAAAGGCAGAAGCACTTGTGAAGATCTATCCCTGTAACCTAGGGACACAGTGCCTGCCTAGTACTGTGGCTTAATCAGAACATCAGAGACTACACTTCTTACCTGACACCCTACCAGCAGCCTAACAAGTAGTTAGTAAAAGCAACAGTGGAATATGACTAAGATCTGCAAGAGACACATTCTTTTTGGGGCCCAGCACAAAGGGAAGACACAAAGCCAAGGGGGAGCAAGCATTAATAACACTGGAAAGCCATCCCACACCCTAAACACAAGGTAGCACCGGGAGAGGTTGATGCCTGTTTTGCACTGAAGGTAATCATAGCAACAACAATTCTTTAATACAGCCACAATTCTGACTAGATTAGCTCAAATTCTCACACTAAAGGCCTAGCAGAAGGAAAAGTATGCTCATCTTTAAGCATAAAATGTATTTACTTCAGTATCTTCTGTCCTACACAAGATATCCAGCTTTCAGCAAAAATTCACAAGGCATATGAAAAGGCAAGAAAAAACATGCCAGAGAGACAAAACAATTTATAGAACCATTCTGTGTATGACTCAAATATTGGAACTATCAGTCAGGGAATTTAAAGTAACTATGAATAATACGTTAAAGGGTCTAATGTAAAAGGTTTACAACATGCAAGATCAGATAGGTAGTTCTAGCAGAGAGATAGAAAATATAAGAAATAATTAAATGGAAATACTAGAAACTAAAACATATTAACTGAGATGAAAAATGTATTCAGGCTTATTAACAGACTTGGCACAGCTAAAAAAAGAATCAGTGAACTTGAAGATAATTTAATATAAATTACCCAAACTGGAATACAAAGAGAAAAAAGAGTTAAAAAAATAACAGAGCATCTAAGAGTCATGACACAATAACAAATGGTCTAGCATACATCTAACAACAACATACACATAATTGAAATCCCAGAAGGAGAAGAAAGAGAAAATGAGAGAGAATTTTTTTGAAGAAAAAAATAGCTTAGAATTTTCCAAAATTAATGACAGACGCCAAACTATGGACTTAAATATTCAGAACACCAAGCAAGATACATACCAATACGCACACCACACACACAGAGAGAGAGAGAGAGAAAGAGAGAGAAAGAGACATATATTTAAATTGCTAAAAACCAGAGACAAAGAAAATCCTGAAGGCAGAAAGAGAAAAAAAGACACATCCCATAAAGAAGAACAAGGATTAGAATTATAGATTTCTCAGCAGAAACTATGCAAGCAAGAAGACAAGGAAGTAGCTTTTTTAAAGAGTACTGGAAAAGAAAAAAAACAAAAACAAACAAAACTGTTAACCCAGAATTCTATATCCAGTAAGAATATTCTTAAAATATGAAGGAGAAATATTTTTTCAGAGTGAACTATCCTAGCTTCTTATTCTTTCTGGCATCTCCAAAATAACATACACATTGTGTCTTCATTTTTGCTTTTTTTCTTCAGGTTTGAGAGGATGAAGATGTTTTTCCCATTCAAGGCCAGCACCTCCATGTTCTCAGAGACTTAATCAATTACCACCTCTCTCCTACATGCTCAATTGAAAATTTTCTAATCTATCTTCTATCTCTCCTTTTTACCTTGGCCTTTCCAATTGCTTTTGACACTCCTGGCCATGCATCTCTCTCTTGGCAATTCTGATATCTCTTCTCATCTTGATGGTTATTTCAGTATTTCCTTCCCAGGATGTCTTCCCCTTAACACGGCTATTCTCCAAGATTCAGTCCTTGGTCCACATGATATTCTATGATAATCTTATTTCCTTTCCCATCTTTCATTATCTCCTATTTGATGATTTCTAAATTTATGTATCCAGGTTAGATTTCTGGTTTCCGTCTTAGAACTCTATCCAGTTGCATGTTGGACATCAATTACATCCACACAATGTTTCCCAAACTAGATTCATTCACTATCCTTTTTCTTCTCTAAATATGCGTCTTCTCTATTCCCTATTGTATTTATGATCCCAGCCATCAACCTATTTTCCTATGCTGGTACCCTGGGAACATTCCTTAACTGAGGAGTCAAGGAATCATCCTTCCCAACATCTAGACAAGCAATAAGTCTTATTGCATGTATCTATGTTCTACACCTTTCTGAGTCCTCTTCACCCCAACTCTACCTGCCTCTCTGCCAATGACCTGGGGATTGCCTCGTTTTTTCTTCCTAAGCTGGGACTCATTAAAATATACGAAAGTAGTGAGGAGTAGTGAAATTAAATATGTTGGTATAGAAGCTACTAACATTTTCTGTATTATCTATTTCTGAGACAATTCTTATTTTTCTTATTAGCAGGATATTTTACTATTATTTTGAATCTTTTCACAATTGCTTTTGATTATAATTTAAGCTTTAGAGTTGATCTTAAATACTAACTTCACAACAAAGTAGAAGCAGATACACACATACGCACAAACACATACATATATATGTACATATGTAATTTCTGTTACAGGTATCATTCATGATTCATTAATATTTTTACAGAAAAATTAGAACAACAGTTAAAGATCCCTGGGTGGTAAAACCAGGTTGGTTATATAACTTTGTGTAGATACTGATTGGATGAAAAGTTAGATTTTATACCAGATTATCAAATGGAATTAAGGTGTAATATGTGTGCTGATGTGACTTATGATGATAGTAGAAATAATTTATAATTGCTAAATGCAATTAAGTTTTTATATGGCATACTAATATTGTCTTTTTTTTCCATAAAAACTTAGAGGTAGGGAAGGCAGGTATTTTTATCCTCATTTTACAGAGATTCAAAATAAGTCTTATTCAGATTACGTTAGCCAAGATTACACAGCTAGTAACAGAGAAGCCGAGATACACTCCCAGATCGTCTGACTCCAAATTCCCTACTCGGGTCAAC
>NW_004444010.1:13276566-13279225 GCF_000243295.1 Trichechus manatus latirostris | reverse complement strand
CAGAAGAACTGGAGCCACTGTTCAGAGGAAGCTGAGGAAACAGAAACTATGTACATGAAAGCACCTCTCCCTTGTGTATGCCCAGAAATACTGGGAAGGGCTCTGAATGGCTCACAGTTACATGGGGAGAGGACATGGTTTATTTTATTTCCCATAGAAGTCTGAATACTTGGGGGCGTTCAAGTATTATGTGTATGTGTGTGTGAGCTGGTAAATACTGATGCCTAAAATATATTAAGCATGCATATTTGAAGTAGTTGCACAGAATATGAGGAAAACAGCAAAAATTTTATGTAAATTGTAATAAGATATTTCAAAACTTTAAAGCTTGTTATATGCATGCATCTTGATCAAAGTGGATTTTAGACCTCCTATCTGGATATGGAACTGGAAAATACTAGATTGTCAGTTTCTTTCTTGCAGCTTTAAATAGATTGCAAGATGGCACCTATGCAAATAGCAATTTCTACAAGATAATTGGCCATATAGGCCACATGACCTTTTGAATATGTTTTCCCAAATGTTTTATTTCTAATTAGATAATGCTCATTCAGATTTGAGTAGATTTGTCTAAGTGGCTAGATAGGTTTTCATGCTTCCTAGAGAAGAGATTTATAAAGGATATGTGAGTTTCTGAACAGTAAAAGCTTTTATTCAAATCGTCCCTTGGATCAGTGAAATCTTTCTTCTACCCCAGATCAACACTTTCCTCTTATTTAAGTTTTGCATTTTGTTTAAATTATGCTTTTCTTGTTTCCATGACCGATTTTCAATTTGTCTCTATGTTCTACTTCAGTAGAACTAAGACAATGTCATTCTGAAAACACATCAGTCTTCATCAGGGTTCCCTTTCTGCAAAGGGCATCTCTCTCTGTACATATTCAGTATTAGATATTTTTTGGAATCAACTGTATCTTCCTAGAAATATGCTTTCTATTTTTTTGCTCTAAAAATGATTGCTATCCCCTTATCTAGTTTATTACTTCGCATTTACAAAGGAGCAACCAAGTTTGATTTGTGTACACTACCTTTGCTTAACCTTTCCATCCAGCTGAATCATACATCTACCAACGACTATGGGTCAATTCCATCTTTGCTAGATGGAGTATATTATTCGTTCTGAATTCCACTATAGCTTACCTTCTGAAGGTAAAATTATTTTTCAGCATCTGGAAAATAGTTTCATTTTTCAACAATCATGACCCTGAAATATGTGGCCAGGTACATATTTTGATCCCCAAACTTGAAAATATTTGCATGGGTAGATTATTGTGCTTTTCGTCTGCCAGCTCTCATTTGGCTTTCTGCTTTCACTTAAGCATCTCCCCCTTTTTTTCCTCTTCTTTAAAATTAAACTACTGAATGTTTGCTTTTGTTATTTCTGTTATTATATACAAGAAACTAAAGAGTCAGAGATAAATGCATTCTCAGAATTGCGCAGTTTATTGTAATTTAGTAAGATGTTCTTTTATTTCATCTATTATGTCATTATATGTCATCTATGGCATCATCCTTGCTTCTCCCCATAGTTTTTCTGAAGCATTTTAATTCACTTGTCAAGTGCTCTTTTTCTGTGTTTGCAGAGACCTTGTTATGATAATTGATATACAAAAAATTTGTATAGTGCTTTTTCGTTTACAAAGTGAGCCACTCTCAGGGTTTGGATTTTAAAACATTCAGTTCAAATGCTTTCTCTATTACCTGATAACAGTGTTTTCTTATCTGTTTCTAAATTACAAGATTGTTATGAATCTCAAATATGGTAATGTTTTTGAAAATCACTTTGTAAACGAAAAAGCACTATACAAATTTTTTGTGTATCAATTATCATAATGAGGTCTCTGCAAACACAGATCAATGCCCATGCAAGCAGCAGTCAAGAAATCAAATGACATTTTGCACTGGGCAAATCTGTTGCAAAAGACCTCTTTGAAGTGTTAAAAAGTAATGATATTACTTGGAGGAATAAGGTGCACCTGATCTGAGCCATGGTATTTTCAATCACCTCATATGCATGGGAAAGTTGGACAGTGAATAAAGGAGACAGAAGAAGAAATGAGGCATTTAAATTATAGTGTTGGTGAAGAATATTAAATAGACCTTGGACTGCCAGAAGAACAAGCAAGTCTGTCTTGGAAGAAGTACACCCAGATTGCTTCTACAAGTGAGGATTGCAAGACTTCGTCTCACATACTTTGGCCATGTTATTAGAAGGGACCAGTACCTGGAGACGGACATCATGCTTGGTAAAGTAGAGGGTCAGTGAAAGAGAGGAAAACCCTCAAGGAGATGATTGACACAGTGGCTGCAACAATGGGCTCAAGTATAGCAATGATTGTGAGGATGGCATAGGACTGGGCAGTGTTTCTGTTGTACATAGGGATGAGTCGGAACCTACTCAATGGCACCTAACAACAACAACAACATAATAAGTATGTTATAGGGTTATTATGAAAATTAAATGAGATAAGACATGTTAATGTGTCTAGAACAGCCTCCCACTCAATGTGAGTGCATAACAAATGCTCTTTGCTTTTCTCTCATCCATACCTAAACCTTTTTCCCTTAAATTTTCCATTTTTGTGAAATTCCACCCAAATTACATCTTTGAGGAAAATCACGGTCAATATTATTCATAAGGTGAAAACGGTAGCAGAAA
>NW_004444010.1:13273868-13274731 GCF_000243295.1 Trichechus manatus latirostris | reverse complement strand
AAGATATACTTAAGCCCACATACCTCTATTTTCTTTATTCATCGTGACCTTGAATTTAATTTGGTAGGTTTTGGTGCAGCTCGTATTTCATAATAACACATTGTGCTTTTCAATTTACTTAGATTGTTTAAAAAACAGATAACTGAAAGCCATCTGTTTGTGTTTCTGTGTTATTTGTTCTCAGGACAGGGACTAGGAACAAATCATTTTGAAACCCTGCTAGTGAATCCTCTCATTAATTTAAGAAGTTCTACAAACTCGGTGGTCATTACCAGGTGAAAAGGGTGCCAAGTGTTGGGCTTTCTGGGATAAGCAGAAAATAAATTTCTTCCTTTGCTCTTTGTGGTTGAGTGGTATCTTTTTTTAGCCTCCTGGCAGGACTCTCACAATTTAATGTACATTAGAATCCTCAGGAATGATTGCCTAAAATGCATATTCTTGAGTTTCACCCCAAGAGACTTTGATTCAATAGATCTGGGATGGAGTCCAGGAATCTCCAGCTTTCTACAAGCTCCCCAGGTGAATCTGAGGTACATAGTCTGAGAACCACACTTCAACTAGCACTGCTTTTTTAGAATCTTAAATCTTTATCATGTATTTGAGAGATAAATTTAGGACAGGTATTCTGTAGCTCAAATATTACTAGCAAGAATAAAAGAAACACACAAAAACGCAGAACAACCCAAAGTTATACTAGAATAGGTGGTATAACAACAAAGCAAATATCTTACTACCTCCCAAGAAAGGGTTTTAAATAGGTTATTAAAGATATAATGGAATCTGATCAGAGTCAAACTCAGTTGTTGGGACACAAAGAGGTTGTCATGGATTGAATTATGTCCCCCAAAAAATGTGTGTATCAA
>NW_004444010.1:13270985-13272707 GCF_000243295.1 Trichechus manatus latirostris | reverse complement strand
GGAAGAATAATTATTTAATAGTGCCTGAATTCATGCAGCTTGCATGTGGCAGTGCCCAATTCTAACCCATGTTCTTTCCACTAGCTAGAGTTGGGTTGTGGGCTCTGTGGCTTATGTGTGATTACTTTGTCTTGGGCTCTCTGTTATTCATTGACTTGGAGTGGACCACAGGATTTGAAGGGGGGAGGAGTGGAAAATTCCTGTTTCATACATAGTACTACAAATTTTCACAGATATGGAAAATTAATTGTTGGATTTTTTTCAACTATGGAATCAAGCGAATGGCTGCTGTTCATGCCTCTTGCCATGAGGTGGGGCAGTTGAAGAGTGGGAAAATATCCTTTTCAAGAGAAGTGATTCATAGGCAACAACTTCTCCCTGTCTGAAATTAATGGTAAAAGATGGACTCTTGTTGTGGAATCTAAACACATGCAATAAGAAAATTCTTAATTTCTTTTTTAATTTTGTGGTCTTGGAGTGAGGAAGAATGGGCACATGAGTGATGAAGGAAATTTAATATTGCAGGTTTGGACATTAATACAAAATTTGAATCTAGAATTCAAAATTCAGAATGGGTTCTCAAGTCAACTTATATACTATACTTTCCCAGAAGAATAGTTAAAGTGTGTTAGGTTGGGAGAACAAATAACAGGTTTATGGAAGTACAGAAAATGGAAAGAAACCATGACAGGGTTATTGCATCTCTCTTCTCAATGCTTACTGATTTCCTTTTACATCCAGCGTACTTAACCATTTCCCTCTTCTTCCACTTTCTTTTTCAAAAGTCCATGCCAATTACTTTACCTGATGTATTAATGGATAATTCATTAAGAAAATCTTTTGTTTCAAGTACATCATGATGAATTTTGATTGCTAATGTTACCTGGGCTCAGCTTGAAGTGTGTTTATTGACCTACTCATAGATTTAAGATGTTTTCCTAGAACTTAGAAAATTACTTGGGGACATTTTAAATCAGGCTTTTAAAGGACAGTGACTCTAGCTTTCATTTGTCAATGTCCACACTTAGGGCAAAGAATAAGAGATGTGGAGAGGAAGACAAGAATACTAGGTGATAAGTGAGAGGAGAAGTATTGCTGGTTATTGTGTTGCATCTCCTTAAAAATAAGGATCCAGAAGGCCATAATAGTGAAGAGACTAGGGAAACAGGAGATTTTGAAATTTACATAACAGATGAAAGAAATTTATCATGAATAAAGCAATGAGGTTTGTAGTATGGAAATGAAGAATTAATGAGGAAAAGCACCTCCATAAATACTTAAATGAATGAATGGTGTGTATTTCCCCCTACTCTGGTCCAGCTAAAATATGTTTTTTATTTTTTTAATATGTTAATACTTTTTGATAGTATTTTAGTGTTAAATAGTTAAAAATCTTTGTAACCCACAGAACACTACCTTTGATCGATTCCAGATTCCCAACAAATTTGAATGAGCTCTTAACAGGGCTACAAAATGAAAGCAAGGCTACATTTGATACAAATTCCTGCCATTTCAAATGATGCTGATTCTCGAAAAGAAACTTGGGTTAAGGCTGTATATGTGCACTGTTATAATATTAAATGGCAGCCAACATCACAATCACATTCTCCTGACATCTCATTCCTTGATGTCTAAGAATTCAATGCAGGAGAAAGATGAGAATCAAATTTAGGCTGCTTAGCCCAGTTGTGAAGTATATGGTGCTATAAAGTTAATAATTAT
>NW_004444010.1:13268895-13270042 GCF_000243295.1 Trichechus manatus latirostris | reverse complement strand
TGACTCACGTAATGGTAGTTTGTTTATGGACTGTTTAACTCCAGTAGCTTCACTGGGGCAAGGGATTTTTCTGCTTTATTCTCTGATGATTCTTCACCACCTGACACTTAGTAGATGCCAATTTGTTGAACAAATGGATGTATGAATGAAATAGGAAATTTGTAGGCTAAGAAATCATTGAGAAATGTTCTGCTTTGCTAGGAACAAAAGAAATGCAAGTAAAAACAATTAGCATTTTCATCTATCAATAATGAGTAAAACACAAACAAAAAGTTGTACCCAGTGCTTGTGAGGGTGAAGCAAAACAAACACTCATACAAAATTGAAAACACCTTGCTGGAAAGAATTTTGGAAATATGTGTGTCTTTAAAAATGTTCCTATACTATATTTTAATTCTAGGAATATAGTCTGAAAGAAAAAATACAAAATTAAAAAATAGCTTTTGTTGTACAAAATCTTTACTTCAGCGCTATTTATTATAGAGAAAGAAATTAAAATAATCCTAAATGCCTGAAGGTAAGGGGATAGTTAAATTATGATGCATCCCTCTATTACATAAACATTAGCTGTTAGATTTACGGAGAGTATCTTAAACATGGAATAAATCTGATGCTGTGAATTTAAATGAATTTAATTTAATCAATTTAGATGAAAAATTTGAATATATAATATTATTTTAAAAGCATACATGGAGAAAGTAGATAGAAATTATGTCAAAATAAAAACAGAAGTTAGGGAAGGTAGGATTATGGGTAATTTTGTTTTATACTTTTATATACTTTTATTTTCTAAGTTTTCCAGAATGAAACTTTTATAAATGATTTTGTGTTAGACTGGTAGTAATATGTATGCTGAACAAATAATCTGAGAAACTAGACTATATGATGAAGAACATGACATCAGGATTGGAGGAAGACGCATTAACAACCTGCGATATGCAGATGACACAACCTTGTTTGCAGAAAGCGAAGAGGACTTGAAGCATTTATTGATGAAGATCAAAGACTACAGCCTTCAGTATAGATTGCCCCTCAACATAAAGGAAACAAAAATCCTCACAACTGGACCAATAAGCAACATCATGATAAATGAAGAAAAGATTGAAATTGTCAAGGATTTCATTTTACTTGGATCCACAATCAACAC
>NW_004444010.1:13265609-13266795 GCF_000243295.1 Trichechus manatus latirostris | reverse complement strand
CAGAGAATACCTAGGATGTGGAGCAAATGGAACTTTCAATCACTGCCTGTGAGAATGTAGTCTTAAAAACTCTTTGGCAGTATCTACTAATGTTGAACATACATACAACCTGTGATCCAGCAATTATACTCCTGGGTTTATATCAAATAGAATTGCATGCAAATATTCATCAAAAGACATGCTCAAGAATGTTCATAGTAGCATTATTTCTAACAGACAAAAACTGGAAAGTACTCATTGCCCAACAACGGGAGAATAGATAATGGAATACTATACAGCATGAAAATGGATAAAATTAAACTCTATTAAAAATATTGACCAATTTCTCAGACATAGTTGCCAGACACAAAAGTATGTGTATTGTATGATTCCTTTACATAAAATGTCAAAGCAGGCAAAGCTATTGTTTTGGTATTAGAAATCAGGATAGTGGTGACCCTTGGTGGGGCATGAGTAGTGACTGGAAGGGGGCACAAAGGGGACTTCTGTGGTGCTGGTAATCTATTTTTTTAATATGGGTGCTGGTGTATTCGTGAAAATTCATTGAGCTGTACACTTAAGATTTGTGAACTTTTCTACGTTTATATTTTTCTTCAATAAAAGCTAAACTAATTTTTATCATTCTTTTCAATCAACTCAGCATATCTTGACATTGGATTTACCATGTGATGCATAGAAATGTAAAAGAATGTCCCCTGGGTTGATCTCATGATCCTATGGGGAGCATTAAGTTTAAAGCCCTAAGATGCTTCTCAGTGGGTCTGTCTAAAATGTTTACAGTGGTTTGAAATGCAGAAAAACAGAGATGTTTTCATATAACATGGGAGCGAAGAGTGAAGTGTTGCTTCCAAGAGAGAGATTTTGAAAATTTTTTTTCCCTCTGTGTGTTTAATTATTTACTGAGCCTTCTCGGCCACATTGAGATGGGAGCTGGAACAAGATCTTTGTACTTTGTTAGAGGAAATAAATGCAACACAGTTATCCAATAACCAGGATGAGTTATCATATTATCTACTAGTAAAATGTTGACAACTGGCTTCAGATTTCTAACGATTAAATGGTAATTTTTTTATTGTTTTAAGGTTAGAAATATAAATCTCTGATTGTCAATGCTACTATATCCCACAAAGTGTCTAAATGAACACCTTGTGTGGTTCCATTTATGATGGGGGGGGGGATATGGTGC
>NW_004444010.1:13256867-13257797 GCF_000243295.1 Trichechus manatus latirostris | reverse complement strand
GTAAAGATTTATTACCTTGGAAATCCTATGGGGCAGTTCTATTCTGTCCTATAGGGTCACTATGAGTCAGAATCAATGCGATGGCAATGGATTTGGGGTTCAGTTTAGCAACCCCTTAGTAAGATATGAAATCAGTCAGTTGACTCAAGCATATTTTAAAATGAAGTAGAATAGAAAATTGCAGAGTGTAATGCATAAGGTAAGTATTGTTTCATGAACTTTTTGATTTTGCTTTTTTTTTGAAGCTGTAACTACATTAAATAGAATATATATATTTTACTGTGGCTTGTAGTAAAGAGAAACATTTGAAACCACTGTTCTGTAGCAATTTGATTGTAGAAAAAAATTTAATAAGCTAGATTTTGGGAAACATTCCAGTGATGGAGTATTTTGTAATGTGGGGGAGGGGCAATGGTGACAATACCACAGGTAGATGGAGTGGGTTTTCATGAATAGAATGCATATTTTCAGTTCCAATCATCAGGCAAGAGAAAAAAGCACCTTTAAAAAAAAATTTTGTGGTAAATATATAGGTAATAAAACATTTGCCATTTCAACAATAGTCATGTGTACAATTCGGTGACATTAATTAATGTCACTGCTCATCATGTTGTTCAAATATCACCCTATCTTTTCCCAAATTTTTCCGTCACCCTTAGCAGAAACTCAATGTCACGTAGGTAATGAGTCCCCTTTTCCCCTTCCCTCTCACCTACTCCAGGTAACTATTCTAGATATTTCATATAAGTGAGATCATACAATATTTTTCCTTTTGACTTATTTCACCCAACATATTTGAAAGGAGGACAGTGTATGTGGAGCAAGGGACTTTTTTCTTTTATTGGTGCCAGAAGAATCTGATACTGGGTCTATAAAGCATGGAATGAATTGACATGTTTCCTGGCCATGTGGATGCAGCCAAGTCAAGTA
>NW_004444010.1:13254503-13255392 GCF_000243295.1 Trichechus manatus latirostris | reverse complement strand
CTGACCAAATATCTCAAATTTTGATCTCAATTAGTTCTGCTGGAAAATTGTAAAAACCATTCGCTCGTTCGTTTGTTCTTTCATCAAGTATACTGAGTATTGGTGATATGAAAATCTCTGGTTAGGTACTTTGGAGACTAAGAAAGGTTCAAAGGATTCATGGAAACTAACAACTTTCCATATACCTCTCTAAATTTTGTGAAACTTCCAGATTGGAGCAAGGTTTATTTGGGTCATACAATGTTGTTGAAGTAGAAGCAAAACAGGCAAAAACCCCATGGAATGCAGTGGAAGCAACATTAAGATGACCCTCAAGTAAATTAGAACTGGTAAGGGCTTTGGTAATTAAAGTCTCTTCCCCGTAGCTTGCCCAGCAATCAGGAAGGAAGGGTAGTTTGTAACAAGATCTCATAAATAAACATACAGCTTGCAACTACCAGGAGGTGGATAAGTCATTCTTGAGTTTGCTACATGCTGGGCTCAGAGATAAGTGATGACCCTCTTGTTACCTAGACACAAAATACATTAACTTCTTTAAGCTGAGAATTATAGTGATTTCCGTGGTACAATTACAAGGAGTGACAGCAGGGACTTGTATAAACCATGCTTATTTAAGTAATTTTTCCGGGAAGAACATATGCTACTATTAAAGAGTCGTGATACAACAACTGTAATCCCATAAGGTAAAGCTAGCTGTGAATATTCATGTTTACTTCAGATACAAGCCCATTATTTATGTGGGATGATTAAATGCCTCTACAGATGTCTATTCCAGAGGAGGCTCTTGAGCCTTTTAACACTTTTTTTTTTTTTTTATGAAATATTAGCTTTATTGTAATTGTGGGTTAATATTGGTTGACTCATGGGGCCAGAAAGGCTTTTTTCTTTT
>NW_004444010.1:13237443-13244599 GCF_000243295.1 Trichechus manatus latirostris | reverse complement strand
AAATATTGGTGGTTCATACCCACCCAGTAGCACCATGGAAGAAAGCCCTGGTGATATATTTCCATAAAGGTTAAACCTGTTTCTGGTGAGTCAATTCTAACTCGTAGTGACCCTGCAGGACAGAGGAGAACTGCCCTATAGGATTTCCAATGCTGAAATCTTTACAGAAGCCAACTGCTGCATCTTTCTCCTGCAGAGCAGCTGGTGAGTTTGAACTGCCGACCTTTTGATTAGCAGCCAAGTGCTTACCCGCTGTGCCACCAGGGATCCTTTCCCAAAGATTGCAGCTCAGAAAACCTTATGGAATAGTTCTAAGCTGTAACATACAGGGTCACTAGGAGTCGGAATCAACTTGACGGTAACGATTTTTTTTTTTTGATAATGTGTAAGCAAGTATCAAATTATTGACAGTCTTTAGCAAATGTATTTACATTTAAAAATAGTGTTAAGGAACGACCTTCATAAATGTCATAAAAAATTATTTTAGTAATGTCTTTTTGTTAGTAACACGAAGCATGTTGTGTATAAACTGTCTGAAGAACGTGGTATTGTTTGCAAACATGCCAGAGATTGCGGCATGTTTTACAAAGTTTTATGAAAACAATATGTTTCATTTTTGTTAGTATAGAAAAAGCTTCAAAATTAGCCTCCTGTTAAATAGAAAGCCCTGAAAGTAGAAAGGAGAAGAATCTGATTCCTTGTTTACTCCCAGTTATTGTGAGAGTCCTTTATTTCCAAAACCCATGCCATCTTTGGCTGCTTCAACTCTTGGCCATACAGTTACATACCAAGATCTGTTGATTCTACCACTTCAATTTTCTTTATTATCTTGATGACAAATCATGTGTTATGTTAGATAAATTGATTAAGTATGGTCAGCTTCTAAGCATTAGACAGGGGTTCAAACCAGATCTCTCCAATTTAAAAGCTCATATTGTTTCAGCACGCCAAGATTAGTTAGATTATCTCTAAGAGCATGTGTGCCTGGATGGCAGTCATTATAGATAGTTCTTTTTCATTATTATCTGTGTCCTAGGTTCACAGGAAGGTGAGAAAAAGACTTGGCAGAAGGTTGGTGAGAAAGAATTTTGAACAGGGTTCAGGGCGTAAAAGGAGTGATCAAACGCTGGTTATTACACTATCTGTACTCTTCTTGGAGCCCTGGTGGCGCGGTGGTTAAGAGCTACAGCTGCTAACCCAAAGATCAACAGTTCGAATCCACCAGCCGCTCCTTGGAAACTCTATGGAGCACTTCTACTCTGTCCTCTAGGGTGGCTCTAGGAGTTGGAATCAATTCAATGGCAATGGGTTTGGTTTTTGGATTTGGTACCATTCTCAGTCTCATCTTTGAGTCCTAAAACAAAGCCTGCTGGGCTGCAACCTAAGGAATGGAATGAGTCATTTCTTTTTTAAGAAGCTGTTGTGTCGTCCTTCTTCCTACCCTCCTCCTGAGTTTAAGCACATTTTTACGTTTCCTGTGGCCAGCAATTTTCTTCTTCCCAAGCAATCTTACAGCATTGACACTCAAATGCTTCCTTTTCCAGTTGTTAGTTTCTGCACCCATAGTGCTGTCTTAGTTAATCTCCCCATGGCTTCTTCCCAGAGGGTCTACTTCCATAGTTGTTGTTGAGGAGCAGATATCTTGCACTACATTGCAAGATGGGAGAACAGGTTCTTTCTCTGAGGAATTTGAATTTGAGACACATTGATTGTACTCTTTCTTTACTGGGGCCTGAAAACGCAAGGCCAATTTTCAGGGAAGAAGTAGAGTGAAACTGATATTCAGAGAGACACAGGTGATATGAGACTAACAGTAAGGCCTTGACTGCTAGAGAGTTGGGTTCTAATCCTGCAGGAAGTATAACTGCCTCCCCAGCCTTGGGTTCTATGACATAGCCCCTGTAACCTTTTAATGAATTCTTCCTTTTGGCTTAATTCAGTATAAGCAGTTCTGTTTTTCACAGCCAAACAATCCCATAACAGAGTTACAGAGTTGACTCCCTTTGTAAACCATTCTCAAAATTCAATCTTAATGTGCTTGTGCTCAAGCTGAGTCACTAATCTACCCTGAGCTTCCATTATCCCATCCTTTATTAGAGTTTACAGTTCAACTCTAGGGTGTATTTCATAGTTCTTAATTTCTCTTCTACGTAACTGATTATTTTATGGAGTTTCATGAGGTTTTAAATACTTTGATTGAAGAGTGAGCGTATTTCACCTAGTCTTTCATTTCTGCAATACTACTGCTAGGAAACTCCTCCTGGTGGTCACAATCTTTTCTTTCTTTCTTGTTTTAATATCTACGATATCAGAGAGTGAATAACCAGGGAGAAGGGCAGAATTGGAATCTAGAAGACATCGTTATTCCTATTAAGTGGGGCTTAACAGTAACAGTCACATAAAACCTCAGGGTCTCACTTTTACCCATCAGTAAAGTGAGGAGACTATACCAGGTTCCTTCCTGTGTGAAAACTCTATGATTCAGTGAATTCTGTTCTCATTCAGGAAAGTGCCATATGATGATAGAAATTATTCGATTTTTATATAGAATATACATTCCCCAAACTTTTTTTGTCTATGGAATACTTTTTAAAGGATTATGGATTTGTATACACTTAGATTAAAGAAGACAAAGATGGTCTATGAAAAATTGCTGTAAGAAATTATAAAAAAAAAAGTCGATTTGTATTCTTAATTCAGTGACAAGACCAAAACAATAATACAAATTAAGTAATTTTCATTTTTCTTAGGAATATAGAAGAAAAACCAGAAAAATAGTTGAAATTATAAGATAGGTTACATAGCACAGAGCAATGATTATTAAGGAATAATATGCATCAGTACAATTACTTGGTAAATACTACTGAAACATTAGTATTTGGATTCTGCCTCATGCATTGATGATGCAGATGATCAGGCATGCAATTTTCTGGATTTCTCCTAATTTCTACCCATTACCGTCGAGTCGATTCTGACTCGTAATGATCCTATAGAACAGAGTAGAACTGCCCCATAGGGTTTCCAAGGCTGTAATGTTTATGAAAACAGGCTGCCACGTCTTTCTCCAGCAGAGCAACCAGTGAGTTCGAACTGCCGACATTTTGGTTAACAGCTGAGTGCTTAACCACTGCACCACCAGGGATCCTTAATAACAATTATACGTGTGTTTAAGTACATTGTAGAAGAAACAATTTTGTAGGAATGTTTTTTCTTGGAACACCTCAACATCTTGCAGCTTGGAAAAAGCTGACTTAAATGAACCTAAATACTGTATATGTTTCTAATGAGTAGTGTATTTTTCCCTTTTTCTTCCCTTTCCTGTCCACATTCTCAAATATGTAGCTATTATGTTGATTTATCCTCCCATGGGCTTTTGTATACGGTAACATTACATATCTTTTGTAGCAGTAAGTCTGACACTGACATTCTATAGATGTCACCAACTGTGGTGAGTTTAAACTTACCTGACCTCATTATATCCCTTGAGAATGGTCTTGCTATTTAAGAGATTTTCATTGAAACTAGTATATATGATTAATGCTTAAATCCTTCTATTAAGAACATGGAATGTGTACATTAAAGAGTTAGAAATTGCACTTTATCATTGGTTTGTTGTTTCTTTCATGCATTTTGAGAAAAACTTGATGACTGTACCATTGCCATTTTGTGGCTAATCCTTCATGTAATAAACCTAAGTTTCAATTATCTTGAATGAATTGGTCTATTTAGGAACCCCTTTGACTTAGTGCTGAGCTATATTTCCTACTCAAGAAACCAAACACGATCAAGAAACAGCAGTAGGGTATAACAGCAGCTTCATCATTTTGGGTATTTAACTTCTACCTTCAGAGGTAAATATATTGATCCTGAAACCATACCTTCTGAGGTGTCATTCCAAATTTTTGAGTGAGAAGAATTGTACTAGAATGGAGAGATTGCTAGCTTCCAAAAAATGAAACTACTGAGTTAAAATATAATCCTTCTTTCAGTAAACAAAACCATTCATGGCACAATTTCACTCTACTGAGTGAAGTTTTATTTGCTTCATTAGAAATACCAGTGTGAATATAGATGCCAACCTTATAATAAACCTGTTGCAGAGGAGGCAATTCCGACTCATAGCGACCCTTTAAGACAGAGTAGAACTGCCCCTTAGGGTTTCCAAGGAGCAGCTGGTGGATTTGAATGGCTGACCTCTTGGTTAGCAGCCAGGTTCTCAACCACTGTGCAATCAGGGCTCCATATAATAGTGACTAATAAAGGCAAGCAACTAAAGGAGCCCTGGTGGTACAATGGTTAAGAGCTCAGCTGATAACCAAGAGGTCAGCAGTTCAAATCTACCAGCTGCTTCTTGGAAACCCTATGGGGCAGTTCTACTCTGTCCTGTAGGGTCACTGTGAGTTGGAATTGACTCGACAGTAGTGTTTTTTTTTTTTTCTTTTTTTGGTTTGGTATTACATAAGGCGCCATGGTGGCATAGTGGTTAAAGTGATCGACTGCTAACTGAAAGGTTGGCAGTTCAAAACCACCAGTGACTCCATGGGAGAAAGATGTGGCAGTCTGCTTCTGTAGAGATTTACAGCCTTGAAAACCCTATGGGGTCCCTATGAGTCAGAATCGATCTGATGGCAGTGAGTATTATATTATATGTAACCTTGTAATAGTAACTAATAAATGGGAGCAACTATTTTTAACAGTCATGGTAAAACCTGTGAAAGCTGGAATTTGTGTAAGGTGGAAACCTGTCAGAGAGGCAAAGCTGAAACATTTTCCACTAATAGAAAGCAATAGAAAAGTGATAAAACTACACCCTGTCAAAGGCAGAAAACTTGTGAGACCCAGAAAAACAAGGCAGTTCCATCAAGTTCCAGCTCTCACAGCTTTTACTGTATATACTAATATATTTTTTTCACCATTTTAACTGATATTAATTATTATGTTTTCATCTTGGCTACAGAGGGTATATAGCATGGTTTAGTGAAATTTAGTTCACCTTTATAGTCATTTCATAAATGTTATCTTTGAGGGCACAGACACAATGACAAAGTGAGTATTTGGTTCAGTCAAAGAACAATATGGTCAATTATTTCAACTTATATGTATGCCTAGAGCCCTGGTGGTGTAGCGGTTAAGTGTTCAGCTGCTAACCAAAATGCTGGCAGTTTGAATCCACCAGCTGCTCCTTGGAAACCCTATGAGGCTGTTCTGCTGTGTCCTATAGGGTCACTATGAGTCAGAATTGACTCAACGGCAACGCATTTGATTTTGGTTTTATACGTATGCCTGTGTTTGCCTGAGTGTTGTGAGGAGAAAAATAATTCTTTAGAGTAACTAAAGATATTCCCACGTCCAAAAAGAGTCAGAAAAGTGAAATTCCTGGAAATACTAGATATAGAATTAAAGGGCTGACACCAATCTAGATTGGTGGAAAATATTGGTAAATCATTTGATGAAATTATATAGATAAGAGACTGGTTGAGCAAGCATACACCAAAAATTGATTAATTCCTGATGTGCCACAATGTTCTTCTCTTGGCTATGTTCTGCTTGACATTTTTAAGAGGAGTCTCTGTTAAGACAAAGAGCCATGCTGATCAACTTTGTGGACGATTTAACGTTGAAAGGAATAGGTAACAGCATTATGGTTCAAAAATAATTTGATGGGCTGAAATGATGGACCAGAAGTAACAAGGTAAAATCTAACAGGGAAAATAACAAAGTCCTGAATAATTTAGGCAAAAAAAAAAAAAAAAGCAGCAATAGTACAAATAGAGAATGAGGAAGACCTCGTTATATGGACAGTTCTCATGAAAAAGTTCTTATAATAGTTAATTACAAGTACTGTATCAGTCAACAGTGTGATATGTCTGTTTACAAAACCTCTAATGGAGTCTCTCTGTGAGAGAAAGGAAATCAACATTAATTGAAGCATTATTGCTCTGGCAAGAATGTTAGCTGTATTATTAGCACTAATAATAAAGTCAGGCCACCTGTGGAGTAATGTGCTCATTGATAAATTGACCCTAGCAGTTTCCTAGGGCGCAAGGAGCGCTGGTGGCACAATGGTTAAGCCCTCAGAAGCTAACTAAAAGATAGACGGTTTGAATCCACTAAACACTCTGCATAGAAAGATGCGGCAGTCTACTTTTGTAAAAATTACAGTCTTGGAAACACTATGGGGTAGTTCCATGCTGTCCTTTAGAGTCACTATGAGTTGGACCAGAAGACAATGGATTTTGATTTTTTTTTTTTGGTTTCTTAGGGATCAACTGCTAAACAAAAGGTCAGTAGTTCAAATACACCAGCTGCTTCTTGGAAACCCTAAGGGACAGTTCTACTCTGTCCTGTAGGGTCTCTATGAGTTGGAATTGACTTGACAGCAACAGGCTTGGTTTTTGGTTTGGTTTAGGGTGTAATCTACAGAGCAGTAGTTTGTTAATAGGTATTATGAAGTGGGGAGTTCTGTGGTCAAAGATGCTCAGAAAGGATCAGTTGTTAAACAAATTCAACAGGTGCCTTTTCAGTAGTACTTCTCAGCACCTTTAATGTAAAAATTTACATTATGGCTGTCCAAGAGGAGATGACATAGGAAGATGTGGAGTGAAATGTCCTACCAGAGTGTCTTGAAACAATTTGCACTCACCTCAAACTACTAATGTTCCACTTTCATCCCCTGACCTCCTTTGAGGACTATGATCTGCCTATCATCACCTCTCCCATTGCTCTCTTGTCTGTTTCCTTCTCCAATAGCTCATTCACTTTTCTCTTGGGAGAAAACCAAGAGGTACTCTGTTCCACAAAAAACATTCTAGCTTTGCTTCTTCCTCCAGCTACCTACTCTCTTTTTCCTTCCTTTTACTGCTTCAAGTATTTGATGCTTTCCCATCTCCTCTGCCCGTTTTTGAGCAAAGGAATGACTTTTTTTCATTGATTGGCTTGCAGGCTAGTGTTCCCTGGTGTTCCCTGGAACATACCTGGGGGTATGCTAATTCAGAGTGTGTTTAGAAGAGGCAGAGAGAAAGGCAAGGGACCTGAAAATCAGGTCTTAAGGGTAGAACATTGGAGGAACAAAAATTATGTGTCTTGCACTACTTAAAAGATAATGCTCTACATTCTACCTTGGTGAGTAGTGTCTGGGGTCTTAAAAGCCTGTGAG
>NW_004444010.1:13234405-13235843 GCF_000243295.1 Trichechus manatus latirostris | reverse complement strand
CTTTAAAGAGGTCTTTTGCAACAGATTTGCACAATGCAATAAGTCATTTGATTTCTTCTTTTTCAATTGTACTTTAGATGAAGTTTTACAGAGCAAGTTAGTTTCTCATTAAACAGTTAATACACATTGTTTTGTGGCATGGATTGCCAACCCCAGTTCATGTCAACACTCTCCTTCTTGACTTTGGGTTCCCCGTTACCAGCTTTCCTGTCCCCTCCTGCCTTCTCATCCTTGCCACTAGGCTGATGTGCTCACATTTAGTCTCATTTTGTTTTATGGGCTTGTCTAATCTTTGGCTAAAGGATGAACCTCAGGAATGACTTCAGTACTGAGTTACAAGGATGTCCGGGGGCCATAGTCTCAGGGTTTTTCCAGTCCCTGTCAGACCAGTAAGTCTGGTCTCTTTTGTGAGTTAGAATTTTATTCTACGTTTTTCTCCAGCTCTGTCTGGGACCTTCTATTGTGATCCCTGTCAGAGCAGTCGGTAGTGGTAGCACGGTGCCATCTAGTTGTGCTGGACTCAGATTGGTGGAGGCTGTGGTAGTTATGGTGCATTAGTTGTTTGGACTAATCTTTCCCTTGTGTCTTTGGTTTTCTTCATTCTCCCTTGCTCCAGATGGGGTGGGAGAAGTGGAGCATCTTAGATGGCCACTCACAAGCTTTTAAGACTCCAGATCATTTGATTTCTTGAATGCTGCTTCCATGGGCTTTGATTGTGGATCCAAGTAAAATTAAATCCTTAACAATGTCAATATTTTCTCTGTTTATCGTGATGTTGTTTATTGGTCCAGTGGTGAGGATTTTTGACCATCTTTGTGAATGCATTAAATAACAAGATCTAGCAAACCTAATATTGATGATTATTTTGAGATGTTTGCAACAACTCTCATGAGATACGAAAGTATCTATGTTTTCTATTAATGACAAAGTCACACAAAATACTGAGGTTTGGTGGGTATATTTATAATTGAATGAGATGATAAATTTCAGTTAGAAATTAGTGAGAATATAGATGCAGTGTTTTCCATCCAAGTTTACCAACCTCCTGAATTCTTTGGGGACCTCAGGTTAAAAACCACTGCTATAAATGTAGAAAATAGAGTTACAGGGAGTCAGATTTAAGCTTATTATAAGAAAAACTTTAATAATTGAGTTGCACTAGAAAGGAATGGACTTTCTCATGAAATAATGATCTACCTGTCAATGGAAATATTTAGTTAGCATCTGAGTGACCTAATGTTGAGATTGTTTTGTAATGTAACACTTATTAATAATAGCTAACATCCACTGAATGCTTACTAGGTTTCGTGGATTGAATTTTGTCCCCCAAAAATATGTGTCAACTTCATAATTCCCAGTATGTAATTTTCCTCCATTTTGTGATCTGATGTAATTGTCCTCCGTTTTGTGGTATTGTGTAACTATCCTCCATTTTATT
>NW_004444010.1:13228856-13233267 GCF_000243295.1 Trichechus manatus latirostris | reverse complement strand
TACACCTTTATTAAAGCATGTATCTCAAGTTATAACAATTATCTGTCTATCTACCTTCCCTACTAGACTGAGACCCTCAATGCCAAGGACTGTCTTATTCCTCTCTGTATCTCTAGCTCTCAGATAGGTCCTGGCTTATAGTATTTGCTCTGGAGGAAAAAAAGAAGAAGAATGAATGAATGAGTGAATGAATTTTGGATACCTAAAGCATATTTTTGCAGATTACAGGACACAAAGTCAGAGTCCCAAGAAAGGCATTTGTGAGGTGGTTACATTTATCATGGGGTCTCTTCTTGTTTTTTTTTAAGTTTATGCTGATAAAAGTACCACGTGAGATACATAAATGAACTGAGGAGATGTGGCCTTGGCCTGAAACCATCCTTCAGTCTAATTTCTCCACTTGAAACTAAGTACAAGTCTCATCCCCACTGCCTTTCTTCTCTTCTTTCAAGAATTTTCTTCCTCTACAGATGAGAATTGTCATTTCTGAAAGAGAACTTTCCTGAGTGTCAGTTACCTAGTTTATCAGTTAGTATCTTAGGCTGGGTTCTCTAGAGAAGCAAAACCAGTAAAGCATATAAATATATATAGAGAGGGAGATTTATATCAAGGAAATGGCTCACACGATTGTAGAGGCTGGAACATCCCTAGTCCATGGGTCAGGCTGGAGGCTTCTCCTGACTCACATAGCCAAAGGGCTGGTAAACCCAAGATCAGCAGGTCAGACAGCAGTGCTCTTGCCTGCAGACTGTGGAGACCAAGAAATCCCAAGATCGGCAGGCAAGACTGCAGGTAAGCTGCTAGCTCAAGTCCCAAGAACTGGAGGTCAGATGAAGAGGAGCCAGCTGCAGGATCCAGAGTGAGCAAAAGCCTACAAGCCTTGCCAGAAAGTCCACTTACATTTGATGGAGGCCATAGCACCAAGGAAACTCCCTTTCAGCTGATTGGCTACTTAACATCAGCTCCCATCATGGAGGTGATCACATATGTCAAATCTCATCATGGAAGTGACCACATCATCATAGGACTACCTAACTACATCATAACTGCCGAACCACAGAATCATGGGCCAGCCAAGTTGACACACAATCTTAACAATCACACTAGGTTTCAGGCACTGGGGTGGAGTAATTTATATGTTATCTCCTTTAATCTTCATAACAGTCCCATGAAGTTATCCCCACTTTATAAATAAGGCAATTTAAATTTAAGATTTACAAAAAAATGTTACTACAAGTAAGTGGCAGAACATGAACTCCAACCCAGATCTGTGTAACTCCAAAGCCTATAATTATAAGCCTTGAAACTTTTTTTTATGATGATATAAGGGACAGATTGGAAAAGTGAGAGAACTAGAGATTGTCTAGTTCATCCTCTGAGAACCCAAAGAAATTAGGTGGTTTACTCCAGGTTACACAATTTGTGGCAGAGCGAGAGATGAGACTTTGATGTGTTATTTATGTGGAAACATGAGAAGCTTTTACTCTTTGGCTCACCATCTGGCAGAAACCAAGCACAACCTGAACAGAGAGGTAACAGAAGACACTGTAGCTTGGAACTGAGCATATAATCCCTTCCTGTATTACTTAGGCAACAGAGAGATGTCTCAAAGTGCTTTTACCTGTATCAGTAAATTTATTCATCATGAAGATAAAATTTATCTGAATAATGTTTTAAATGTAGGAAATAGTGAACAGTCCAGTCCTAAAATTGTGTCTTTGATATGTGTTTTGAGCAAAACCTGCTCTTTTAATAACTATGTTCTTGTCAATTCTATTTCACTAGCATGCATCTCTGGCGTATTGTGAATCCAACATAAATGCCAAATTTGTGAAAGAATGAGTAAAATTTCCTGGTTTGCTGGTTTTATTTAACTCCCACTTAAACCCTCTAGGTAACTGAGTGTTTATAACACATCAATTTCATTTTTTTTTTCCACTGAAAGATAATTACAGTTAAATTTTACCATTTGTTCATAAGAAAGGAAGGGATTGTCAAAATTAGTTCAAAATCCAGCATGTCTTAAATTCTTTCTGGAACAAGAATGTGTATAACTGAATAAGCAATACAAATCTAAAACATTATTTTAAAATAAAAATAGTTAATTTATAAAATTTTCAAATACTAGGCTAACACAGGAGTCCTGGTGGCACATTGGTTAAGTGTTCAGCTGCTAACCAAAAGATTGGCAGCTTGAATCCACCAGCATCTCCGTGAGAGAAAGATGTGGCAGTCTGCTTCTGTAAAGATTACAGTCTTGGAAACCCTATGGGGCAGTTCTACTCTGTCCTATAGGGTAGCTATGAGTTGGAATCGACTCGATGGCAATGGGTTTGTGTCTTAGTCTTCTGCTGTTTTGTTGTTGTTGGGTGTCGTCGAGTTGGTTCCAACTCATAGCGACCCTATGTACAACAGAAAGAAAGACTGCCTGGTCCTGCGCCACGCCCACAATCGTTGTTATGCTTGATCCCATTGTTGCATCCACCGTGTCAATCCGTCTAGTCAATCCGTCTAGTGCTACTATAACAGAAATACCACAAGTGGATGGCTTTAACAAATGGTAATTAATTTTCTCACAATTTAGGAGGCTAGAAGTCTGAATTCAGGGTGCCAGCTCTAGGGGAAGGTTTTCTCTCTCTGTCAGCTCTGGGAGAAGGTCCTCGTCTCTTTAGTTTCTGTTTCCTGGTGCCTTGGAGATCTCCATGTGGCATGGCATCAATCTTCCACATCTCTGCTTGCTTGCTTGTCCTAATCTACTCTTTCTAGATTTTGTAAGAGATTGACTCAACACAGCACACACTAATCCTGTCTTATTAACATAACAAAGACAACCCATTCCTAAATGGGATTATAACCACAGGCATAGAGGTTAGTATTTACAACGCATATTTTGGAGGTACACAGTTCAATCCGTAACAGTTTGGTTTTCTTATTTTTTTGTTTGTTTAAACTAACACGTTTTCCTCTCCTGATAATGATGTTTAGGAAACGTGCTTTACTAAAATTAATAAGAATGCTTTTTAGTTAACACATCAATTACTGACATATTACTGATGCTTCTAAGGTTTTAGATAGCTTTTACTGAATAAATGCTCATTAAATACTCAATGACTTCTAGTTCAAGACAGTGGATAGAACACATGCTTTCTTTCTCTCTCTCTCTGTGTCTCTGTCTCCTGAGACTCCATTAGAATAATAGAAAATGAATAAAATATATATAATGTATAACAATAAAGAGAATGGGAAAGGGGCCATCAGGGACAAAAGATTTCATCTAATTTCTGGAAGATAAATGTGAATGAATATTGTTGGCTACTGAAGCAGAACAAAGACAACTATTGCAAAGAACAAGTGTGGTAGGAGCTGCACTCAAGAAGGAGCCACAGCGGTCTGGGAGTAACTAATAAGGCTCCAGCTTTGGGCAAGCCAACTCTGATAGGGATCAAAATGAGAATACAGCTGAAATTAGGGTTTAGATCAGAAGTATGTACATCATTTAGTTTTTGCAGTCTAACAAATCACTCTAAATCATAATGGCTTAAAGCAACTACCGTTTATTTAGTTCACTATTCTTTGGAGCACAGTTGTAGCTGGGCTCAGCTGAGCAGTTCTGATCAAAGCAGGGCTTACTCATGTGTCTTTGGTACACAGATAATCAGTCAGCTCTATTTCTGCAGGTTGACTGGCAGTCTAGTGGGATAATATGGACATCTGAGCCTGGTGAACCTCATCACTCATCAGACTAGTCTGCCTTGTTCACATCCGGTTGAGCAGGGATATAAGTGAAAGAATGTGAGTGTAGGACTTCTTAAGGCCTAGGCTTAGAATTGACACACTATCACTTCTGCTCCATTCTCTTGCTCAAGCTAATTTATAAGATCAATCTAAATTGAAGTGATAGGGGAATAGACTGTATTTGCTGATGAGAAAACTACAAAGTCACGTTGCAAAGTGTGAAAACAGAAAAGGGATCAGTGATGGTGATTTTTGGATCTAACAGTGTATATGGACCAGTTTTATTCTTCTCCATTCATGGCTCATCACATGTGTCCCCAGCCCACACACCACAATACCTAACTTGCAGCCAGGTGTTTGTCATCATCCCCAACACAAGCCAAAAACAAATAAACACAAAAACAAAACAAAACAAGGATTATTCAGTGAAGGAATTGAATGAACTCTTGGGAAGAAATAGGGCAGTTATCATGGGGTGTTGCAATAGAGTAAGGGTGCCCAACTCTGGCATTATGTGTCCTCCTGTGTGATGGTTGGCTTCTCCTTAGGATAGACAGAAGAGAGTTTCCATCACTTACAAAGATCTCTATTACTTTAATTTTAAATGTTCTTAAATACAAACTCAAAACCAAAGATCACCAGATATTTGAGGAACCTGCAACATAAGCATAAAAAA
>NW_004444010.1:13224252-13228547 GCF_000243295.1 Trichechus manatus latirostris | reverse complement strand
GAAGATCTCTTAGAAGGGAGATGTCAATAGATTAGAGAGTGTGATTGAAGGTTTGGGAAAACTTGAAGATCTAACTTTATGCTACAGGCATCCTCCTCTGAGTGGTCTGTTAACCCTCACATAGGAATCAGACAAAAGGAAATGTAATCTTAACCTACTGCTTTACTCTGCAGAGAATCTTTGTTGTTCTTGGGTACCATCAAGTCAGTTCCATCTCACGGTGACCTCACGTGACAGAGCACTGCCCTGCAGGATTTCTTGGCTGTAATATTTGTGGAAGCAGATCATCAGATCTTTCTTCCATGGAGCGGCTGGGTGGGTTCGAACCACCAGCTTTCTGTTAGCAGCTGAGAGCTTAATGTTGAGCCACCAGGGCTCCTTAGAGAATCATTACATAGTCATAATAAAGAAAACTCTGTTTATAGTTTTCAGTATTTAGAATCAACCCATAGCAAGTTATACAAGTTATAACTGAAGATCAGAATTTGAATGTTTACAATTTGACAATGTTAAAATAAAGGTATAGTTGACAGGAATTATTAGGTAGAAGGATCAGAGGATGGCTCGGGTATAGGGGTGGACAATACCTAGGCACTGATGTCTCTTATCACACAAAAAGGGAATCCTGTGTGTGGTAGAAGAAGAGATGGAAGTTTAAGATGCCATTTGAAATGTTTTTTCAAATGAGAGTGGTAACCAGTACAGCAGCTAAGAATAGTGACCTAATGATTTAGGACAGTGGAGAAGAAGGAGCATGGGACTGCTGTAAATGAGCTGAATCTTCGTTTATCACAGCAGGAAGTCAATAGATAATGTCTAAAATCGAAAACCAAGAAAGTTCTGTATAAGAGTTTTAGTTAAAAGCAGTTGTTTCTTAAGAGTGTAGGCCTGAGGAGACAGAACAAAGAGGGAGTAAATTGTTTTTTTTTTAAGTCTCAGGGTGCTACATTATTGTTTTAACTGTGTGCAAGTATTAGTTAGACAAAAATGCTTATGTAATTAAAAACAAAAAGTAATTTGTTATGATTTAAATGCAACTATATGAATATAAACAAAAACAAAAACAAACCTGTTGCCGTCGAGTTGATTCTGACTCATAGTGACCCTACGGGGCTGAATAGAACTGCCCCATAGGGTTTCCAAGGAGCTGCTGGTGGATTTGAACTACTAACCTTTTGGTTTACAGCTGAGCTCTTAACCACTGTGCCACCAGGGCTCCCATCTGAATATATGAATATAGTCAACTGTTAATATTAAATATCTGTTGACTTGAGAAAACATGAAAAATACGTTTTCATGATAGATAAAATATTAAAGATACTACAAATAACATGAGAATAATATAGGAAAATGTTATTGAACAGTATCATTAATATCACATGCAAGTAGAATTTTGCCAAAGGGCATTCAAAAGCGGTTGCAGCAGTACATCAACAGGCAACTGCCAGAAGTTCAAGATGGATTCAGAAGAGGACTTGGAACCAGGGATGTCATTGCTGATGTCAGATGGATCTGGACTGAAAGCAGAAAATACCAGAAAGATGTTTACCTGTGTTTTATTGACTATATAAGGGCATTTGACTGTATGGATCATAAAAAATTATGGATAATGTTTTGAAGAATGGGAATTCGACAACACTTAATTGTGCTGATGCAGAATCTGTACAGCGACCAAGAGGCAATAGTTTGAACAGAACAAGGGGATACTGTGTGATTTAAAATCAGGAAAGGTCTGCATCGGGGTTGTATCCTTTCACCGTACTTGTTCAATCTGTATGCTGAGAAAATAATCCTAGAAGCTGGACTAGATGAAGAAGAACATGGCATCAGGATTGGAGGAAGACTCATTAACAACCTGCGATACGCAGGTGACACAGCCTTGCTTGCTGAAAGTGAAGAAGACTTGAAGCACTTACTGATGAAGATCAAAGACCACAGTCTTCAGTATGGATTACGCTTCAACATAAAGAAAACAAAAATCCTCACAACTAGATCAATAAGCAATATCATGATAAACGGAGAAAAGATTGAAGTTGTCAAGGATTTCATTTTACTTGGATCCACAATCAACACTCATGGAATAAGCGGTCAAGAGATCAATGTATGGCATTGGACAAATCTGCTGCAAAATCCTCTTTAAAGTGTTAAAAAAGCAAAGATGTCACTTTGAGGACTAGGGTATGCCTGACCCAAGCCATGATATTTTCAATTGCTTCATATGCACGTGAAAGCTGGGCAATGAATAAGGAAGACCAAAGAAGAATTGACTCCTTTGAGTTATGGCGGTTGGTGAAAAATATTGAATATACTGCTAAGGACTGCCAGAAGGATGAACAAATCTGTCTTGGAAAAAGTACAGCCAGAATGCTGCCTAGAAGCACAGATGGTGAGACTTCCTCTCATGTACTTTGGACATGTTATCAGGAGGGACCAGTTCCTGGAGAAGAACATCAAACTTGGTAAAGTAGAGGGTCAGCGAAAAAGAGGAAAAACCTCAAGGAGATGGACTGACACCGTGGCTGCAACAATGGGCTCAAGCATAACAACAGTTGTGAGGATGGCACAGGACCAGGCGGTGTTTTGTTCTGTTGTACATATGGTAGGTATGAGTCAGAACCAACTCAACAGCACCTAACAACAGCAACAAACTGTAAAACCAGAATGTACAAATGTGTGTGTGTGTATATATATGTATGTATATATATATATAGTGTGTATATAGATAATATTATAGCATAATATTTATATATTATAATGTCACCTAAGTACCTATATAAATTATACTAGGAAGAAAAAACTAAAGAAAATATAAAAATATCAATAGTGGTGAGAATATGGGTGATTTCCATTTACTTATGTATTATTTCCTTCTTTTTTGAAATTTTCTGAAATGATTGTATGTTACCTTTGAGATCATAAACAAATATTACTTTGAAAGTTTGCTCATTGAACAATTTTATATTTCTATTACCATACTCTTTTGTTATAGATTTCTCCAAGATAAATAACACCCAGATTCTTTCCTAATTATCTCAGTTTCTGAATTAGTGAAGTCTGAGCTAATGTACTACTTTGAGTTTCTAAGCAATAAGGTCCAGCAATATATTATTCTCATAGTCAATTGAAAGCTCATCCCTCCCCCCATTGGAGGCTATGTTGTACCTCTACAATTTGTAGTGGAAGTAGGGGTAGGAGGAACATGGAAGTATTCTCTTTCATACACTCCTTCATATCTTTCCTGGAGTTGGCTGTCTGTGTTGGTACAGGAAGATGAAATGAAAAAAATGTTTCTCTGCATGACTTCACATTCCTAGTTAGTTATCTTGGTCTTTGTTGATCAGAACTGCTATTTCTTTATGTAAGCAAACCATACAAGGGTTTGTGTTGCATACCACAGCTGGGTTGCTACAGAGTTTCTGTCTGACATCTCTCCTGATCTAGTTTATTTTGGGTGGACTCTGTGCATGGTGGAAGGAGAAACAAACTTGACTGGAAAGGCCTCAAACCCAAGCAGCTACCTTGGAATTGATGGATTTTGACATATTTGATTGTGGACCCCCAGCTAGTGGCATTACATCATGCTTCCACCTGACTTTGTGACATGGAACAAGTTGAACCCACGGGAAGGCAAACGAAGAGGTCGTCTCTCTTTGCAAGGCTAGGCTTTCTTATATCTCTCATCCACAAAGGCTGTCAAGGCAGTGTGTCCTCTCCAGCCCATGGAGACAGATTGAGAATCTCACATAAAGAATCGGGGCCTCTTTGAACTTGCCTTGGAAATTTTAATAACTTTGTTCTCAGCCAGGTACTATTCTGCCATAAGCCCACCGATATTTGGTAATCTCTGGAGTAGGGACAGATCTCAATTGGTACTGCACATCATCCTGTTATGGGCAGTCTGAGTTTAGGGCAAAGAAGCATACCGCACTCTTTTGCTTCAGAGACCTATTTCTAGCCACATTTTTATTATCTACATGACACAATAAAAAGAGTGTCAGGAAACCAAAGATCTTATACGAATGTTAGTCTTTATAGGACAACATTGATTAATGGCCACAGTTGACACAAAAACTCTAACAGCAGCAACCAAATACTTTCAGTTATTCTTGAAAAATCTTGAAGTGGTTAAGTGAAGCTGAGCTCTGAGTGACCTTAGGTCTATTGTAGTTTGAAGTTTTTTTTGTTTTTTGTTTTTTTTTTTGAGAGACATGAGGGAGGCCCAGCTTCATGAATGTGAAATCCTTGCAGTCACAGAGGACCCCACACTTAGATGGGCCCAGTGCTTTGGCTTAATA
>NW_004444010.1:13212208-13223187 GCF_000243295.1 Trichechus manatus latirostris | reverse complement strand
AGCTGGTGGATTCGAATTGCCAACCTTTCAGTTAGCAGTCATGTTCTTAACCACTGTGCTGCGAGGGCTCCAATATATGTATATAAACCTGTAAATTAGTCTGTCCCTTTCAGATTTAAAGAAATGCTCAATAGCAATTTAATTTCCCTTTGGCTTTGAGCATTTTGTCCATAGCATTGAAATATGGTTCACTAGAGAATCCAGAAGGGATGAAAGATGATTGTGGGCTGTGAGATAAATGCTGCCCGTCTGAGTAGCTTCCAAAGTAGCCAGTCTCAGTGTATCAATTAGAGTAATTAAGACAAACCGCTATAACAGGTAAATATTCAAATTGCAGTAGCTAAAACAATAGAAGTTTATTTTTCATTCATTCAAAGTCGGTTGATGTTTCTGGTAAGTGGCAGCCTTCCACCTGGTCATTCATACACCTGGGTTTCTTCCATCTTATGGCTTCATTCTCTTCCCAGACTTCAGACTTCTTTCTCATCTGCAGGTGAATGGGGAAACCAGAGATGTTTTCAATGCGCAGGCCCAGAAGTGGTGTATATTGTTTCCACTCACCTTACATTCACACATCTACTCTTGGGAAAAGTAGTCTAGATGTGGGCTCAGGGAAGAGGGAGGGAGTTTTGCTGACTTTCTGTAACACTCTGCTTAAGGTCAAGTAAAAGTGTGTCATATCCAAATTCATTTATTTCTAGAACAAATCCACATTATAATTATATTACAAGCCTATTTCTTTTGGACAATATAATTCAGTGGACTTCTTGGTTGATATATCTCCAAGGATCGTAGTTTTGAGTAAATTATTCTAATCTCAGAGGCTTAATGTTTGTTATACCAAACACCTTCCAACTGCCAGGTAACCAGTGAAGCCTTTCCCAACCTTACTAGTTGGGCATATTTCTTCCCTCATAGCATCTCTTCCTTGGCTTCAATTATCCAACTCTCTCTTGGTTTTCCTTGTTCATCTCTGGCTTCTCTTCTGTCTCTCTCTTAATTTCTACCTAGCCATTAAGTGTTGTGAGTTTCTCAAGTTCAATCCTAGATCCTCTTTTTTTCTTACTCTGTACTTTTTCTTTAGGTGATCTTATTCATGCCTCTGACTTCAGTTATCATTTATATACCAAAGACTCACTAATTTGTCTATTCAGTCCTTGTGTGTCCTCTGGGGTCCAGACCTATATATCCTTCTGCTTTTTCAGTGTCTCCCATGGGTGTTTCAGAGACACTTCAGATTCAAATGTCCAAAATCAAAATCAAGTTCTTCCCTCATTTGTTGCCTCACCATGGCTTGTTTTTTTGCCTCTGCACCTTATGAGAGCACCATCCATCCAATTCTTTAACTTTGTCCCATTCCTTAATTGCTATATGCATTCTGTCACTAAAGCCTAGAAATTTTACCTCCTAGTTACATGCTGAATCCATCTTTTTGCTTCTTTTTTGCCAGAGCCAGCCTATCTAAATTGGCATCTCTTTCCTGAACCACAGCAATAGCTGCCTTGATCCATTTCCATTCTTCTCTGCTGCCCCCGCCCCCATCCAATCTATTCTGTACACTGCAGAGTCATCTTTTCAAAACACAAACCTAACCTTATCACTCACCACACACCCCTACCTTAAAACGTGTTAATCGTTTTCCATTGTTATTAAGAGAAAGACTATTAATGTCTTCTGAGTATAGTCTTCCAGGTCCTTTATCATCAGACTCACACCCTGTCTCTAGTTTCCTTTTAGCCTTATCCTGGACCTTCCTTTGCTTCATTCTCTGAGCTCCCTCCAGCCAGGCTGACTTTCCTTTCGGTGCCTGCAACACTTAACTGCTCCCTCTTGTCTCACGGCCTTTGCTCATGCAGTTATCTCAACCAGGGACACATGCTTCTACCTCCCCTTACCCTTTACTTAGTGAACCCCTCTTTATCCTTCCAGTCTTAGAAAAGTGAATTACCGTGAAGACTACTCTGAACTGCTAGATTAGGTCAGGACTCCCTGCTATATGCTCTCATAAAAACCAAAAAACCCAACCCATTGCTGTTGAGTCAATTCTAACTCATAGCAACCCTATAGGACAGAGTAAAACTGCCCCATAAGGTTTCCAAGTGGTGGCTAGTGGATTCAAACTGCTGACCTTTTGGTTAGTAGCTGAACACTTAACCACTGCACCACCAGGGCTCCCTATACAGCTTCTTTTTTGTACTTATCAGTTGTTTTAATCATATATTTGTGTGAATAAATGGTTAGTTTTTTAAATTTATTGAAATGTATTTGTTCGCTTATCACAGTGTCAGCACTACCTAGAACAATGCCTGGTACACAGTTGTAGTCACCAAATATCTTTGTTTTTAACTTCTCTTTTTTATTTAATTTTACTTATTTTGTTGTTGTTGAGAATATACACAGCAAAACACACCAATTCAACAGTTTCTATGTGTATAATTTGTGACATTGATTAGATTCTTTGTGTTATGCAACCATTCTTATCTACCTTTTCTGAGTTGTTCTTCCTCCATTAACATAAACTCATTGCTCCCTATGTTTCCTATCTAATCTTTCCAGTTGCTGTTGAGAGTATAATCCCGTATAGATAGATCTTGAAAGAGCACAGTGCTCAAGGCAGACATTCTTTACTAAACTATGAAACCAAAAGAACTGGATAGTACCGGGCTACCATTATTGAACATTTTGGTCAAAGATTCTATAAAAGAATACTGATCAAAAGGGGGAAAATGCAGAACAGATTTCAAATTCTCATGGACTCTAGACTTTCTGGAGCTATGGAGGCTGGATTAACCCCTTAAACTATTGCCCTGAGGTAATTTTTAAAACTTAAACTAAAAATATTCCCTAAAGTCTCCTTAAAACTGCTCCTCCTCCTTGTGAATCCAAAGCCCAACACTACCACTTAAGGTCCCTAGGTGGCGCAAATGGTTTGTGCTAGACTGCTAGCTGAAAGGTTTGAGGTTTGAATCCACCCAGTGTTACCGCAGGAAAAAAGTCCTGGTGATCTGTTTCTGTTAAGACTACAGCCAAGAAAACCCTATGGAGCAGTTCTACTCTGTAACACATGGGGTCACAATGAATTGGAATCAACCTGACATCAACTAACAACAACAACAACCCTACCACTTAGCACAGAGTTAAACTACCATAAAAATATCATTGAACTGGATGTTAATGATTAGTATTTAAATATATTCACTTCAGTGACCCACTCCACAAAACTGCCTTGCTGGGAAAGGGGTTCTACTGATAGATGAAGACTGCCTTGCAGATATCAAGTTAGTTTATTCCCATTTCACTTTTTAAAAACCATCTGTTTCTTTCTAAAAGAACAGGGATTTGGTAGAAGTAATAAATACTCAGATAAAATATTTGTGTAATAAAGATTCTACATAATTTTTACTACCTACTGTGAAAAGTAAGAAGAGTATTACAGAGTAGAAAAAACTTTTCTGTTTAGGGTGTTGTTTTTGCACCTAGGACTTGTATTACTGACCTCAGGTTTAAATTTGGTTTTTATTTTTCAATGACAGATGAATTTGGGATAGTAGGTTATTAACTTTTTGTAGCAAAACCAGAATATCTATATGATATGAAAAATAGGATTCACTATTTTAGACAAATGTTGAATATGTATTACAGTTTAGGCCATGCTTGATGTTTTATTAAGCTGGACATCTAATCTTTTGAAGCTAATGGAGGTGAAATCATAATCAAAGGCCTCTTTAACTCAAAACAACAATGCCCCAATTATTTCTCTTTCTCAAACTGTTGCTTTGTCAGGCTAGGCTCTTTTAGATATTAAGATTTTAGCTCAAGATTGGAAAAAGCATAGCTGTTATATTCTTATTTAGGAGGAATGGTCTTTGACATTCAATTCTTACCATTGCCCTTTGCTATAAATAAAATTCTTGTTTCTCATAAGGACATTGACAGAGAAGCCAGGATAAGGAGAGCATTGAAGGGGATGATGTAAATGATTCATTAATTCAACCAACATATTTTGAGTCCTACTATGTGTTAAAAACTCTTCAGGATACTAGGAATGTGTCAGTGAACAAAGAGACAAAATTTAATTCTGAGTATTCCCAAATACCATATAATGCCATTAGAAGAACATAACTTTTGGAACTCTTCCAACTTTTTCCAAAGCTACTTATACAGAAATTTGACCAATGTGATGTTCTAGATAGAGAGGAGTGGGAAAAACACTGGTTTTTTAATTCTGCCAGCTTTACAAATAGCTAGCAATGCAAAAACTAGTAGACAGCCCATTGGGTCAATTATTTATGTTAAAATAATTAGATTAGTGAGATATTTCTTTGTGTGTGTGTGTGTGTGTGTGTGTACATATATATGTGTGTTACACAGGATTGCTATGAGTTGGAACCGACTTGACAGCACCTAAGAACAACAAATATATATATATATACACACATATATATACACATATATCTCCACCCCCCCATCTTTCAGTTTGTCATACTGGGGTGGCTTGTGTGTTGCTATGATGCTGGAAGCTATGCCACCAGTATTTCAAATACCAGCAGTGTCACCCATGGTGGATGAGCTTCAGGAGAGCTTCCCGACTAAGACTAGGAAGAAAGCCTAGTGGTCTGTTTCTGAACATTACCAATGAAAGCCGTAGAGATCACGACAGAATATTGTCTGATATAGTGCTAGAAGGTGAATTCCCTAGGTTGGAAGACACTACACAATAGCCACACTGATGGACTCAAGCATACCAACGATCAGGAAGATGGTGCAGGGACAGGCAGCGTTCCTTTCTGTTATACATAAGGTCGCCATGAGTTGGAGCCGACTCAATGGCAACTAACAACAACAATAACAGCAAACCAGAGCCCACAATTACAGTCTGGTGCTGTGCCTCTGCAGATTTAGTGTGTGTCAGAATCTTCTGGGGAAGATTGTCAGAATATTCTAGGGAAGCTTGATACCAGGGCCCTACCCCCTGAGATTTTGTATCAGTTGGAATGGGTTTCAAATGCAGGAAACTGCATTTGAATGAACACCACAGGGAGGATTATAATGCAGGTGATTTGAGAAACACTAATCTAGTGACTATGGAATTAATACAAGTGTCAGGTAAAAATGGTAGAAAAGTAAGGGATAGAATTTCAATTCAGAATGGCTATTTGAGCCCACATATTTTACGCTTTCCCTCCCAGATTCTCACTGAACACAAACACTCACAAATATATACACATACATACATATAATCTGCATCTTCCTTGTAAAATAAGAAAGGTTTCCATCCAGAGGTCAAACACAGTGAATGAAGTATATCTGCAATATATAGTGCACAGATGACCAGATTGAGGAAAGCAATGATTAACTTGGGATCCCAAGTACATATGGAAAATCCATCAAGGGACCTAAGTGCATGAGCTGGACAAACCTTGCCAAATCCTCAAATGTGGAAGTGGAGGTAACTGGAATAAAGGCAGGCCACATGGACAGCATAGAATAAACCTCAAGTTTAACAAAGTCTTAAGGAACCAGAGGTCACCAGAGCAGTCTTCTAGGGATGTGGATTGATAGAGTCTATTGCAGTGAACAATTCAGGATACCAAATAAATAAATAAATAAAACCCACTGCTGTCGAGTCAGTTCTGATTCATAGTGACCGTATAGGACAGAGTAGAACTGCCCCAAAGGATTTCCAAGTAGTGGCTGGTGGATTTGAACTGCCAACCTTCTCATTAGCAGTCAGCACTTAACCACTGTGCCACCAGGGCTCCAATTCAGCATAAGATAACTTATATCAAAAAAAGATAAGAGAATTGATGCCCAAAATTTGTTTGAGTAACGACCACATTTACAAAATAAGGAAGGGACACTCAACAGTGTTTGGAGGAAACTTGGCATCTATACAATGGCCTTGAAACAAAAAGATCAGTGATTTTCAGAGGATATGGTTAAAAGTGCCACAGATATAAAGAGATCAAATAAGGTATGAGAAAACATCAATTATTTGGCATTTTGCTGACCTGGTGTTTGTGGTCTTTGTGGGAGATTGTCAGCAGAATGCTGAGAACAGATCAGATTGGGGTGTTGAAGAAATGAGTAAGGGATAAAGAAATAAAGACCTCAGGAGTCGACTAGTGTCTGAGTCTTGTTTTTTTTTGTAAGTTTGGTAGGAAAAGAGGATTGTTCGCTAGAGGGAGAATCAGAGTACGGATATGTTCATGGGCCACAGGTCCTTTCTTCACATCAGTGGAGAGAAAGGGAGGGGCTAGAGGGGAGAAAAAGGGAATATTCAAGATGCCGGGGAGGCAGGTCATGATTTATGATGGGTCTTGTGTCATGGGGTCAGGGTCTGTTTGGAATTAATGCAATCAAACTCCAGGACAATGACATAGGACATTTTATTCAGATTCTATTTTCATTAATTTGATCTTCTAAAAAAGAATATAAAGATAATAAGGTAATAGTCCTATATTTTCAGTTTGTAGTTGAATATGGACAATCAATTTTCATGGAAGCAGCAGTCAAGAAATCAAATGATGTATTGCATTGGGCAAATCTGCTGTAAAATACCTCTTTAAAATTTTAAAAAACAAAGATGTCACCCTGATGACTAAGGTGTGCCTGATGTAAGCTTTGGTATTTTCAGTTGCCTCATGTACATGTGAAAGCTGGACAATGAAAATGAAAGACCGAAGCAGAATTAATGCCTTTGAATTATGGTGCTGACGAAAAATATTGAATATACCATGGACTGCCAGAAGAAGGAACAAATCTGTCTTGGAGGAGGTACAGCCAGAATGCTCCTTAGAAGCAAGGGTGGTGAAATTTCATATTGCTTACTTTGGACATTATCAGAAGGAAACAATCCCTAGAGAAGGACATCATGCTTGGTAACGTAGAGGGTCAGTGAAAAAGAGGAAGACCCTCAATGAGATGAATTCATAGGGCAGCTGCAACAATGGGCTCAACATACCTACTGTTGTGAGGATGGCACAGGACTGGGCAATGTTTCATATTCTGTTATACATAGGGTCACTATGAGTTGAAGCCAACTTGACTGCACCTAATAATGACAGATGAATGTGGACTGATTTATAAAATTCTGACAGTGTGTTTTTTGAAATGGCACGGTGAAGATAAAAGAAATGAGGACCTTAAGTAAAGTGATATTAATTGATGTTACAAGGAATGTCTTTGGTGTAGACTTTGCAAGTGAACAGTGATTTGGAATGTGTCCAGCACCTAAAGATACTGAATGAAAAAGGAAAAGCTAGTAGAACTTGCAGGAGAGAATGGTCTGATAACTCTTAGAGGAGAAAAGAAGAAAAACAAGACTGACTAATGTTGCTCTTCTTACCACAATCATTCCCTTATTTGGAAAAATGTTAGCTACTCTAAAATAATGTAATGCCAGAATAAAGCACTGTGTTAAATGAATAAAGGAGAATACAGAATTTTATCTATGCTTTAATAATAATTATATATAATTATGTATGTATATGGGCAAGGGTTGGAAGGAAATACGGTTGTTTTGTTAAGGGCTATAGAATTTCTGGTAATGTTAACAATTTTCTGCTATAATTATAATACTTTTTGTGAAAAATATCTTAAAATTGTAGCCAATATTAATTTACAACTGTAAAAAATATTATTTTATTCATTTCTCTTATTTGCACATATTTTGAGTGGCTTACAAGGGATTGATAGCAATGTTGCTTGCTTCTTATCATTTGCATACGTAGCTATGCTCATTGACATGATAGATGCAAACTGGTGTTCAGATGATTATAATATATGATGCTATTTTTGCATTCCAGATGTTATTTCCCATGTGCAATAAGTTTGCAATTCCCCAAATGTATAAATTTAATTTTTTTCTGCTCTAATTTCTGATATCTTTAAGGTCCTTGATTTTCCTTCCACTTAGCTGCATCAATCAACTTTTCACATAAAGAAATATCTCACTAATCTAATTATTTTAACATAAATAATTAACTCAATGGGCTGTCTACTAGTTTTTGCACTGCTAGCTATTTGTAAAGCTGGCAGAGTTAAAAAATCAGTGTTTTTCCCACTCCTCTCTATCTTGAACACCACATTGGTCAAATTTCTGTATAAGTAGCTTTGGAAACAGTTGGAAGATTTCCAAAAGTTACGTTCTTCTAATGGCATTGTATGGTATTTGGGAATACTCAGAATTAAATATACACAATAATCATTTGTCATTGATACTCTTATGCAACTTTGGGTTTTAATCTTTTGTCTGTGGATTAAATTTCCCAGGACTATCTGGGTTAGCCGCTGTTGCTTATGGCTGTTGCAGAAGTAGAAGAGTGTGTGGGTTATGTGCCATTGCTCAAACTCTAGCTACAATCCATTGCTTGTCCTCCCACAGACCTGCATTATGACATCTAGGCTGGGTACTGTGCTATGTAGAAGACCTCTTCTGGAGATGGGCTGAAGATAGATAGATCAAGAACTGTAGCAGGTGCTATTCCGTAATAGTTTTGTCTTTTATCCATAAATATGTTATTCATTACAAACCATAACCCTCAACTTCAACCTTCTTTACTGAATTGCGTGTATAAAGAGGAGCACAGAATAAGAAGCCATGAGATCTACGCTATTCCTCTTTCTGCCGTTAATTTCACTGTATCTGTAAATTGATCAATAATTACTTTATTTCATATTAGAAGAAACATTTTTAGTAAAATAATCATATCACATTGTGAAAGTACTGAATATTGTATAAATGTTGGTATTATAATAGAATCGTGTGTATCTAGTCGCCGTATTTCCAGATCTCAAGTGGTTAAAAAGCCTGGATCTGGAAATATGGAAACTGAATACACAAGATCCAGGAGTTGGAATCTCAGGTCTGTCACTAACTGGCTGCTTGATTTGGGCATTTTATCTAAGCTGTATAAAGCTAAGCTTCTCACTGAAAAATAGAGGTAGTACTTATATCATAGGTTTATATTGTGAACTACATAAGATAACTGATGTAAAGTTCTTTGTCCTGTGTTTGGTATATAGTAGGTACTCAAAAGTATTAGCTCTTAAAAAAATCATTATCATCATTATCTGGAGTTTCCAATCACTTTCTTAAACAGTCAAATATAATTAAATTTGAATTAATTAATCCTTCTTTCATGAGTGTCAACACTAAGGATGATTCTGTGCCACATTCGCTCAGAGGCCACCTCGTGACAGGAAAGGAACATGGTGGCAGCTCTTATCCTGGTGGTGATTCCTAACATGGCAGTGATTCTCTACCACACCAGCATTGCCTATGGACTGGATAAATAAAAGAATTGTTACAAAAAAGAATAACTACGTTCAGGTGGAAGTCTGGGAATTTTTTCAGCGCTAACAAGTTGACCTCACTTAAGAATAGAGGAATCCCATTCTATCAGTACACAGCAAAATATCTCTGCAAAATATTTCTGCAAAATATCTCTGGATTGTATGGACTTCTGGTATTAGAAAAAATTATCTGCTATTTTAATCTAGTGAATACTCTCTTTTTGCCTATTTACTAGTTTTTTATAACATATTATAAGACCATGATAAATACACACACACATATGTACATATATACACACATATATAAACATATATATAATTATATTTATGGCATTCATATATGTTGTTAGGTGCCATTGAGTTGGTTCCAATTCATAGCGACCCTAGTACAACAGAATGAAACACTGTGTGGTCCTGCACCATCTTCCTGATCATCGTTATACTAGAGCCCATTGTTGCAGTCACTGTGTCAATCCATCTCGTTGAGAGTTTTCCTCTTTTTTGCTGACTCTCTACTTGACTAAGCATGATGTCCTTCTCTAGGGGCTGATCCCTCCTGATAACATGTTTAAAGTACGTGAGACATAGTCTCACCATCCTTGCTTCTAGGGAGTACTTTGGTTGAACTTCTTCCAAGACAGATTTGTTCATTCTTTTGGCAGTCCATAGTATAGTCAATATTCTTCGCCAACACCATAATTCAAAGGTGTCAATTCTTCGGTCTTCCTTAATCATCGTCAAGCTTTCGCAAACATATGAGGTGATTGAAAACACCATGGCTTGGGTCTGGTGCACCTTAGTCTTCAAGGTGATATCTTTGCTTTTCAACACTTTAAAGAGGTCTTTTGTAGCAGATTTGCCCAGTGCAATACATCCTTTGATTTCTTGAGTGCTGCTTCCATGGGTGTTGATTGTGGATCCAAATGAAACGAAATCCTTGAAAATGTCAACCTTTGCTCCAATTATCATGATGTTGCTTATAAATCCAGTTGTGAGAATTTTTGTTTTCTTTATGTTGAGGTGTAATCCATAGTGAGGGCTGTGATCTTTGATCTTCAGCAGTAAGCGCTTCAAGTCCTTTTCGCTTTCTGAAAGCAATATTGTGTCATCTGCATTTCACAGGTTGTTAATGAGTCTTCCTCTATTCCTGATGCTGCGTTCTTCTTCATATAGTCCAGTTTCTTGGATTATTTTCTCAGTATACAAATTGAATAAGTATGGTGAAAAGATACAACCCTGACGCACACTTTTCCTGACTTTAATCCATGCAGTATCACTTTGTTCTGTTCGAAGGACTGCCTCTTGTTCTAAGTACAGGTTCCTTATGGGCACAATTAAGTGTTCTGGAATTCCCATTTTTTGCAGTGTGATCCATAATTTGTTACAGTGCATACAATCGAATGCCTTTGCATAGTCAATAAAACACCAGGTAAACATCTTTCTGGTATTCTCTGCTTTCAGCCAGGATCCATCTAACATCAGTAATGATATCCATTGTTCCATGTCGTCTTCTGAATCCGGCTTGGATTTCTGGCAGTTCCCTCTCAATATACTGCTGCAACTACTTTTGAATGATCTTCAACAAAATTTTACTTGTGTGTGATAGGTATTGTTTGATAATTTCCACATTCCATAGGATCACCTTTCTCTGGAATGTGTACAAATATGAATTTCTTCCAGTC
>NW_004444010.1:13204514-13210571 GCF_000243295.1 Trichechus manatus latirostris | reverse complement strand
GGCCAAAGATGAAGAAATTGAAGATTTTTACCAACTTCTGCAGTCTGAAATTGATCAAACATGCAATTAAGATGCATTGATAATTACTGGGAATTGGAATGCAAAAGTTGGAAAGAAAGAAGAAGGACTGACAGTCGGAAAATATAGCCTTGGCGATAGAAAGAATGCCTGAGATTGCATGATAGAATTTTGCAAGACCAACGACTTCTTCATTGCAAATACCTTTTTTCAACATCATAGATGGTGACTATACACATTCACCTCACCAGAAGGAATGTATGTTTATACACACACACACACACACACACACACACACATATATATATTTATAATACCTTTATCAATCTTAAATATGGATGAAGAGTGATAACTATATTGCATTACTTATTGTGTCTGATCCACTGTTATGTTCTGTGTTATTTAAGTGGGATTTTAACAAGCAAACTGGTGACAGATGAGTGTTTTCTGCAGTGTAGTGAGAATGTATCTTATGCAAACAAAACATTTTGGGGCAACATTAGGGATAAGCTTGTGGAGTTAATCACTTTCTTATCTTCAATACATCCCATCTACCACTGGGAACCAGATTCAACCATTATATTCTCTGGTTTACGATCAGCAAAATGTCTTGACCTCCAGCTCTAAAACAATGTATTTTTTTCAGAAATGCTGATTGCATTTTATTAGGATCTGCAGGACCAAGTAAATGAGGATGTTTTGTCCAGTAGTCTGCATTTGATCAGTTTGATAAGTCTGAATTATATAGCCTTAGCTGTGCAAACATTAAAAACTGTAAATGATCAATTACAAATCAGTGCATTTTTTAAATAATGCTTTATATTTGCTAGTCACCAACACAGAAGTTTTCTTACATTTAAAATGTGACTAAGTTACCATCTTGTAAATGTAAATATGTGGCTGTAATTTAAAAGCAATATCAGTTAATATCTACTATGGACGTTTATTGTTTACTGAGTCTATGGCATACTATGATATACTTTCCCATGAGTATGAGAGATTCAGTGAATCAGCTGGAGCATCAACTCTGTGATTCTCATGGATTACCAATTTCTTACATCATAGTTTAGTTGTATGAATTCAATTCAACAGACTTTTATCAAACGTCTTCCACATGTAGCGCACTGTGCTAGGTACTGCAGAAAGAGAGCAGGCAACCTTCACAGTCCAGTAAATATTGTCAGCATGTTAAGCACAGTTTTTGGACAATTGAATGATTTCTTGGAGTTTGCCTATGTGGAGGTGCTATTGGTGCTCTGAGGTTTCACCAGTAGACAGGGCTGTTTTAGGTGGGCACTAGAGGCTGTCCAGTCAAGGGATAATCTTTTCGTTGTTGTTGTTTAATATTGTGAGTATGTTTAAATGCTGTATAAAAGAACCAGCTGAGAAGGAGAGGACTAAGACCTGAGAAAGAGAGAGAGAGAGGAGGTGATTGTTATAGCAAGGTCTCTAGGTAGACAGAAGTGAATGGGTGGGACCCTGAGAACAAATTTAGGGGCTAGACTTGAATAGAGGGAATAATATCCCTTCCACTGTCATGTAGGGAAAGCAGAGACTCATGTATTGCCGTTAGGGAACTACACTTAACAAACAGAAGCTATGGTATGATGGAGGGTAGCATGCTGAGAGTTGTCCAGCACCTAGGCCTTTGCCTGCCTCCTATGAAATGCTGCCATGATTCCTTAATAGTGAGCAACTCAAAGACTCTAAGATGCTGGTGAGATATTGGATAGGACTTGATAGGAGAAGTACATCTGAAAGCATCTTTAAGGCAATCTATTTACACTCAACTTTGTGATTTTTGTCGCATCTATCCCAGTCTTGCACATTTGTGATGCTAAATAAATTTATGGTATTTATTGTGTTCAAAATAATTGGGCACATAGTGTCTTAAGGAAGGATGTAATGAGATGGAAGAGTGATAATACGAACTTTACTCTTCTGCTTAGGGCTAGATTGGCTCTTACTTTAAATACTTGATACACAGTTACATTATTTAATGTGTAATTTGGAACCCACAAAGGTCCTGAAAGTTGGAACATATAGTTTATATTATTGATAGAAATCTTTATACACTAATTTGAAGCAAAGCCATGGAAAGTTCCTCTTAAAATGAAGTTGACCTATGTCTCATCTCCCTGGACCTGATGTCCAACCCCTAAAGCAGTTTGAAGATGACTCTGGACAAATAGGGGTAGAAATCTTATGAGCCTGCCCACCTGTAGAGATTTGGGAAAAGGGTAAGGCAAAAGCCAATAAAGCAAAAGCAAAGTTACTCTCCTTGTTTTACAGCATGAAGAATTACAGAGCCATTTTTCTCTGTGTTCTCTAACTATACCTTGCACAATGTAAACTATAGCCAGGCATTAAGAATTCTCAGTCAACTTACACTCTGTGCTGGGTATAAATACCCTCCTGAGAGTATGATCTTGAGAAAAAAACCTATTCAGATGGTCTTATGACAATATCAAAGTCATTCCTTTGACTTACCTCTTAGCTATAATTTAGTGTTGTATTTTCCCTAAAGAATCATTTTCAAAATGATTAGATCAGGGATATGCTATTTTGACTAAGTGAAAAACACAATAGAAGTACTGACTCTACTTGTGACTGTGTATTCACATGATCCTTATGGAAACAAGGTGGACAAACAGCATGATACCAAATCAGAAGTGAATCATGCTGTTCGTGGTATTTTCTCATAAGCATGGTAAAACAACCCCACAGAGTTCAAAAAAATACTGATTACTCATTCTGTGGGTTGTCATTGTTGTTAGGTGCCATCAAGTTAGTTCCAACTCATAGTGACCCTACGTAAAACAGAATGAAACACTGCTCCATCCTGCGCCATCCTCACAGTTGTTGCTGTGTTTGAACCCATTCTTGCAGTCACCGTGTCAATTCATCTTCACGAGGGTCTTCCTCTTTTTCGCTGACCTTCTTCTTTACCAAGCATGATGTACTTCTCAAGGACTAGTCTCTCCTGATAACATGTCCAAAGTAAGTGAGATGAAGTCTCAGCGTCCTCACTTCTAAGGAGCATTCTGGTTGAAGTTCTTCCAAGACAGATTTGTTCATTCTTTTGGGAGTCCATGGTATATTCAATATAATTCGCCAATACCACAATTCAGTACCATTGGTTCTTGATCATAATCTACCTCATGAGCTGGCTGAATGTCAACCAGTTCTTTTTGGTATAGTGACTCTTTCTTCCATCTTCTTTTGATGCTTCACACATTGTTCAACATTTTAGCCATAGAATTCTTCATTATTCCAACTTGAGGCTTGAATTTGTTCTTCAGTTCTTTCAGCTTGAGAAATGCTGAGTGTGTTCTTCCCTTTTGGTTTTCTAACTATGGGTCTTTGTACATTTCATTATAATACTTTATTTTGTATTCTTGAGCTGCCTTTTGAAATTTTCTGTTCAATTCTTTTGGGTCATCATTTCATCTATTCACTTTAGCTACTCTATGTTCAATAGCAAGTTTCAGAGTCTCTTCTGAAATACATTTTGGTCTTTGCTTTCTTTCTTGTCTTTTTGCTGACCTTTTGCTATCTTCATGTAAGATGTCCTTGATGTCATTCCACAACTCGTCTGGTCTTCAGTCATTAGTATTCAATGTTTCAAATCTATTCTTGAGATGGTCTCTAAATTCTGGTAGGATATACTGAAGGTTGTACTTTGGCTCTCATGGATTTGTTTTAATTTTCTTCAGCTTCACCTTGAACTTGCATATGAGCAATTGATGGTCTGTTCCAAAGTCAGCCTCTGGCCTTGTTCTGACTGATGATATTGAGCTTCTCCAATGTCTTTTTCCACAGATGTAGTGGATTTGATCCCTGTGTTTTCCATCCAGTGAGGTGCACATGTATAATCACCGTTTATGTTGTCAAAAAAATATATTTCCAATGAATAAGTCATTGGTCTTACAAAATTCTATCACAGGATTTCCGGGTGTTGTTTCTATCACTGAGGCCATGTTTTCCAACTGCTGATCATTCTTCTTTGTTTCTGACTTTCGAATGCCAATCACCAGTAACTATCAATGTATCTTGATTGCATGTTTGATCAATTTTGGTAAAAATCTTCAATTTCTTCATCTTTTGCATTAGTGGTTTGTGCATAAGTTTTAACTGATCTTCCTTTTGGGCATATGGATACTATTCTGTCACTGACAGTGTTGTACTTCAGGATGGATATTGAAATGTTGTTTTTGACAATGAATGTGATACCATTCCTCTTCAATTTGTCTTTCCTGGCATACTAGACCATATGATTGTCTGATTCAGAATGGTCAATCCAGTCCACATCAGCTTATTAATGACTAGGATATTGTTCTTCAAGTGTTCCATTTAATTTTTTTTTCTTTTGCTTTAGGTGAAAGTTTAAAGCTCGAATTAATGTATTATACAAAAATTTATATGCATATTGTTTTGGGACATTAGTTGCAATTCCCACAGTGTGACAGCACACTCCCCCTTTCTACCCCGGGTTGGGTTCCCTGTGTCCATTTGACCAGTTCCTGTCCCATCTTGCCTTCTCATCCTGCCTGCACACAGAAGCTACCCATTTGGTCTCCTGTATCTGACTGAACTAAGAAGCACATTTCTCATGCGTATTATTTTTTGTTTTGTAGTCCTGTCTAATCTTTGTCTGAAGAGTGGGCTTCAAGAATGGTTTCAGTTCTGGGTTAACAGTGTGTCTGGGGGCCATAGTTTTGCGAGTTCCTCCAGTCTCTGTCAGACCGTTAAGTCTGGTATTTTTACATGAATTTGAGTTCTGCTCCACTCTTTTCTCCCACTCCATCCAGAACTCTCTGTTTTCTTCCATGTCAGTGTGATCGTTGGTGGTAGTCAGGCACCATCTAGTTCTTCTGGTGTCAGGCTGGTGGAGTCTCTGGCTCATGTGGTCCTTTAGTCTCTTGGGCTAATATTTTCCTTGTGTCTTTGGTTTTCTTCATTCTCCTTTGCTCCAAGTGGGATGGGACCAATTGATGCATCTTAGATGGCTGCTTGCATGCTTTTAAGACCCCAGGCACCACTCACCAAAGTGAGATGCAGAACATTTTCTTAATAAACTTGTTACACCGCTTGACCTAGATGTTCTCTGAAACTATGGTCCCCAGGTCCCAGCCCGAGCTACTCTGTCTCTCAAATTTTGGTATGTGTCCAGAAAACTTCTTAACTTTTGCTTTGGTCCAGTTGTGATGATTTCCCCTGTATTGTATGCTGTCCTTCCCTTCACCGAAGTTGATTCTTGTCTGCTATGTAGTTAGTGAATTCCACTCCCCCTCCCTCCCTACCCTCATAACCATCAAATAATGCTTTTTTCTGTACTTAAACCTTAAAACCTGGTGGTGTAGTGGTTAAGAGCTATGGCTGCTAATCAAAACGTCAGCAGTTTGAATCCACCTACCACTCCTTGGAAACCGTATGGGGCACTTCTACTCTGTCCTATAGGGTGGCTATGAGTCAAAATTGACTTGATGGCAATGGGTTTTGGTTATAATAGTCATCTCATATAATATTTGTCCTTTCGTGACTGACTAATTTCACTTGGTATAATGCCCTCCAGATTTATCCATGTTGTGAGATGTTTTGCGGATTCATCATTGTTTGTTATGGTTGCATAATAGTCCATTGTGTATATATACCATAATTTGTTTATCCATTTATCAGTTGATGGGCACTTTGTTGCTTCCATCTTTCTGCTATTGTGAATATTGCTTCAATGAACATGAGTGTGCAAATGTCTATTCCTGTGACAGCTCTTATTTCTCTCGGGTATATTCCTAGGAGTGGGATTGCTGGATTGTATGGTATTTCTATTTCTGGCTTTTTAAGGAAGCACCAAATCGTTTTCCAAAGTGGTTGTACCATTTTGCATTCCCACCAGCAGTGCATAAGAGTTCCAATCTCTCCACAACCTCGCCGACATTTGTTATTTTGTGTTTTTTAGATTAGTGCCAGTCTTGTTGGGGTGAGATGGTATCTCATTGCAGTTTTGATTTGCATTTCTCTAATGGTTAATGATAGTGA
>NW_004444010.1:13201624-13202618 GCF_000243295.1 Trichechus manatus latirostris | reverse complement strand
GTAGTGCACGTAGTGGTGGTGGTGGGGTATTGCAGCTGGTCCTTGGGCACCCAGTGCTGTTGGCTGGAGGGACTTGGAGACACACCACTTATTCTTAGACCTCTGCTGTGGGTGTCTAGATGGAGTGGGTGGTATCGCCAGCCCTCAGGCCTCTGATGTGGGTGGGTGAGGTCCCTGCTTAAGGGGCAGGGTGGTGTCAGATGTCATGATTCTGCCACTCCCCCTTGGCTGCTGCAGTTGAGAATGGGCTTCAGGTGTATGCCCTGCTGTCTTATGCTAATAAGGGCATACAGGGTGTTGAATTGGCCCACACAGGTTTAGGCAAGAGTGAAGGGCACTGCAAGTCTGTGGACCCCTTATGTGGCTGGGCTGAAGGGCAAGGCCTCCCAACTTGCCCTGTGTTCCTGGCTTAGGGGAGATGGCAGTTGTTGAATACCGCTGGACTGGTGTCAGATTGGAGTGGGGTGGGGGGTGGGTGAGGGGAAACAAGCACTTCTCCGCTGTGAAACTCTGTGGGAGAGGGGTTATTTTGCCTTCATGCAAGAGGTTAGATGCTTGCAGTTAACTTTTGCAGGTCCAGCTCCACTTCCACCTGGCTCTGGAGGCATGTGCAGACTCGCCACCTCCCAGCCTCACCCAACGTGATGAGTCACATCCTGAATGCTACTGCTCACCTCAGACCACCCGCGCCAGCTGACCCAGCCAGCAGGGCACTGGCAACCTTGCAAGTGGCACTTCTATGCTTTTGAATTGGCTCTCCTTTCCCCTGCTTCTCAGTCTGACTCTTCGTCTTTGTCTTTGGTGATCAGGGCTCCTAGATTGTCATATATAATCGATTCACTTGTTTTTTCTGGTCTTAGATGTAAGAGGGATGACAGAAAGTGTCTGACTGTTCACCGTCTTGGCCCCACCTCCTCCATTTAATTTTTGACAACTTCCAATTTTCCTTGATTCATACTTCATACATTCTATGTTCTAATTACTAATGGATGCT
>NW_004444010.1:13182084-13192264 GCF_000243295.1 Trichechus manatus latirostris | reverse complement strand
CACAATACTTTTCACCTCATTCTCCAATTGGCAGGGTCAGTCGCTCAGATATGGTAAAGCAGGGCAGGTCTAGCTGAAGAGGAGTTACTGGGATGGGTTGTTTGTGGCAGTTACTACAGCCACCAGGGTGGGTCGGTAATCAGTGCAGGGCAGGTTCCAGTAGGCCTTTCCTGTGATGCTTGTTGGTGTGGTGTTAAGCGCACTGTGCAGGTAGGCAGGATGTATGGGGGAGATTTTTATGTGTGGAGCTAAGATGGATATGGAAGAGAGGAGAGAGGAACAGCCAAACACATCAAACATATAAAAAAGAGTGCTAGGGGAGCTTGCTGTTGGAGTGGAGAGATGAGAGACTATGAAATGGAGAAAAACAAAAAGAGGAAGAAGAAGAAAAAAGAAAAGAATGTATAAATAAAAATAAGAAACGAAAAAGAACAGCAAATCTCCTAGGGATCCCACCAGTGAGGCTACGAGGTCTGGGGAAGTTGTTCTCAGGTGTTGCAGTACAGCCTGGCTAGAAGGTGTAGAGGTATTCTGTGCTAGGTATTCAAAGACCAGAAAGAGAAGGAAGGTATAGAGAGCTGAGAAACTGAGTAATGAAGAAAGACAAAAAGGGAAAACAAAACAAAACAAAAAAAGAACAAGAAAAGCCCCACAAAAAACAGAAAGAAAAAAAAAAACCCACAAGAAAAGAAATGCTCTCAGGGATCCCTCTGCGCATCTGCGCAGGCTGAGGGTGTAGGTCCCAAGCCATGCAGCACCGCCCAGCCAGAATGGGCTCCCAACTTAAGAGAAGGAAAAGAAAACAAACGAACAATTCAAAACAAACAAACAAACAAAAGCCCTGGGATCCCACCAGCGTGGCAGCCCAGACTGGGAAGCAGTTCCATACTCGTACGGAGCTCCACAGCCCCTCAGGAAGAAGCAAAGAATGTGCACGGAGCCAGGTATTTGAGCAAAAGGAGGGGGAGGTGGTGCGAGGTAAGGAAGAAATCAAAAGAAGCAGAAAAAAGCAACACCAGCAGCCAACAAATGGCACTCAGGGAGCCAGCCAGTGCGTATAGGTGGAATCTAAGCAGCTGGTGCTTCTCGTCCAAGAGACTGAGGCCGCGGGAAGCATAGGAGGCCGAGTGGGGGTGAAGAAGGGTGGGAGGTGTGAAAGCGTTTATCACAAATTACTGGTTGTTTTGTCTCCCACTGGAAGCTCCGTGAAGCTGCTTTCTGGTACCCCCTGTTTGCTGGTCTCCGATAGGAGTCCAGGATGGCGGATCCACGCTGCGTTAGCTGATAGGGGACCTCTGCATGAATCTCTCCTCGCTGTTCATTCTCTGTCAGTTTTCTCACTCCATTTGGTGCTTGGCTGAGTTCTTTATCTCTTCATTTGATGTTTTAGGGTTTGAGGATTGCTGTTTTCTGTATTTGGCTTAGTTTTTCGGCTCTTTGCTGTGGAGGGACGGCGTGGTGCTTCTGCCTAGAGCACCATTTTCCCAGAACAAATTAGGCTTTTTTTTCCCCTATTAACATTTTATAAACTAGGTTTTTGTTTAATTTGCTAGAGTGATAGAAAGGTTTACTCCATAACACTCTTTCCCTCTGAAGATTAAGGATGCTCTTAAGTAATTTGTTATGCCTGTCTCTGTTTTGTCTTAGATTTATTTCTTTCTACAAAGTTGTTGCTTCCCTCCTAAAAAATAAACTTCGGGAGGCCTACTACCCATTCCCATCAAGTCAATTCAGATTCATAGTGACCCTGTAGAACAGAGTAGAACTGCCCCATAGAGTTTCCAAGGCTGTAAATCTTTATGAAATCAGACTGCCACATTTTTCTCCTGCAGAGCAGCTGCTGGGTTCAAACTGCTGACCTTTTGGTTAGCAGCAAGCGCTTAACCACTGTGCTACCAGGCTCTAAGAGGCCTACTAGGTTACCATATGTGTCCAGATCTGTTTGAATTCCAGGGATGGATATAGTTCGGCTCAAGTTGGGGCCTGGCTAGATGTTCTTTATTGTAGCTTAATAAATCCATCCCTCGCCCACAGGATAGGAATTCTGGTATGGGATTTACTCCCCACTATCATGAAATATGAGCCCTGGTGGCTCAGTGGTTAAGAGTTTGGCTGCTAACCAGAAGGTTAGCAGTTCAAATCCACCAGCCGCTCGTTGGAAACCCTATGGGGGTTCTACTCTGTCCTGCAAGGTTGCTATGAGTCAGAATTGACTTGACAGCAACAGGTATCCTGAAATAAAGGAGCCCTTGTGGTGCAAATGTTAAGTGCTCGGCTGCTAACCAAAAGATCAGCGGTTCGAACCCACCAGTGGCTCTGTGGGAGAAGGACCTGATGATCTGCTCCCTTAAAGATCAGAGCCTAGGAAACCCTATGGGGCAGTTCTGTGCTGCCCTTTATGATCACTGTGAGTCAGAATCAACTAGTTGGCACACAACAACAGCATCCTGAAACCGTTGATCCCTGAGCATCCTTCTTCTTTTATCCATCTTTCTTTGTTTAGCCCAGCAGCAAGTGGTGGTTGTAAAGGAGCCTAGAAGTTTAATATTCACTGGTCAGTTCATGTGCCTCTAAAAGCAAAGAGGAACAACAATCCTCAGTTACCTTGAGTCTGAATCTCTAGCAGGAAACATAACTCCAGAAACTGACTTAGACTGGTGTGTCTGTGTTATGTCTCAGTGAGTCAACAATATTCAATGAATTCTGTCTTCTGGAAAGTATTCTTCTAGGAACTACTGGTAGTAGTCATAGTACCTCCCTGTGGGAGCTTATAACTTAATGGGACTCATGGTTCAAAGATGCTCTGAGAACTTCCTACACCACAACTGCTTTACCTCCTGGAGAGTGATATTTTCTGTTTTTTTGTTATTTCTTCCTTACTAAAATGGACTCTCAAGGAGAAAAGGAGCTATAATTGAGACTAGGGTAGGGATATGTTCTTTTTCCCGGTGGGGCTGCAGCTGGAAGGCCCAGTTGGCTGTTTACAATGAGTGTCCCCTCCGGCTGGTCATGGCCTTCACTGGTTGGTACCTGAGCATATTGATTATTAAAATATGTTGAATATGACCCCTTGGTTGCAGAGATTCTTGTCCTTAGTAGTCCTTAAAGATGGAGAGAGACTTCCATTAATGTTATTTCAACCTTCTGGGTCATCATATATTTTTCTTTTTTGCCCTCTACCAGTGTCTCTGAATGTGGTAACTATTGATAACCTCATTGTTTCATAGTTATTTCATTCCTGAGGTCTTAATGTTCCCCCATGTTAAATTTTTAATCCTGTTAAATTCATTTAAATATTGTTTTGAAAAGTGTAAGTGCTATTATGCAGCATTGTTCACTCACCCCAACCTCTCCCTCGCTTCCTCTACTCTTTCCAACTACTACTTTCATTGCCAGAACTGGATAAATGGTGGGCTGTCTGAAAGATTTCTTCCCCACAAATTGAATTCAAACTTCCAGTGATCTACTTTGCTGGTAAATTAAAAGCCATCTGGATTGGAGAGCTGGGTTAGATGATTTACAGTGTATTGTGATTCTAAAAATTATTTTTTAGTTCTCTGATACCTTATCTAGATCAGGTTTCTAAGATAAAAGGAAAGTATCCTAATTTCAGTTGTTCCAAACTCAACTGAAATCTTTCAGTTTTCTTGGGCTGATTTGGGTATGTTTTAAAGAATTATTTACTTTCATGGTTTGGCAAGACCCAGACAGAAAATAGCTTTCAGTGTCTGTGGCAGCAGAAAAGAATACTAATAAGTGTTAGTCATCCACAGTACATTAAAAATATAATAATAAGAAAAAATTAAACTGCTGTGTGTTTGCTCTATTACCATAAATTTACACTCTCATCTTCTATTCTCTAAAAAAGAGTAGGTGTGGCAGGAAAGCATTTGTGAAATTCCATTAGCATTTTTAGAGACAATTACTCCACTTAATGATTCAGGATTCAGCCCCTTGCTTCCAAGGTTCAATTCAAGTGTGTGAGTGAAATGTTTTATTCTCAGACCTAGTGCACATGCATTATCGTAGACTCCTTAGGACTAAAGATTTGTTAGCATTTAGCCCAAATACCTTTATTTTTTCAGTTGAGGAAATGCTTATGATTGGCCCAGGGTTTCATACATAGCTACTGGTAGGGATGTGTACACCTTATCTCTTCAGAGATAGTATTTTAAACTAGAGCACAATGCCTTGCCCTTAGAAGGTGAATGAATGAATATAAGATGTTGTACCCTGAGATTCAGAATTGGTATCAAGATTTTTTATATTCTTATAAAACTGTATTTTTCTTCTTATTTTATTATTGAATAAGTTCATTTGAAAATGGATGAATGCACAGATGCAACCAGATGTTGAGTCAGATTTCCCAGGCTTTGAAGTTTAGATTGCCATTCATTCCATTTTTCTAGGAAGGTTACCTGCCTCTTTCTCTGCTCAGTTTTGATATATAGCGGATTCTATTACTCTGAAGATTGTTAAGACTCCTTCAGGTGAATTCCATGATTTCTGCCTTACTTTTGGACCAGTAAAGTAGCCATACCTATCTATGCTACATTATTCTCAACTCCACTCTGCAAGACTCCTTTTAGACCTAACAGTGCTATTGGTGTTGATCCTAATTTCCTAGGAACATGATCACCTTGGCAATTGGTACATGTTTGTTGTCTGTCTGTGCCAACCTCCAAATCACAGAAAGCTGTTAATTCCAAATCACCTTTCTCAAAATACATTTCGAAGTCCACTCACAGATTGGTGTAAGCATTTTAGACAAATAGAAGGTAAAGATGCCCTATATTTTTGCCACCTCAGCTTGGTACTTAGAAAAACCTCATGATCCACTGTGCATGAATGAACACGTTTCCCAAGAGCTGATGTATGTCCATATTGTCTCACTGTAGGGCTGTAGATAAATGATAAAACCACTTAGTGCATAAGCACATATCTACTTTCAATCAGTAGAATCAATAATTTATTTGCAGCTTAGGGCTTCTCTTGTTTGAAAGAACGGAGGATTGAAGAACCCTGAGTGATAGCTTCTGAAGGTAGAAATTAATATCTCTGATATTTTCAGCTGTTGTCTCCAGAATGGTATTAAACTGGTACCTAACTCATTGGTGTTATTTCATATTGTAAATAAAGTGTAGATGAGGGAAGTAAAACCAGTGCAAATATTCTAGATCCATTTAAGCATTTGTGACAAAATCCTCTTTAAAAACAATTTACAATAATGGATAATGTAACGAAGTGGTTTTATGCAAAGAACAGCAGGGGTTCTTTGTGCCTCTTTCTAAATTAATTTTTTTTTAGAGTAGGTAAAATAGTTACATGATTTAAAAGTCAAAACATTATAAAAGGTAAAACAGAGAAGTTTCTCTTGTATCCATGCTTCCTTCATCCTGTTTCCCATCAATGGAGGAATCATTTTTATCCCTGTTATGTTTATCCCTGCAGTAGTTTTTAGTAATACAAGAAAATTTTACATAAATATATTGTACATATACACACTTCATTCCCATCCTGTTTTTTAACAATTCCTTTCCTCTTTCACTGTTCTGCTCCCAGTTTTTTTCCAACTAGCAATATATCCTAGATATTTTTTCATATCAGTACATTGATGATAATATTTTCATCCAGAAGTTTTTTTTATGAATATCTTTCTATTTAATCTTTTTTAAAAATTGTTGTGCTTTAAGTGAAAGTTTACAATTCAAGTTAGTCTCTCATACAAAAATTTATACATACATTGTTATATGACCCTAGTTGCTCTCCCTATACTGTGACAGCACACTCCTCCTCTCCACCTCAGATTCCCCATGTCCATTCAACCAGCTCCTGACCATCTCTGCTTTTTCATCTCGCCTCCGGACAGGAGGTGCCCGTTTAGTCTCATGTATCTACTTGAGCTAAGAGGCACACTCTTCACGAGTATAGTCCAATCTAATCTTTGTCTGAAGAGTTGGCCTAAGAAATGATTTTAGTTTGGGGCTAACAGAGAGTCTGGGTGCCATGTCTTCTGGGGTCCCTCCAGTCTCAGTCAAACCATTAAGTCTGGTCTTTTTACTAGAATTTGAGTTCTGCACCCCACTTTTTTCCTGCTCCGTCAGGGACTGTCTGTTGTATTCCTTGTTAGGGCAGTCATTGGTAGTAGCCAGGCACCATCTAGTTCTTCTGGTCTCAGGCTGATATGAAGTCTCTGGTTTATGTGGCCCTTTCTGTCTCTTGGGCTAATACTTCCCTTGTGTCTTTGGTGTTCTTCATTCTCCTTTGCTCCAGCTGGATTGAGCTTTTAAGGCTCCAGACGCCTATCTAGAAGTTTTGCATTAATTTGCATAAGATACATTGTAGGAGTTTTTTCTTTTACCATCTCTACCAAGTTTTGGAATTGTAGTTAAACTTGCTTCGTAAAAATAATTTTGAACTTTTCATTTTTCTGTTTCATGGGACAGCTTGAAAAGTATTGAGCTCATCTGCTTTTTAAATGTTTCATAGAATTCTACAGGGAAATTATCTCCTGATTTTTGGTGTATAGTTTTTCTTTTCTACTTTTGTCTATTTTTTATGGAAATTAGTCTGTTTGAATTTTCTGTATCTTCTGGGTCAATTTTTTCAAATTATATTTTCTTAGAAAATTATACATTATTCCTATATTTTTAGATTTTCCTGCAAAGCTCTGCAGAATTTCATTGTAACTTTTTAAATTTCCTATGGTCAAAGGTTTTTTCACCCTTGCCATTCAAGTAGTTTTGAATTCTCCATGTTTCTTGATTAGGTTAGAATTTATCTATTTTATGAATATTAAAAAAAGATATTTATTGTATCAGTTCTGCGGTTTTCAAGCACATTAATTTCTGCTTAAATAAAACCCTTAGAGGAAAACATAGAAGTAATGATTCAGGACCTAGTATTTAACAATAGATTCTTAGATATGACACCAAAACTGCAAGCAACAAAAGACAAAATAGATGAATGGAACTTTGTAAAAATTAAAAACTTTTCTGCATCAAAGAACTTTATCAGCAAACTGAAGAAATAACATACAGACTGGTAAAATATTGGGAGGAACTATGTATCTGATTCAAAGACTACAGCCTTCAGTATGGATTATACCTCAACATAAAGAAAACAAAAATCCTCACAACTGGATCAATAAGAAACATCATGATAAACAGAGAAAACATTGAAGTTGTCAAGGATTTCATTTTACTTGGATCCACAATCAACATCCATGGAAGCAGCAGTCAAGAAATCAAAAGACGCATTGTGTTGAGCAAATCTGCTGCAAAAGACCTCTTTAAAGTATTAAAAAGCAAAGATGTCATCTTGAAGACTAAGGTACCCCTGACCCAAGCCATGGTATTTTCAATTGCATCATATGCCTATGAAAGCTAGACAATGAATAAGGAAGACCAAAGAAGAATTGACACCTTTGAATTGTGGTGTTGGCAAAAAATATTGAATATACCGTGGACTGCCAAAAGAATGAATGAATCTGTCTTGGAAGCAGTACAACCAGAATGTTCCTTATAAGCAAGGATGGCGAAACTACATCTTACATACTTCGGACATGCTGTCAGGAGGGATCAGTCCCTGGAGAAGGACATCAAGCTTGGTGAAGTAGAGGGTCGGAGAAAAAGAGGAAGACCCTCAAGGAGATGGATTGACAGAGTTGGTACAACAATGGGATCAAGCATAACATTGATTGTGAGAATGGCGCGGGACCAGGCAGTGTTTCATTCTGTTGTATATATGGTCACTATGAGTTGGAACCGACTTGATGGCACCTGATACAACATGTGTCTGATAAGCTATATAAGATATATCTTATATACATATCCAGATAATATCGAGAATAAAGAACTCCTATAACTTAACAACAAAAAGACAAACAACCCAATTAAAAAAAGGGCAAAGGATTGAAGAGACATTTCTCCAAAGAAGATATTCAAGTGGCCAACAAGCACAGGAAAAGGTGCTCAATGTCATTAGTCATTAGGGAAATGCAAATCAAAACCACAATGAGATATCACTTTACCCTGTCTACTTAGTTTCAAAGAGAAGACTTGGATCTCAATAAGGTTTCATTCTACCTCTGTCAGTTTGTCGTATTGTGGTGGCTTGCCTGTTGCTGTGATGCTGGAAGCTATGCCACCAGTATTTCAAGTACCAGAGAGTCAGCCATGGTGGAAAGGTTTCAGAGGGGCTTTCAGACTAAGATGGACTAGGTAAAAGGATCTGGAGATCTACTTCTAAAAAAATTGGCCAGTGAAAACCATACGAATAGTAGTGGAGCATTGTCTGATACAGTGCCAGAAGTTTTAGACCCTCAGGTTGGAAGACACTCAAAATATGACTGGGAAGGGCTGCCTCCTCAAAGTCGAGTCAACCTTAATGACATGAAGGGAGTCAAGCTTTCGGGACCTTCATTTGCTGAGGTGGCGTGAGTCAAAATGAGAAGAAACAGTTGGAAATATCCATCAATAATCAGAACGTGGAATGTACAAAGTATGAATCTAGGAAAATTGCAAACCATCAAAAAAGAAATGGGATGCATAAAGATTGATATCGTAGGCATTAGTGAGCTGAAATGGACTGGTATTGGCCATTGGCCATTGGCCATTTTGAATCAGATAATCATATGGTCTACTATACTGGGAATGACAGATTGAAGAGGAATGGTGTCTCATTCACTGTCAAAAAGAACATTCCAGGACTATCCTTAAGTTCAATGCTGTCAGTGATAGAATAATATCCATACGCCTATAAGGAAGACTAGTTAATATGATTATTAATCAAATTTACACAGCAACCACTAATGCCAAAGATGAAGAAACTGAAGATTTTTACCAACTTCTGTAGTCTGAAATTGATCAAACATGCAATCAAGATGTATTGATAATTACTGGTGATTGAGAAATGCAAGTTGGAAACAAAGAAGAAGGATTGATAGTTGGAAAATATGGCCTTAGAGATAGAAATGAGGCCAGAGATCCCAAGATAGAATTTTGCAAGGCCAATAACTTATTCATTGCAATTAACTTTTTTCAACAACATAAACCACAAATATACACAAGAACCTCACTAGATGGAATACACAGCAATCAAATCAACTATATCTGTCAAAAAAGACAGTGGAGAAGTTCACTATCATCAGTCAGAAAAAGGCCAGGGGCTGACTGTTGAACAGACCATCAATTGCTCATATACAAGTTCAAGTTGAATCTGAAGAAAATGAAAACAAGTCCACAAGAGCCAAAGTACAACCTTGAGTATATCCCACCTGAATTTAGAGACCATCTAAAAAAATAGATTTGACTCATTGAACACTAATGACTGAAGACCAGACAAGTTGTGGGATGACATCAAGGACATCATACATGGAAGAAACAAAAGGTTGTTATAAAGATACGAAAGAAGAAAAGACCAAAGTGGATGTCAGAGGAGACTCTGAAACTTGCTATTGAATATAACGTAGAGTAGCTAAAGGAATGGAAGAAATGATGAAGTAGAAGAGCTGAACAAAAGATTTCAAAGGGCAGCTCAAGAAGACAAAGTATTAAAATGAAATGTGCAAAGATCTGGAGTTAGAAAACCAAAAGGGAAGAACAGGCTTAGCATTTCTTAAGCTGAAAGAACTGAAGAAAAAAATTCAAGCCTCAAGTTAAAATACTGAAGGATTCTACGGGCAAAAAAAAGGAACGACCCAGGAAGCCACAAAAGAAGAGGAAAGGAAGACAGAGAGTCACTATTCCAAAAGGAACTGGTTGATGTTCAGCCATTTCAGGAGGTAACATATGATCGAGAACCAACGGTACTGAAGGAAGAAGTCCAAGCTGCACCGGAGGCACTGGCAAAAAACATGGCTCCAGAAACTGATGGAACACCAATTGAGATGTTTCAACAAATGGATGTAGCACTGGAAGCACTCACTCATCTATGCCAAGAAATTTGGAAGACAGCTACCTGGCCAAGAGATACATATTTATGCCCATTGCAAAGCAAGGTGATCCCACAGAATTCCAAAATTGTTGAACAATATCATTAATATCACACACAAGTAAAATTTTGCTGAAGATAATTGAAAAATGGTTGCAGCAGTACATTGATACGGAACTGCCACAAATTCAAGCCAGGTTCAGAAGAGGACGTGGAATGAGGGATATCATTGCTGCTGTCAGATAGA
>NW_004444010.1:13179802-13181066 GCF_000243295.1 Trichechus manatus latirostris | reverse complement strand
CAATTGTGAGGATGGCACAGGATTGGGCAGTGTTTCGTTCTGTGTTGTGCATGGGGTTGCTATGAGTCAGAACCAACTCGATGGCACCTAACGAGAACAACAACAATAACAAGCCTTCCTTAATGACATAAAATGTTGAGAGATAAAGAGGAGAAAAAGCAAGGTTTTTAATTGTTCCTTCTGCTCATGTCATCTTTTTTGCCAAGATTAGTGCTGCTACTCCTCTCCTATGCCACGGGATGATCTGACATCGTAGATGTATAGCATCTTCTGGATTCTGTAATTCTTTGATGCAGTTCCATAGGTCATCATTTTTGTTAGTCTTGTTTCCTGCTTCTCACAAAGGTTACCTTCATTGACGGCAAAGAAGATTGGCCTGCTAGTGGAATAATGGGGACATTCCCTTGTAGCGAGGGAAAAAAACATAGTCTTGTGTGAAAATAATCTGTCCTGGCTCTACCTGCATGGGCAATAAACATTCTACTCAGCTTTCGTTTAATTATTCAAAGACTGATCATTTATTCTGCCTTGTATTTCTTTGATTTAGGGTATGTGTTGAAAATTTTACTAAGAGTTTGCTCGGGGCAAGGAATGAATGAAGTCAATCTTATATTAGCATGTCTGTCTGCACCTCTAAGAAGGTGTAATGGAAAAGAATTTCAGCTTATTGAGGGTAATTGTCATTGGCTGGATATTAAAACCAAACCTGTTGCCTTTGAGTCATTATGACTCACAGCAACACTGTAGGACAGAGTATAACTGCCCCCTACAGTTTCCGAGGAACAGCTGGTGGACTTGAACTGCTGACCTTTTGGTTAACAGACAAGCTGTTAACCACTATGCCACCAGGGCTCCAGCTGAATATTAGGTGCTGGTAAAGCAATTGACTGCTAAATGAAAGGTTGGCAGTTGGAAACCACCAGTGGCTCCGTGGGAGAAAGATGTGGCAGTGTACTTCCGTAAAGATTTACAGCCCTGGAAACCCTATGGAGTCACTATGGCTTGAAATTGACTTGATGGTGGTGGGTTTGGTTTGTGTTTTTGGGGATATAGAACTCAGTAAAAAACAGTTTCTACCCTGGCAAAACTTAACACCCAGTGAGATTGAAACTGTTGACAAAGTGAGAGTTTTCTTGTCTCTTTTTATCATCTTTTAGTCTACATAAGCAAGTGTATATGTATATGGCTTCCTTCTAGGTCTCAGTGTTCTGTAAACTTTAAAGACCCTTTCTGTCTTATATATTGCTATGTTCCCCAGTGCCCA
>NW_004444010.1:13176938-13178133 GCF_000243295.1 Trichechus manatus latirostris | reverse complement strand
TGTATTTTTATTAACATTCAGGTTACCTTCAACATCGCTTTTGATGTTTTATAAACAGCCCCATGAGTGATTGCCTTTAATCACTTACTCTTCACTTCTGGCAGATCATTTCCCCGGGATCCAGTGATGTATACTTTTGACTCATAAAGGATGGAAACTCAGGCTTGATAAAGTCATACAGTTAGTATATGGCACAGGGGAGATTTGACTCTATCCGATTTACTCTAAAGCTAATGCTATTTGCGTGGCCAACTGATTTTCCTAATTACAAATGTTGCAGGTGCTCAATGAAGAAAATTTAGGAAAGACTCAAAACTTCTAGAGATGAGTATTAAAATTACATATGATTTCTCCATCCAGGGACAGTCACTGGTTCATTATCCTTCAGAACATATGTATATATGTTTTTATAATGTAATTTATTTATATCTGTAGACCTATGTATGTATTTTATCACATCACCCATAATTCTTTGCAAAAAAAAAGTTTTTCAAATCTTTCTCACAAGTAAAAACCATTCTTAATCATATTGAATAATTATTCCTTAATTATTTAAAGTAAAAATTATTTTTCTTCCTACATTCTTCTGAAGAGAGTATGGCACAAGTTTATAAAGTTACACCAGGAATTAGATTTCTTTTCCTACTTCCTACTCTAGAGCCCCAAGGAATGAGTGGTCCAAGATGAAGTAAAGGCAGGTGCAATGGCCATCACTTTGTCTTCACTCTCTGGTTAATCACTGAAGCCAGGACTTCTTTCCGGGCATGAAGATCCTTGAATAAGTATCCTTTCCCAGCCGCTCATGCTGATACATAACTGGGACATTTTTCAGGAGAAAGGCCTCAAAGAAATCTGAGGCAAGTACAAGGAAAAAGCAGAGATAGTCTCTTTTTATTCTGCCCCCCTTTTGCCACCCTCCTGAATATAAAGAGAAGAACCCAGAAGATCATGATGTCTATGGTAACCATAGCTAAGTATTACAGAATTTAGATAATCCATTAAATCCTTTCAGAAGATGATGGAGAACCTAAATCATGTCAGACGTATAGCACCCAGCATAGAAATAAGTACATGATGTGTGCCTAATATATCTTTTTAGTTTGATGAGAATATCATTTCAAGGCATCTCCAGAGTGATTCCACATCTGCTTCACCATGTCACTTCTTTATGTTATGTAACTTACACAGTTTCCCC
>NW_004444010.1:13172522-13174588 GCF_000243295.1 Trichechus manatus latirostris | reverse complement strand
TCCAAAGAGAGCTTCCTTCTCCTATCATCAACATATTACTATAGGGAAGGATTCTGATTGGCTGATTCCTTGGTTTATATGTTTACTCCTTAACACGTTACTGTCACCAAAAAAAAAAAGCAAGAACATTATAATATTCCTTTAGGTTGGGAAGTGAGGAACAGGAATAGAAGCCTTGCCAGAATCAGCTAATGAGGGCGAAGTAGTTTCCCAGAGGACAACAGTCTAAGCAATCAAATAGGTGGCTCAATAGTTAAGCACTCAGCTGCTAACCCAAAGGTCCACAGTTTGAACCCACCAGCCATTCTATGGGAGGAAGATGTGGCAGTCTGCTTCCATAAAGATTACAGCCGTTGAAACCCTGTGGCGGTTCTATTGTCTCCTATATGTTGCTGAGTTGGAAATGACTCAACAGCAATGGGTATACTCCTTTATACATAGCCTAAAGATATATTCCGTTTAACTTACCCATTGCCCCAAACTACCCAGTATCTGCTTCTCCCAAACTTCCTTTCCTTCCATTTCTTGAATTCCCAGCAGAAAATTAACCTGTGAATAATATTTTTGGCATCCTACTCTTAAAAATTCAGGTTAAAGTCAACTTTAATTTTAATAGGCTAAAAAAAGTCCCTAAGGTTCTTTTCCTCCTTCCAGGTAGATTATTATCTTTGGGAAAAAAAACAGATGGATAAAATCAGGGGTGATATTCAAAATATTTCATAGCTGACTAATCAGCATCAATGATGGTCTTAGTGTTGGCACTGCATCCTGGAGGTCCCTGTTGTACAGGACTTCAATTTTCTCATTGCTGGATCATGGAATGGTCCTAGGTATCCTGGGAGCTGGGGCAGATTAATAGTTGGGGACTAATGGGAGTTCAAAGTAGTAACCAGAACAGGAACTATTTAAATATTTTGGTAATGATACTTACTCATTAACTATCCAACCTGAGTTAATTTACTAGGTAGGTTTATAGGATTAACAATTCAAAGACTTAATCCTGAATAACTGGTTTTAAGAAAGTTAAATGTTTGGGACATTGACCAAAGATGATGTCCTTTTTTAACAGTTGCTCTGTAGTTTATTTGCTTGTTTGTTTGTTTTGTTTTTTATACTGGGGGTTCTTTCCCTGAATGTCCTTCAAGTGGGTCACTTGAATCCTTTACATGATGCGCAAAATTTGATGAGTAAGTGCTATAACCATGCTCCCCGTTTCCTTCCTCGCTCCCCCACCTCCACCGCCCCCACTCTCTGCCTGGGGAGAAGATGAATCACTTTTACCAGGTTCTCAAAGAGGTCCATTTCCTTAAAAAAAAAAAAAAAAGTTAAAAATCACTGTCATAAAATGTCATCTACACATAAAAGAAATATTATATTCCTGATTTTTGTAGATAAGGGAGAATACATTAAGCTTATACAAGAGTTGTGCAAAATAATTAAGTTATAATTTAAAAAGGAGTGAGATTATAGCATATCCCTATGGAACCCCACTGGAAAATTCTCTTCGATGTTTACGACATCATTTCTATGCTTACATTTGCAATCTCATCAATCATCTAATGAGGAGTTTATTTTGTGTCCATTCAGCTTAACCCATTACTAATTTAGGTTTGCAAGAACACATTGGTAAGAACAACAAATATTCTTCTATTATTCCTCATGGATTTCTTGACAAGGTACTAAGGTGTGAAATAGTGTTCAAAATAAAAAACAAACAAACAAAAAAAAAAACTAGGCTTAAATCTTGTCTGCTTCTTTTATAGGACATTAGCCAGAGAAGCCTCAGTTTGCAATTTGTAACAAAGAACACTTGCCTGAATTTTAGAGGGAATGTCTAATAAGCCACAAGGTCAAAAGCCAAATGGGGTCAAGAGCTGTCTCTTTGACAAATGTAAGGTCTAACCTTTGGCTCCAGGCAGGCCTGACCATGGCCTTAGAGTTACTAAAGATAAACAATTGGCAAGGAACAAGTCTATTATTAAGACTGATACTTAAACAGTTCTGGGGCACTTCCTTAAACAGTTCTACTTGTGCTTTATTTATTTTGAAACTTTTTACGAGCAGCA
>NW_004444010.1:13170134-13171229 GCF_000243295.1 Trichechus manatus latirostris | reverse complement strand
TGGGCTGGAGGGGGGCCCTTCTTTAATGTGAACATACAAAATGAGACAACAGATGTTTTGAAGGGAGAAAAGTACGTGAAGTAGTGCCATATTGTCATATGACTATGACCCTGATGAAGTTACCCTTCTTAGACTAATTGTTCCATAGAAATAGAGTCTGAGAAGACCTTTATGAGTCATTTTTCTGTGAAGTGAGAAATTTTCCAGAGAGACCCAAGATTGGTGGTGTAGGCTGTTTGTCAAGCCTGCCTGCCCTGAACTCAAGAACCTATGGCCCTGTTGAGAAGGCCAGTGGCTCCATCTTTCAATATGTGTTACACTTCATCTGGCATAGAGCTGTGCCTGAGGCTTGGCTGTGGACTTGATATTGTCCTTCTCCCAGTAATATTTTTTGGGATATTTAACCCTTTGTAGTTTCTCACCAAAGTCAAACCAGGGATATTACATTGGCTGTGGTCTTCAAATGGGAATATGTGTACCATGACACATGTAAAGGCATTCTGAAGGGTACTCAATCATTGATAATTTTAAGAACATCATTTTCCAGCCTTTGATTTCCATCTGTTACCTTTCCTAAAGCAGATCTGCCTGAAAATCAAGCAGGATGGAGTTAACAAGTTCTCCTTTGTTAAGTCCTCTTTTTGTAGTGGCCACTCTTCCACATTACAAAGGAAACACCTCTTCCCCACCTCTAATTTTCCTAGGGTGTATTGCAATAGAGTGTAAAAATTTCCAGCACAAATCAAAGGGACAATTTGAAATACTGTCACAGTAGTGACCTTAAAAAAGTAAATAACTCTAATGATTGGGTAGGAATTTCTTATGCGAGAAAAGTGACTTTCAATTCTTTGCTTTTAACAAAATTGGAGGACCTATTTTGAGTAGTCAGCTGACGGACAGTTGAAAATAATTTTTGACAATACTTCACCCTGGTTTTTTTTGCACATACCTCAGAATTTCAAAGAATTTAATAGTAGTGCTATAAAAAAAAGCTTTTAATTTCCATACATTTATATATAAAGCAGTACTTACTATAGAAATAAAAAACAGGAACAAAATTTATGCTGAACTTTGTCTCATTCTAGGAATGAGATA
>NW_004444010.1:13166448-13168394 GCF_000243295.1 Trichechus manatus latirostris | reverse complement strand
GGAGGACATATTCAATTTAAAAGTAAGAAATGAAGAAGAGCAGGTTAGGAGGGGAGGGAAACTTTAAGGTAAAAGTAGAAAGGAAAAGAAATAAAGAAATTAAAATCCCAATAAAGAGAAAGGTGAACAGTTAACATCGATGGTGAGATAAAATAGATGAAATTTAAAATAATAGATAAAAAGTTAGACATAAATAATGCCAAAGGTTAGAAAAAAAAAATTAGATAGAATACTAGGATAAAAGGGTAGAATTGTCATGAAAAATAAACATGTAAGGAAAAATAAGTTAAGGATTAAGGAAAGACAGAACTAAAGAAAGTACAAAAAAAAAACTAAAATTTTTAAAACATAAATAAAAATGTTGGAGGTGAAAGTGTTAGGAAAAAAAAGATAAAATGGCTAGAAATGGAAATGGACAGAAAGCACTAGTCGAGAGCACAGTGACTTGGTACTGGGAGCAATGTGGCTCCTTTCTGTTTCTCCAATAAGGCTTAGCAGTTTGTATCCCAATGATTGGGGGTGTCCTTATAAGGGTGGGCATGTATCCTTAATGCAAACAATTGAGGTATGGGAATGGCTGAGCTTGGCCCCAAGCAAACATCTGCCCTGTATCTTAACATTGTGTTGGAAAGACTATTAAGATGGGATATTCCAGGATAGATAAAGTAAGTGATGGCTTGAGAGGCCAGTGTGGGAGACACTGGGGTGGTAGGACTTTGCATCATGCCTCAGATACACCTGTTTACAATGACTCATTTGCTCGTGGTAGGGTTGTTTCTGCTAGACAGTAGAGCAGAAGGTCTTAGAGAGAAAAAAACAAAAAAAACAAAACAGAACAGAGCCCTGCTTTTCCATCCCTTATCCTAAAATAGAAGCAAGTCTATGCCCTCCAGATTTGATGCCTTTAACTGAAGAGGGGACTTGTAACACCACTCTGTCAATGCAATGCAGCATTGAGGGAAAAGAGCCCTAGACCACTCCAAGGTCCAAAATATCTCGAAATTGCACGCCGACAAACCAGGCAAAGGCAGCCCTCAAGGGCAGCCTGTGGAGTGTGTGTGGAAGGACAAAGGGCAGTTAGGTGAATAGGACTGATGGCATGTTTATGAGTCTCAATTCCTTTTTTTTTTTTTTTGATACAGCCGACTTCTCTTTTAGTGGTTCTCTTAGTTACCTAGTGATGCTATAACAGAAATACCACAAGTGGATGGCTTTAACAAACTGAAATTTATTTTCTCATAATTTAGGAGGCTAGAAGTCCAGATTCACAGTGATGGCTCTAGGGGAATGCTTTCTCTGTCAGCTTTGCAGGAAGGTCTGTGTCCCTTTTCAGCTTCTGTTCCTTGGTTCCTTGGTGATCTTCGTGTGACATAGCATCTGTCTTCCCCCATCTCTGCTTGTTTCTCTGTGTCTAGTCTGCTCCTTTTATATCTTGAAGGTGATTAGTTTAAGACACACCCTACAGAGATATGGCCTCATTAATATGACAAAGAAAACCCTATTCCCAAATGAGATTACATCCACAAGTATAGGGGTTAGGATTTACAGCACATATTTTATGGGGACACAACTCAGTCCATAACATTGGCCCTTACACATTTTTCCGCTACGAGTAGCTTGAACCACACTGCTTCCTAAAGCACAGTTTATTCCCATTTTCCCATATATCCACTCTGGGAGTGGGAATTCTCTTCTCCCTTAGGCTCTGCGTGTGCTACTATATCAAAGACTTCTAGAACTGTTGTCTTGTCCTACTACAGTGTTTTATCTAAAACGTTTAGTAGTGATGAATCAGTTTTAGCTAAAGCATGCATGTGCCCATGAAATACCTGAAGGCTTCCATCATTGACTTTAAAAACTGACTCCAGATGTGTCAAGGAATTTGTAGCCACTTTCTTTTAGCGAGTATATCTTAAATGGGATCAATCAATCAATCAATCAATCCC
>NW_004444010.1:13164245-13165876 GCF_000243295.1 Trichechus manatus latirostris | reverse complement strand
GTAAAATCTGACTGGATATATGTGAATATTATCAGGCCTCACAAAGTCCATGAATATAAATGGGTCACAGTAACACCATCCTCCTAACGGCCTTACATCTTGGATCCCTACCTGCACGGCTGTTGCACCTCTGTCTCTCCGCACATCCTGCCCCTTCCTTCTTGTCCAAATCTCCTGCCATCTTTTATGGGAGTCCCAGACGTTTTATACGTGTTGAAGACAATTGTGCTCATTGTCTTCCCTGGTTCCAATCACATTTGTTGCTGTCCTACAGGAGAAGGCTGTTCTGCCAGGCAGAGCCACCACCAAGTGGTGCACCAAACTCTCTGGCTGCCAATGATGCACTTGTGGTCTCTGATACTACGTGAGATGATGGGAAATTTGGTCTTCCCCTCAACTCCATGCTTTATTTTGTTACCTAGACCCTGAAGCAGGGCTGCTTTTGCTCAGCATTTGTTTATTTGTTTGTTTTTTAATGAACATAGTTACTCTATTTTCTGGCTGTAACCTCTCTCTTCGTTGGACTAAAAACCAAAGCATCAAGTTAGGAAAAGAGGGAAGGAAGGTGGTAGACACCATGATATTTACCACATTCTAATTATTCTCTTGTCTGCCTTATTTTCCTCCCTTTAACACCACCAACTGCAAACTTCAAGTATAAAACCACTTTCTGTCTCATCCTTCCAGAGTAAAAGCAGCTACGCATATCAACTCCAGCAAATAGGAGCCTGACAGGTGCTACCATAGCAAACAGCCAAATCCCAAATTCCATTTGGGGCACAGTTAGGACAACCCACTCTGTATATAAAAAAACAAAACAAAAACCTATTGCCGTGGAGTCTGTTCTGACTCATAGTGACCCTATAGAAAGTAGAACTGCCCCATAGGGTTTCCAAGGAACGGCTTGGATTTGAACTGCAAACCTTTTGCTTAGCAGCCTGAGCTCTTAACCACTGTGCTAAATAGATATCACAAAATTCATAACATCTCTGTGACATGAAGCACTTAATCTTCTTTCTGGAATTCTTATATTTCTTTACCTGCCTCAGGAATTCCACTTCTAACCAACTCTGTGATGAGAGTTAAGCCCACTGGTATGTCCTGGGGTGATAGAAAGAACAGAGGTTTGGGGGCCAATCTGAATATTAGCTGCATTGTTTACTACCTGCCATGCCTATATGAGGAGCCCTGGTGGTGCCGTGGTTAAGAGCTCAGCTGCTAACCAAAAGGTCGGTAGTTCAAATCCACCAGTTGCTCCTTGAAAACACTATGGGGCAGTTCTACTCTGTCCTGTAGGGTCACTATGAGTCGGAATTGACTTGATGACAATGGGTTTGGTGTTTTTTTTTTGGTTTATGCCTATATGAAGAAGAATGTAGCATCAGGATTGGAGGAAAACTCTTTAACAACCTATGATATGCAGATAACCCAACCTTGCTTGTAGAAAGCAAAGAGAACTTGAAGCACTTACTGATGAAGATCAAAGACCACAGCCTTCAGTATGGATTTACCTCAACATAAAGAAAACAAAAATTCTCACAACTGGGCCAATAAGCAACATCATGATAAACAGAGAAAGTATTGAGGTTGTCAAGGATTTCATTTTACTTGGATCCACAATCAATGCCATG
>NW_004444010.1:13159971-13163489 GCF_000243295.1 Trichechus manatus latirostris | reverse complement strand
TAGGAGGAAAAGGTGGAGGAGGAGAATGAAGACAAAGAGGAGGAGGAGGAGGGGAAGAAGATGATTATGATGATTTATGATGATGATGATAATGACATTGATATCTGTTTTACTTAAGGTGTGTAATGAAGTAATCAAAAAGATCCTTTAGTTCACTAAAAAATTAGCACATTTTTAGAAGGAGGAGGTTGGAAAAACTATGCTACTAAATAAGATTATCAGAAAGTTACTGAAATTCTCAAAATATTGGGAATTTTGGCTCCATGAAGACATAGTGATATTCTAATGAACTTTCTCTTCTTAAACTCAATTAGATTTTCTAAATTTTGGGCACATTCTCACATAAATACAATAATAACAAACCTGATGCTGTCGAATCGATTCTGACTCATTTTGACTCTACAGGACAGAGTAGAACTGCCCCATAGGGTTTCCAAGGAGCAGATAATGGATTAGAACTGCCGACCTTTTGGTTAGCAGCTGAGCTCTTAACCACTGTGCCACCCGGGCTCCACAAATAATAACAGTTCATTTTTTTTTTTTTTTGAGACATTAAGAGCACTTCATAGGGAATTAATTTCTCCTGTGGTTCAAGAAAACAAACTGAGCTTTCTTCCCTGTTTCTTTCAGTCCTAGTTTATATTTGGAAAGCTAGATGTGGAGACTTGTGTTCAGGCCTATTCAATCTTCTTTCCTACTATCCTGTTGTTTTTAGGTACCATCAAGTCAGTTCCAACTCATAGTGACTCTGTGTACAACAGAACGAAACACTGCCCAGCCCTGCACCATCCTCACAATCGTTGTTATGCTTGAGCCCATTGTTGCAGCCACTGTGTCAATCCATCTCGTTGAGGGCCTTCCTCTTTTTTGCTGACCCTCTACTTTACCAAGCATGATGTTCTCTTCCAGGGACTGGTCTCTCCTTCCTACTGTCTTCATCTGCTATATGTATATATTCACCTTAAGGAGCACATGCTTAAGGGGAGGGCAGACATCTGGGCTTAGTACTGGAGGATGCAGGATAGCTAAGATTTTTTTTTCCAGAATTAGAAGTCCTAGGGAATATGAGTAAGTGATATGTGGATATATAAGTGAATACATCAGGTGTCAGAGAAGAGAATTTTGTTGTGTCAAAAGAGTCCAGAGAATGTTATCCTTTTATTGTTCTTGTTTTTGGAATTTCTCTTTCCTCTTTTATTATTACTTTGTTGTTCATGATCATTGCAGAAGCATCTGAAATTACAGAGAAGCAGTATGATTTCTCTGGAAAAATTATGATGGTGTTGGGTGATGACATAATCGTGTGGCAGTAAAATGCTGTATCGAGTATTAAACTCCCTGCTTGATTATGGAAAGAATATATTACTTATAAGATAAAAGCATAACACTTTTCTTTTTCACTATGTTTCAGGTGAAAACAATGCACAGTAGCATAGTTAGAAGCAAATGAGTTAGTTCAAAAAGAAGGAACTTAAATAACATAGACTAAGTCAGGGCATGGTTGTGAATGAGATGACTCACCTAATAAAAACATAAAAGGGAAAAAGTATTATTTCATCTAGGGTTCTTTTGGTCATTTTTCTGAAGTGACTTTAGGCTTTAGGATAGAGCCGCACAATGCAAATGAGAAGAAGAGTTGATAATTATATAGTTAGTTGAATTAGGCCATTCTCGACCCCCTATTTCACTTCTATTTTCTGGATCAATTGCTTACATTGTTCCAATGAACTGAGTGGTTGTAAAAACTCTAATATGCTTTTGACTACCAAGAGATAGCTCAAAAATATCCCCAGGCACCAAATAGATCCATCAAGCAAGAATATATAAATACAATTTTGTACAGGAAGATAAATATTTTGAAATGTATTGTTAACAAGCTTAAAGTCACGTAAGCTATGCACACATTTAATCACCATAAGATATAATAACAGCATATATGTATAAAACATAAGTTTCATACATGAAAAAAGAGCAGTTAACATGCACACAGACAGACAGTTGCATTATATTTGTAATAGCCTAGCTATTAAGGAATTAGAATTAAGCATAGATTGTATCTGATTTATCCCATTTCTTATTAGTAGATTAAAGAGCTACTTGGGAGAAAGAGTCTTATACTCATAATCTGCTTTTCTGAACCATCTGAGTTGAGTAAAAAGTTAAAAAAAAAAAAAAAAAAAGGTCCAGAGGTCACAATGCAAGCTGTGTACTGAAGGTTTGTTAGGAATAATTCATTATTGTATTTGATTTGCTCTTCTACACTAGGGCATAGGCTTTGCCTAGAGAGTAAGAATTACTCACAGTTCTGCTCTTTTTGCAGTTAAGCCAGTGAGGAATGATGGATAAGATAAGGTGTATAGAACAGCAGTCACCAAAATGCCCTTGAAAACTTAGGCAAATAGACTACATCACATTTCATTACCTGACCCTGATGAGGCATGACATTTATATCGGGAGCAGAGATGCCAATATAATTGAAGAGTTTGGAAACAGTCCTTTGAGGAAAGGTGACAAATTATGCATTGATTTAGTCTGAGAAAAGAAGATGGAGAAATAATACAGGAAGGCCTTGATTCACATGCAAACTTGTTCAGGAGACTCATCTCAATGGTTTTTGAATGGCACATTCCCAGCTGTGTCGACGCTGGCAGAGACAGTCAAATGGGCAGGTTTGAGGATCTTCACTGAAGAATACGAAAATTTTTAAAGTCAAAGAGTGGAAACATGAGAAGATAGAGAAGTAGAAGCTGCCTGTGCCCATCCTTAACGCTGACTGGCTTTCTTTTAATTGAGAGCAAAATAGATGGCTCCAACTGTCAAAGTTTAGCTCTGATGTGAGAGGCAGTTGCGTATAGTGGTTAAGCATAAACTCTGGAGCTGGACGGCCTGGTTTCAAATGTTAGTTTTTCTCTTTACTAGCTGTGTGGCCTTGAGTAAATTATCTGATCTCTCTGTGTTCTCATTTTCCTCATTCATAAAATAGGAACAATAGTAAAACTTACCTCATAGTTTTGTTTCAAATATGATGTGAATCAATATCGTTAATTTATTTAGAGCATTTTCTGGCACATAGTAAGTCCTCAGTAAATGTTAATTAATACAATTGCATATTTTGCTCAAATGAGAATAGCTTTGTTATTTTTCACCTGATTATGAAAGTGATATATGCTTATTATTTAAAAACATAAATAGTAGAGAAAGATGCAAAGAAGAGTAAAAATTACTTGGAATCAATTAATCCTCAGATAACTGCATTTAACATTTAGGTATTATCCTTCCAGACAGTTTTCTGTGTACAAAAGCCACATAATGTACAAAATTTTATCATATGCACATCTCTCGGAGCCAAAAACCTGCTGACCCTCACTCCATCCCACTCCTAAAGGAAACACACATATTGGCCTGTAACACCGTCATCTGTCAAAATCCAATTTTTCTCAAAGACAATATCCTATTTAAAGCTTTTCTTGAACACCTTGCCCTCTTCTGAATCTCATTATTATTCTGCTTTACTGCCC
>NW_004444010.1:13157165-13159190 GCF_000243295.1 Trichechus manatus latirostris | reverse complement strand
TTGTTTTATGACATTGGTTAACAACCCCACAACATATTAACCCTCTAACTTCTCAACATTTTTTTTTTGGTGAAAATACACATAGCCAAAGATACACCGTTTCAAAAATTTCTACATACACAGTTCAGTGACATTGACTACGCTCTTCCCAAACAGCAGTAAGTTTTATGAGGTAACATCACAGAGTAATTAGTCTGTAATAAATTCATCTATAGAATGGATTCAAACAATTATAGGAACTTTGAATACAGAAGTGAATATACGTGTTATAAACTGGGTCATTGTGAGAGTAACAACAGAGAAAGGAAGGGGAGAATGGGAGGAAGAGAGGCAACAATAGGAAAGAATGCAAGAGCGCTAGTGTTCTCTGCTTTCAAAGAGAGCAGAGTGAGTTGTCTAAAGTCAAATGTTTAAAAAATAACCCCTTCTTCACAGTTTCCATAATCCCATTTCTTAATTATGCAATGATCTTTTCAGGTATAATATCTTGTGGTTATATGAAGTTTAACAATTCTATCTTCCAGTTTATTTTCTTCTGTTAAAATCAATTATAATTAAATTTAATAATTTAAAAAATAACGATAGTGTATAATTCAAGTGTTTAGATAAATATGTTCTCAATTCATTCTCTCTGTCTTTCTTTTTTTCTCATTCTCTTCTCCCATCCATCTATCTCATATGTGCTTAGAAATGTATCTGGAATTATATTCACCTTGTGTTAATAATGTTTTTCTCTGGTGGTGAATTTATAGTTTGTTTTGTTTTACCTTCATATTGGTACTTTCCTTTATGTGTAAGTAATTTAATTACGTATCCTTTTTTTTTTTTTTTTAAGATAAGTGGGTCTGTTAAGAAGGAAAGAGATGAAGATTGAAGCAAATAAGTAAAAGTGTTGTAACATAAGCTCCTTTGAAGGCTGTCTTGAAGATTAGCAATACTGTGTGTAAGGTGCTTAGCACAAAGCCTGAAATTAAGTAAGTGCTCAATAAAACAACAGTAATTGAATTGTGAGTTATTGTTTTTGACTGAATAAAGAAGTAGGTGAATGAAAGTGATGGCCATCAGAATTCAGAGCAATTAAGCCTGAAATCAAGATGATGATGATAAGGATGAAGAATTTTAGAAAAGAGGGGAAAGGATATAAGGTAGTTTAATAGAATAAGGATGGGTTTGAGGAGGGAGATGGAGCCAGGAAAAATAAGCTATCGTAAAAAGCTCCCTTACGATGGTTTCCTTAGTCATTATTGTTTGTTTGCACCACTGAAGGAAGATAGTAGCCTATACAGCTTGTATTCAGTCATTTTGCAATTATATTACATACCATGTTTTATCAATCTCCTCTGTTAAATGGCCAGTGGCTCTTCTTTATGCCACTTCATACACCTTTTCACTCCTCACTGTAGCTTTCAAAAACTCTTAGACAAAGTATTTGCTCAAGGAATATTTGCAAATAAAGGAAAACGTCATTGTATACATAAGGGATGGCTCCTAACATTCATGTAAGTATATTCCTTTATTGAGGTGCTTTCTTCCCCTCCATTATCAAATTCTGAGATAACATAGAAATGACAGGGAAAGGTGGCTTTCAAACCAAAACATTAATTTCAGGCTTTGGCTAAGTCGGCTAAACCCCTGTAATCCATGGGCAAAACCTTCTATTTGCCCTCTCTTAACACCCCTGTTGCTGCCTGCAGCTGCTGCTGGAGAAAAAAATGGCTGCTTCTTTTCCTACTTTTTTCAGACTTTGCATAACCACCTCTCTGTGGCAGAGCTGGAACCAGAACCCTTCTGGGAAGGGAGATGGAAAATGTAGTTCTTAGGCTTCTAGCCCCTGCCCTTTAGCAGAAGCCTAGAAAGAGACTGATGGTAGTGAATATCAAAGGATAATTTCTGGGAAGATGGTCACTTAATCAGTTTTAACAGAAAACCCAAGTGTATATTTTCATATTTATGGTAAACTTCTTTTGAGAGGATGATTTATGTGCATACCTCAACCCTTCATGTTCAGTATTTTCTGGTCCATAG
>NW_004444010.1:13151775-13153825 GCF_000243295.1 Trichechus manatus latirostris | reverse complement strand
TCTGGTGAAGTCAACATGTATAGCTGCTGTTTTTCTTGTTCAGAAAAGGTATTTGCAATGAAGAAGTCATTAGTCTTGCAAAATTCTATCATGAGATCTCCAGTGTTGTTTTTATCACCAAAGCCATATTTTCCAACTACCAATCCTCCTTCTTTGTTTTTAACTTTTGCATTCTAATAGATGGTAACTATCAATGTATCTTGATTGCATGTTTGATCCATGGTGTTGCGTTTATCTTGAAAAAGAACATTTCAAGATCTATCCTGAAATACAACACTGTCAGTGATAGGATAATATCCATACCCTACAAGGAAGACCAGTTAATATGACTATTATTCAAATTTACACACCAACCACGAAGGCCAAAGAAGAAGAAATTGAATATTACCCTCATGTTGCAGTGGTTAAGAGATATATCTGCTAAGCAAAAGGTCGGCAGTTTGAATCCACCAGGTGCTCTTTGGAAACTCTTTGGGGACGTTCTACTCTGTACTGTAGATTCACTATGAGTCAGAATTGACTCGATGGCAATGGGTTTGGTTTTTTTTTTTTTCTTTCCTGCAATCTGAAATTGATCAAACATGCAATCAAGATGCATTGATAATTACTAACTTATAGTGACCTTAAAAATTAAAAAGTCAAAAATAGACTTTTCATGACAGTAAGGCAGCAATTATAGGTGTTATGTAACACTTTAAGGGTAAGTCTGGAATGATTGAATGCTTTCAACTGAGGACAAGAAAGGACATTTTTATTGAAAGAATATATGGGTGTGTGTGACAATGCCAAAACATATAAACTTTTTATTTTGTTGATTTTTCTAGTTTCCTGAAGAAACTAAAAACAGTGCACTGATATGGGTGACACTATTCCTAAAATAGATATATTTTGACATAAAGATTTGAGTTAATGTAATTATTTAGGGTTCTAGAACAGTAAATAACAATGATTTGGAATTTGTGTGTGTGTGTGTTTAATTATTGTAGTAAAATGCATATAACATAAAATTTACTGTTTTAATCATTTTAAGTATACCATTCAGTGACATTAATTATATTCACAATGCTGTGAACTCATCAACACTATCTATTTCCAAAACTTTCTCATCGCTGAAAACAGAATCTCTGTACCCATTGAGCAATAACTCCCCATGTCTCCCTTCCCCAGCCCATGGTAACTACCAGTCTATTTTCTAACTCTATCCATTTGCCTATTTTAGACATTTAATATAAATAGAGTCATACAATACTTGTCATTTTGAGTATGATTTATTTTACTTAGCATAATGTTTTCAAGGCTCATCCGTGTTGTAGTATGTATTAGAACTTAATTCATTTTTATAGCTGAATAATATTCCATCTTATTATATTCCACGTTTTATTTATCCGTTCATCTGTTGATGGACGCTTGGGTTGTTTCTACCTTGTGACTGTTGTGAATAATGCTGCTATGAAGATTGGCATACAAGTATCTGTTTGAGTCCCTATTTTAAATTCTTTTGTATATGTACCTAGGAGTGGAATTGCTGAGTCATGTAGTAATTCTATGTTTAACTTTTTAAGGAACCACCAAACTGATTTCCTCAGCAGCTGCACCATTTTACGTTCCCATCAGCAATGGATAAAGGATTCAATGTCTTCACATCCTCGCAAACATCTTCTGTTGTTTGTTTTATTTTTTAGTTATGACCATTCTAGTGAGTATGAGGAGCCTGGTGGTGTAGTGGCTAAGAGCTCGGCTGCTAACCAAAAGGTCAGCAGTTCAAATCCACCAGCCACTCCTTGGAAACCCTATGCAGCAGTTCTTCTCTATCCTGTAGGGTGGGTATGAGTCAGATGGATTTGGTTTTGGTTTTTTTAGTAAGTACGAGTTCCTGGGTGGTGCAATTGGGTAAATGCTTGGCTATTAATGGAAAGGCTGGTAGTTCAAGTCCACCCAGAGGTACCTTGGAAGAAAGGCCTGGTGATCTACTTCTGAAAGATTAGTCATTGAAAACTTTATGGAACACAGTTGTACTCTGACACACGTGGTGTCTTCATGAGTTGGAATT
>NW_004444010.1:13146504-13150579 GCF_000243295.1 Trichechus manatus latirostris | reverse complement strand
AGAATATAAAGTCAGAAGATTAAATGCAAAAATACAAGAAGGCCCAGAGTTTAATACACTAATCACTTTATTAATATTCAGGTAGAGTTTTAGAGATTCTAGGAAGAGACAGGGCGAGGGTCATACATAGCTCAAAATGCTCAAAACATGAGTTATATATTCAGGAACCTTGAAAATCTCACCATTTTTTAAAGTGTCCTTTAAATCTCAATCTTTATTATCTTGCCATTCCATGGGTTTAGTGAAATTGAGAGTCAAATGATGGTGTATTTTCTTTTTGTTTTTCTGCACTTAAACATAAAGGATCTAAAACCAGTAAATTATAAAGTAGTAGGTTGGAGGATCTGATGAACTCTCTCTCCAGAAGAATAATCATACTTATACACACATGTTATATAGGGGAATAAGACCCTTCCTATACATAGCAGAGGTGTGATGGTTAATTTTATGTGTCAACTTGGCTAATCTATAGTTCTCAGTTGTCTGGCCAAACACTAGTCTAGTAGCTGTCATGGAGTATTCACATGTCATTAAATCAGTTGTCCTTGGATAGAGCAGATTACCTTCCTCAATACAGTAAAACCTGTGGAAGCTGGAACCTGTGTAAGGTGGAAACCTCTCAGAGAAGAAAAACTCAAATATTTTCCAGTAATAGAGTGATAGAAAAGTGGTAAGACAGCACCCTGTCAAAGGCAGAAAACTCACAAGACCCAGAAAAACAAGGCAGTTCCACTGAGTTCTGGCTCTCATAGGTTTCACTGTATAATGTAATATAATGTAATTACCTTGCATAATGCAATCTAATGTACCAAAAAAACTCATTGCTGTCGAGTTGATTCCTACTCACAGCAACCCTACAGGGCAGGGTAGAACTGCCCCATAGGGTTTACAAGGTTGTAATCTTTGCAGAAGCAGACTACCACATCTTTCTCCTATGAAGTGGCTGGTTGGTTCGAACTGCCCACCTTTCAGTTAGCAACCAAACACTTTAACCATTGCACCACCAGAGTTCCTAATGTAATCTGGTGTAACTACCTTCCATAATTCAATCTGATCAATGTAATCTGTCAATCAATCAATCAATCATTTCAGGTCATACCAATGTAGAATGCATCCTTAACCTAGACACTTCTGAGTTATAAGAAGAGCAGAATAGACACAGAGGCACACACAGGGGAAGACAGATGACATGTGAGGATTGTCTACATGCCCAGGAACTCCAAGGATTGCTGGCAGCTACTAGATACTTAAACAGACAAGAAAGGACCCCACCCCCCAGAACTGCACCCTGAATTCAGACTTTTGACCTCCTGAATTGGTGAGAAGACAAATTTCTGTTCTTTAAAGCCACCCACTTGTGGTATTTGTGTTATAGCAGCACTGGGAAACTAAGACGGGGGTGAAGTTCTTTCCCCTGTTAACACAACTTTAGTCTGTTATAATATTGCGTTCTTAACCTAGAGACAGAAATTGTATAATTCTTCTCTGAATATGATATTTACTTCCTTCAAATGAAAAATGTCTTCAGTCATAGTAGCTATCTAAAAATCTCATTTCAGTGCAGTTAATCCCTGATTTAGGATATATTCCAGTTATGACAAACCAAACTACAACCGTCCTTTTTTCCCTGTTTTTTTGCACAACTTATCATTAGTAATATGTACTACACAAAATGTTGCAGCACATAATTTGCTGATGTTATGATTTTCAGATGTTTACTCACAGATGTTCAATTTTATGATTTATTGTTTGAAACGCTGCCACATAGCAGCCTATGGACTCATCTACAAAGAAGTCGGTGTCAGGAGTCATAAGTTATAGAAAGTTGGGCAATGTTCAACTCTTAACGACATATGACAATTGAACTGTGCACTCACCCAACAACTGTTAATATTCCAACTTCATTGTTAAGACACTGACACTGACTTCATTGTAGACCAGGTCTATAATGTGATCTTATTCAGTGTTTTGTACCATAAGAAGCATCAGTTGTTAATTTGAAGCCGAGTTGTTCAAGTTTCTGTAACTATAACACCTGCACTACCTATACCTCTAATAATATGTCTAGCAAAAGAAGTCATACCACTGAAAGTTTTTTATGTGTGTATGTATGTATTAAAATATATCTGTAAGTTTACATGTAATGTTTTCAATCCCCCAAAACAAATAAATATTGGATTTATAAAGATAATTATAATAAAATGCAATAACAATAAAAACTAAAAAAGAAAAAAAGAGAGAGATTCAACTTATGTCAGAACCGACATACGATGGAATCATCAGAATGGAACCCCGTCACAAGTCGGGGACTATCTGTACTCTATCTTAATGCCGGTTAATGCGATGATTATTCAAATTTACACACCAGACACTAAGGCCAAATATAAAGAAACTGAAGATTTTTGCCAGCTTCTGCAATCTGAAATTGATTGAACATGCAATCAGCATGCATTGATAATTACTGCTGATTGGAATGCAGAAGTTGGAAACAGAGAAGAAGATCGGTAGTTGGAAAATATGGCCTTGATGATAGAAACGATGCTAGAGATTGAATGACAGAATTTTGCAAGACCAATGACTTCATCAAAAATACCTTTCTCGCCAACATAAATGGCGACTATACACATGGACCTTGCCAGATGGAATACACAGGAATCAAATCAACTATATCTATGGAAAGATGATGGAAAAGCTCGATATTATCAGTCAGAACAAAGTCAGGGGCCGAGTGCGGAATAAACCATCAATTGCTCATATGCAAATTCAAGTTGAAACTGAAGAAAATTAGAACAAGTTCACAAGAGCCAAAGTACGACCTTGAGTATATCCCACCTGAATTTAGAGACCATCTCAAGAATAGATTTGACACATTGAACACTAATAACTGAAGACCAGATGAGTTGTGGAATGACATCAAGGACATCATACATGAAGAAAGCAAGTGGTCATTAAAAAGACAGGAAAGAAAGAAAAGACCAAAACTGATGTCAGAAGAGACTCTGAAACTTGCTCTTGAATGTCAAGTAGCTAAAGCAAAAGGAAGAAATGATGAATTAAAAAAACTGAACAGAAGATTTCAAAGGGCAGCTTGAGAAGACAAAGTGAAGTATTAAAATGACATGTGCAAAGAGCTGGAGATAGAAAACCAAAAGGGAAGAACATGCTTGGCGTTTCTCAAGCTGAAAGAACTGAAGAAAAAATTCAAGCCTCAAGTTGCAATAATGAAGGATTCTATGGGGAAAATATTAAACATAGGAAGCATCAAAAGAAGATGGAAGGAATACACAGTCATTATACCAAAAAGAATTGGTCGACGTTCAACCATTTCAAGAGGGAACATATGATCAGGAACCGATGGTACTGAAGGAAGAAGTCCAAGCTGAGCTGAAGGTATTGGCAAAAAACAAGGTTCCAGAACTGACGGAATTATCAATTGAGATGTTTTAACAAACGGATGCAGCGCTGGAAGTGCTCACTCGTCTATGCCAAGAAATTTGGAAGACAGCTACCTGGCTAAACAGCTGTAAGAGATCCTTATTTATACCTATTCCCAAGAAAGGCGATCCAACCAAATGCGGAAATTATCGAACAATATCATTAATATCACATGCAAGCAAAATTTTGCTGAAGATCATTCAAAAGCGGCTGCAGCAGTATATCGACAGGGAACTGCGAGAAGTTCAAGCTGGATTCAGAAGATGACGTGGAACCGGGGATATCATTGCTGATGTCAGATGGATCCTGGCTGAAAGCAGAGAATACCAGCAATATGTTACCAGTGTTTTATTGACTATGCAAAGGCATTTGACTGTGTGGATCATAACAAATTATGGATGACATTGCGAAGAATGGGAATTCCAGAACATTTAATTGTGCTCATAAGAAATTTGAACATAGATCAAGAGGCAGTTGTTCAGACAAAACAAGAGGATACTGCATGGTTTAAAGTCAGGAAAGGGTGTGTCAGGGTTGTATCATTTCACCGTACCTGTTCAATCTGTATGCTGAACAAATAATCTGAATCTGGACTATACGAAGAAGATCGGGCATCAGGATTGGAGGAAGACTCATTAAC
>NW_004444010.1:13133622-13145745 GCF_000243295.1 Trichechus manatus latirostris | reverse complement strand
TATGAGTCTGAACCGACTTGACAGCACCTAACAGCAACACAACAACATCTTGATAAAACTCTAATGACAGAAATCTCGTATCGTATTTATATTCTTGTTGTTGTTGTTGTGTGCTGTGGAGTGGATTCCAACTCATAGCAACTCTATAGGACAGAGTAGAACTGCCCCATAAGATTTCCTAGGCTGTAATCTTTACAGGAGCAGATCGCCATGTCTTTTCTCCCATGGATCTGCTGGTGGATTTGAACTGCTGACCTTTCAGTTAGCAACCAGGCACTTAACCATTGTGGCACACACCAGGGCTCCTTATATTTGTATTAATTAGTTATTTAATTTGATGTTTATGGAGTAGGTACTGTGCAAGTCAAATAATACATATTTTCTGCCCACAAAGAACTCACTGCTAGTTAATGAGAGAGACCAACACAGAAAAAAATAATAATAAGAGCAACGCAATGTTCTAAGTGTAAGGTAGAGATAGTACTACAGGGCTGTGAGGGCACTAGGGAGGGATATTGGAGAGCAATGGAGGAAGTGAATGAGGAGAGACTTCTAAAAGGAGGTGTTGCCTAAGCTAAGCATTAAAGCTAAGTATTAAAGATGAGAAGATTTTACCCAGGTTGACATTGAAAAGTTTAAAAAGAAGGTTGTTGTTGTAGTTGTTTTTTGGCAGAGAATGCATATTTAAGGCACAGCCATATCATTGGCTAAGGCCAGGTATACAGAGGAATCCAAGTATTTTGGAGTTGCTGGAACAAAAAAAATATGAGTCATGGAATAATGAAAGATGAGACGGAGGAATTGACTGGAAGGGATAGGATCGTGCGGGATCCCATATGCCATGTTAAGACTGGGATAGGATAAAAGGCCTTGAAAGCTCCTGAAAGATTTTAAAAGCAAGGGAGCGAAATGGACAGATTCGTTTTTCAGATATCACTTTGTTGCTACATAGTGAATACATTTAAGAGGCAAAATGTTAGCTAAAAGATTATCTTAATAGCTAAGATAAGGGATATTAATCCATATATAGGTGATAAGAATGGAGAGGAGAAGATATAGATTAAAATAAAAAAAGCAAATAAAACTCGCATAACTTGGTTGCTGCTTGGAAGCGCAAAACAAGAAAGAGAAAAGAGTCAAGAATGACTCCCATATTTATTATCTTCCATCAAGGGAGATAAACGAATAGGAGAAAGAGCTAGTCTGTGGAAGAAGATGGTAAGTTAAATTTGAACAAGTTGCATTTGATGTTCCTGCAAGACATCCAGGTTGCAAAGACTTGCTGGAACTGAGGTGCACAAATTGCAGTTGGAGATACATATTTAGATGTCATCAGTTATAAGATGCTGTTAAACTTGTAAGAATGAATAAGATTATTTCAGGAGACTGAGGCTGAAATCCTAGGAACACTAATTTTTCATTGATGGGTGAAAGAAGAGGAGCCTCATAAAATGTGCTGAGTGGAAGGAGCAAGAAACCGCTCTCCTGGTCCCTCAGGCTGTACAACCTGTTTCATCTTGCATGCATTTTTGTTACCAAATCCTATTGATTCCACATTATTAAGAGCTTTTTTTTGCATGACTTTGTTTCCATTCTAAATGCCATTATCATAATTTAAACCGCTAAGGCATATATATCCCTGGTGGCAGCAGTGGTGAAGAGCTATGGCTGCTAACCAAAAGGTCAGCAGTTCAAATCCACCGGCTGCCTCTTGGAAATCCTATGAGGCAGTTCTACTCTGTACTATAGATTCACTATGAGTCGAAATCGACTGGACAGCAACAGGTATGGTGTTTGGTTGAGGCCTTGGTGGTTCAGTGGTTAAGAATTCGACTGCTAACCAAAAGGCCGGCAGTTCGAATGCACCAGGCACTCCTTGGAAACCTATGGGACAGTTCTACTCTGTCCTATAGGGTCAGTATAGGTCGGAATCAACTCGATGGCAATGGGTTTGGTTTTTTGTCTTTTTTTTTTTTTAAGGCATATATGACTTCAAAAGCCTTATTGAAGATGACCTATATGGCTTTATGTGAAGAAAAGCACATCTGACCACTCATATTTTGTTACCTCTCAATTTCAAACCTTTAGATACTTGCTGTGTTGATCACTAGTCTTTTTTCCCCTTTTACATAGCATAGTTACTGATAATCCAAACTTTTATGTAGGTTTTACTAGATGTCTCTTAGTTTCCAATTTCTTTGGTGTGGAGACTTTGATTTCAACAATATAAGCTGGGATTCAATTTCATATCTAAGTCACAGAAGAATTCAACATTTCTATTCACCTTGATACATGACATAAGTCCTATTTTAAAGACAATTTCTTTCAATTGGTGCTATTAGATATTGGAATAGATTTCCTAGTAGATATTTAATATGCTGTTCAAAGAAATCTTTAGGTAAGATAGACAAATACTGATCTTGAATAAAGTATGTATAGTTCTACCTGGAGATAGAACACCATAATAAATAGCAAATTGAACGTGTGTTTGTATGTATGTATGTGTGTGCGTGCTGGCATGCACATGCAAAATGGTGATCATCAATAGTTGTAATAAAAAGCTATATACCTTTTAGAAGCCTGAAAAGGGACATGTTTTCCTATAGATATGGAAACTGAGGCTCCAGATGCAGCACATAGCCAAGAACATGGTCCTCTTGACTTCTCTTTTGAAATATACCATTGTGCTTTTGAATTATATATATATATATGGAATCATAGAGAAAGAAGAAACTGTATGATCAGCTAGAGCTCAGTTATGGCCCCCCCACTCCCTGCTAATGCTCTGCTGTCTCTGTTTCACTCACTTTTGCAAGGAAAATCCATTTTGGACAAAAACACACATAAGTGATTAGTGTGGTTGGCCAGGCTTTTTTGACAAATTGTACTGCTGCTGCTGCTTCCCCTGTTTCTGTATCATCCATATTGTGACAGGAATCTGAGCTGAGTCTCAGTAAAAACTTCTGTCTGGGAGCTGGTGCTTCTGATTCTCAGCATAGCCTACAAGCCTCATTTGGAAAGGATGGTTAGTACAGGCCAGTGGTCTTTTGTATTTTTAACTAAGAGAAAAATGCTGCGATGGGGTCATTCAAGAGAGACCCAATATCTTACTTACAGTGAAGAAATCAGGCAATTTTTGGGAATATAAGTGGGAGTATGATTTATACATAAATTGATATTTTCTTTTATGAGTTTTTGGATGTGCAGTTACCCAAGTTTTATGCGTTTTTTGATGTGCAGTTACCCAAGTTTTATGCTGAGATGAGATGAAAGGCAATGCACAGTTACTGAAGGGTGTCTCATGTCCCTACAATTTCATTAGGAAAATTATATAGTCATACTAGAAGTTCATAGTGTTTCATTCTTTTATTAGTATCTGTATATTACCTTTCTTTTCTTTTCTCTTCCTCACTTCTCCTTTCTTCTCTCCCCCTTAGTGTCTTTGTTAAGCTTTTCCTTCCTTCCCTTCATCCCTTCTTATAGATGATTTGCTTCTTTTTGTTACCACCCTCTCTCCATGGTTACTCTACCCTGTGGTGTAAGAAGAAAATAGTATACCATAGAGGTTAAGAGCACAGACTCTGCAGTCAGACTGCCTGGTTTTGAATCCTGGATCTGCCACTTACTAACTGGGTGACCTTGGGCAAGTCATTTAACTTCAAGCTGCTTCAGTTTTCTTGACTCCTATTGAATAATAGTTCCTACCTCTTGGAGTTATTGTGTGGATTAAATTAGATAATACATGAAACTACTTAGTACAAGGTATGGTACCAAGGTATTTTTATAATGCATAGTCATGACTGCATATATGTGAGGATTCTGAATACACATATACATGGATATATAATGTATATTAATGCTCATTACAACATACACATTTTCTGTAAAGACCTTGGTCTTTCCTATATAATGCATTACATGTGTAACTTAGCCATTTACTGCTAATGGAAAAGAAAATAAGCTAGGTTGTCCTAAACCAATTTTAAAAAATCATTTTTCCTTGGCTTTCAAGAAAGATATGAGGAAATCAGCTACAGAGTTGCATATACACCTTAGAGACATTAGTCACACTGTCTCCCTTTTCTTTGCTTGTCAGCCCAGACTCCTGTGTAAATTTGTTCTTGTTGCTGGAAGTTTGGAGGTTTTTTGAAGCAGGGGAGGGAAGTACCTATATGTCAACTGAGACTTCACTTGTGAACTAGTGAGGCTTTATTTATTTTTTTCTTTTTTGTGGTTTTATGCTATATCTTCTTTTCAGATACTTAATTATATTTAACAGATATTTGCAATCTAAAACATAGTATAATCATGCTAAATAAAAAAAAGTATCCAATCTGGTCCCTGCCCTCCAGGAGCTGTCAGTCAACTGGGAAAGCCAAGAAACATGCCACTTTGGCCGTATTTGTTGATGCCATTGATCTTTGTGATGTCCTAAACTATTGCCTCCTTTTTTTTTTTTTTTTTTTTTTTTTTTTTGTCGTTAATCTTTGGTAATTACTTAATATCTATAATTATCTCTTTATAGTTCTTGAATTGCTTCTTGCTGCCAGTGAATATCACAGCATTCAGGACACTTTATGATCAGAAATAAACCTTGGAATTTCCTCTACAATATGTTAGTATTCAGCCTGATTTCTTCTCCCCTGTGGTTTTTGTTTGTTTCCTGCAGGTAGGAATATCCAGCCAGGAGAACAGCATTTGATAAAGAACAAAATTTACTTACTTAGGAGAGAATATTTAAAATGATAGGGCTTATGGGGTTTTGTTGAGTATCCTTGACTTTACAATTCAAATTGTAACCAAATTATATTTTCAAATGTGACCATTAAAATTGTATACCATATAGTAAATTTCTAATATTACCCTGGAAGAGCACAAAAGAGTACTCTGCTTGCCTGAAAGAATGGACTAGGCTTTCCTCTGTGTATGGCTTGCTCACAGAGCATGATTATGACATGGCAAGGAATAACAGTAGAGGTTCTGGACAATAGTACCATAAGAGTATTGTGTAGAACTATGATTGTATCTACAAAATTCTATGAAGAAAGCAGTCAAACCACTAGATCATTGACCAAAATTTTCTGTTTTCAATTAGTGTGATGCAGGCACCATCTATACATCTCATAATCCCATAGTTTTATTTATTTGGTCTCAAAATAAAAATTCACAGAATTTTATTACCTAATGGTTGGTGTTTTTATAAGGACTAGTCATGGTCGTTAAATTATAAAACAGAAGTTACTAATATGAGTCAGTAAGTCTTTCATGAAACTTTATTTTAAAGCAGCTAAAATAAGTAAAGTATTCTACTCTATAGGGTCGCTATGAGTTGGAACTGACTCAATGGCAACAGGTTTGGTTTTGGTTTTGGTACTCATAGTGAGAAGGTCTTTTTCTTAACACAGTTATCAAAGAATTCCAAGTTTACTTAATTGTAAGTGAGAGTCTTAAAGTAGCACAATAGAACTCATCATTTAAAATATTACGTCACAAGTGTTGCAGTAAATGTACATTTAGGGTAATGAGGGGCTAAGGTCTGCTGTTAATTGTCTGACTCAATACTGAGAGACCGACTTGGGCAGTGTAGAGAAGTAATTCATTATATTATAATGTGACATTAGTTTTGAATGTACACACACCTGATGCTAACTATACATATAGCATATAATTGGCCATTATGCTTTTAAAATATGACTCATTCCAAAATGCCAATTTAAGTGCAAGAATTTCCACAAAGTTTGCAGCTCTTGGTAATAATTGGCAGCTGTTAATTGATTTGGTCAAACCTATAGTGAAATAACACAGTGACTGTAACAATGGGCTCAACAGCAATGATTATGAGTATGGTGCCGGACCGGACAGTGTTTCATTCTGTCGTACATAGAGTCGCTGTGAGTCACAGCTGACTCAATGGCACCTAACAACAACAACAATAGTGAGATAAATGGCATGGACTGTAACCATTTTAAATATGACCACATCATTCTGCGTCCTCAGGTGGACTCTCCACCCAGCCAGCAGTTTCACCAGCATTTCCTTTTTACTCAAAAAGGAAATTGGTGAGAGTGGAGACACATCATCACAAAATCTCACTCCACTAGGGTAAAAGTCAGCAGCAGCTCATGTCCTGCCGGGCATTGCTTTTTTTTTTTTTTTTTTTGTGGCGAGCTATAATTCTTTATATTAGAAAACACTAAACTCAGAGAATATTGCTTAGATACTAATGAAATATGAAACTTGTGGTTAATAGAGGCTAAAAAAGAAAAATGAATAGTTGCTATCAGGTCAGTTCCAACTTATGGAGACCTCATGTGTGTCAGAGTAGAGCTGTGCTCCATAGGGTTTTCAATGGCTGATTTTTTGGAAGTAGATTTCTAGGCCTTTCTTCTAAGGTGCCTCTGGGTGGACTTGAACAATCAACCTTTCAGTTAGCAGCTAAGTGCTTAACCATTTGCACGTACAGGTAAATAATGAATCCAGTGATTTTGTACTTCTAAAATTTAAAGAACTTCACCTCAAGAAATAAAGACAACTAGGCAATTTGAAAAAGGAAGTATCTCTGGTTGGATAACTAGAGTGGATTTGGCATTTAAAATCTATTTCTAAACTAATGGTAAAAATAAGTCACTTTCAATGTAATGAGAATGTATTTTCTCCAACAAAAATAATATGTTCAAGAATGTTAAGTAGGAGGAAGCCTGAACAACCATTGTGCTGGAACTGGCTCTGTTTATTTGTTGGCATCCAAGGAAAAATGAAAGGAACCTCAGTAAAATAGCACAAGTTCCTCATGGTGGCTACTATAATTTTACTGCCCAGAAAAGAACATCCATGGGTTTTTGATAAGCCTAGGAAACATCTTGAAAATCAGAAATTTGACAGTGAAATAAAATGTGCTAGTCTATCAAGGAAAGTTAGTACTTTCCTGAACAATAGTACAGATGAAAAATGAGATACTTTACCAGTGATACATAGATGCTAATGAGTAAAAACCCAGTTAAAAGTGTACTGGGAGTAAAGATACTGTGAGCAGACCTGGACACATTCATTTTGCCAAGTCTAGAAATGACTTCTGATGGTGAATGTTACTTTAGATTAAACTAAAGACAAGGATTACATAGTTTCAGGGCCACAGATTATTTGGTTACGACGAACCTTGTTATATATGTACATATATATATATTTGTTTTTTAAATATATATTTTAAATAGATAGAACCTGAAAGAAAAAAAGTGGAGCCAATTAATTTTTCCTAAGTCCTAAAAATGATGGTGATATAAATGTCACATTTTATTTTGTATCAATTTGATAACATGCATGAGACTAAGAAAGTAATTGTCTTAAAATCTTTTAGTATTGTTTAAGAAATCATTTTGAATATAAAAAATGTGAGAAAAAAGCTGGGTACTTAAGTTCCATCATTCATTGCTAGCTTTGATTTCTTCAACTGAAAGCAATTGCATGTAAGTAGGAATTATGCATTCATAATGTGCTGTATATCTCCATTATACTGTTCATTTTATTTAATTAGCTTATTGATTAGTTATATTTACAATTCTTTGTCCAGTGTCTGTCTTCTCTGCTACACGAGAAACTCCATATGAGCAGAGATCATTTTCCCTCTTGTTCACCCTTGGATGTCTAGGACATAGCACAGTGATTGGTACTGAGTAGGTGCTTCATAAATATTAAAAGAACCAATGGATGAGTAAATCAGTGAAGAAATGAACCAATGGTCCCAGACTAGAAGAGGTGAGAAACAAGTATAAGTGAGAGCCAGTTATAAATTGATGAAGTAATCTTTAATTTGAAACTGAAACTGATTAGGGACAATTTATGAACCTTAAAACTTTATGTAAAGATCAGGTACAATGAAGATAGCAATATTGATCCTTTATTTCTCTATTGAAATGTTACGAGAATAACTTGGAAAAATGTTCAAATGAGCTTGTTTTGTACTTTATACATTTATTTAAGGTGAATTTATAGATGCTGTCCCAACTCTCTCTATCTATCTATCTATCATCTATCTATCTATATATCTATCTAATTTATCGTTCTATTTATCTATTATCTATCTGTCTATCACTTACAATATGCTCAGGATTTTCTAATGATTTATTCTCTCCTTGCCCCTACTCACAAGATAGTATACATTATTGCCTTGGTTTTGTTCTATGTTGGAAATCTATATGTACAGTCCATCTTTCAGGACCTACCTGAATTATCCTGGCATGCAGTTAATTGAAGTGCATAGGAATTCTTCTGGTTCCTGATAACATACAACAATATGTCCCTGTAGTTGGTTTAGTAGTATTCCCCCCAAATTTATGTCCATCCAGAATCTCATAATGTGACCTTATTTGGAAATAGGGTATTTGCAGATGTAGTTAAGGTAAGGATCAAGATGAGATCATGTTGGATAGGGTCAGCCCTAAATCCAATGAGAGAGTCCTTATAAGAGACAGAAAAGGACGCACAGAGACACAGAGAAAAGACCACGTGAAGACAGAGGCTGAGACTGGAGTTATGCTGCCACAAGCCAAGGCATCCTAAGAGCTACCAGAAGCTGGAAGAGGCAAGGAAGGATTTTCCTCTAGAGCCTTGGAAGCACTATGGTCCTGTGCCACCTTGATTTTGATTTTCTGGCTTCTGGGACTGTGAGAGAATAAGTTTACATTGTTTTAAGCCACAGAATTTGTGTTCATTTGCTAGGGCAATCCTAGGAAACTAATACAGTCCCCATTCTTGCCATCAGAGATAATGATAATGTTATAAGAGAACATGTTTAGAAATAGTATACATTTCACATTTTATATGTATTTCATGTTCTTTCTCTTCTCCTGTTCTCTCTCTCTTCCCCCAAGGGCATGAATGACATTCTAACACCATTTATAAACAAAGCACAGTTTGGTTTGAGTAAACCAATAGACCCTGAAGTGAGAGTTAATTTACTAAATTTAATTCCTTTCCAGAGAGGTCGGCAACCCAGTCCTGTGAGAAAATGAGAGCGACTAGGCAACAAACGTACTAGGTCAGGTCATTGGGGAGATTGTGGTTACTTTTATGGTAGGGGGGAGAACAATGACTTCAGCATCAGAGCAAAAAGGAGACTCAGAACTTGTTAATTTTTTTTTCAAAATTCTATGAATTTTATGAATTCCCCAATATTCTTTTTAACAAGATTTAGAAAGTATGAGTTTATGTGCCTCCTTTGATATATACATGGCAATTTGCAGAGAAAGTTGAATGAATTATTGGGTTAATGACCTGTGCAAACTTACCAACACCTTTTTACTGTCTCATCAGCCATCCTGTTTGAGTTATTATGATTTTACTCTGTTGAGGAGCTCACTTCTTTTTTTTTCTAATATAGGAATTACCATATGTCCAGGGACTAGCTGACTAGCTTTTGCTGAAAATAAGTAGAACTTCTTCCTTGGAATAACTTGAAGGCATTGATTGGTGAACTCTTACTCTATTGTGTGCTGTGTTCCTGGATGAGAGTGTGTATACAAATTTTCAGACATTTGAGCCTGGATGCAATGAAAACACATCATTTGAAATATTTTAAGCTATGTTTATTTTATAAGTTTGAATTTGATTTCTCATGGCTGTTTTTTTGAAGAGGTTGTTTTCTCAGAAAACTAACACTAAAATCCGTTAGGTTCATATGAATAAATGCATTTGTTGCATGCCAACCAAGACTGAATATGATGCTTCCAAGTAATGATGAGGGATGATAACTGTAATATTTCCAGCTAAACTTAATTTTGAAACTTGTCAGTCAATGTCTTTTATCTTTGGTGGTTGTTAATGCCTAAGTAAAATGTGAAAAGCATAATTAACTTATTTTGCTTTTGTGTAAATTTTATAATCACTGTTTGAATCTGCCTAGATATATTAAAATGTCGTTGGTAGAAAATCCCAAAACTTAAACATTTGGTAGTGATGCTAGTCAACCAAAGACTTTCTTGTGCCAAGTCTCAGCTTGGGAGGCCCACACGCTATTTCTTTGATTACTTTGGCAATGCAATTATTGGACTCAAGTGAATGAGCCCTATGGTGCCCTCCCAAGGACGAACTGAGTCATTTGATACTATGGTTGGACTCTTTCTGTTGTGGAACAGAGGTGGCCACCCTGACCTCTGTCACTGAAGAAAGGCCCACTACAATATTTTCACAAATCTAATAACTATTTCACTATATGGACTATTATGTTTTATTATATATTATATACTGTTATATATTATTTATGTTATATTAACTAATAAGATATATGTTATATTAAGTATCTACAAGCTATTTAACTCATTGCCATTGAGTCAATTCCGACTCATAGCGACCCTACAGGACAGAGTAGAACTGCCCCATAGAGTTTCCAAGGAGCAGTTGGTGGATTAGAACTGTGGATCTTTTGGTTAGCAGCAGAGCTCTTAACCACTGCACCACCAGGCTCCAAAATATTGCCCCATATGGTTTCCAAGGCTGTAATCTTTATAAAAACAGATTGCCACATCTTTCTCCTGTGGAAAGGCAGGTGGGTTCTAATCACCAGCCTTTCATTTAACAGCCAAGCAATTAACCACTGTGCTACCACTGCTCCTTGTAAGTATCTATAGATTGTTTAATTATTTTAGATTTTTTAATAAATCTCAGTGTAGCCTGATGGAAGGAAAAAGGAGCTTAGAATCACACTGACCCTAGTTTGACTTCTGGTTTTCACAATAACTAGCAATGTGAACATGGAAAAGTTATTTAACTTTTCTGAGTTTCATTTTCTTCCTCTATAAAGAAGAGATAATAATCTCTCTCTCAGAGGATTGATGTAAGGATTAAATATGCTAATGTATGTAAAATACCTAGCATAGTGCCTGCCTCAAGTAAGTGCTTGTAAATTACCATGGAGGCTGATATTCAATGAGCATTTGCAAATATGCAGAGTATGGCCTTCCAGATCCCTTCCCTGGGACAGCACGGACCTCTCTAAATCCAGTAGCAAGAGGGTGATGCAGCAGGGAGAGCTCCAGGCTCCAGCAGGGATTGCTCAGTGCTCCTGATGTATATGTTTTAAAATATCTTAAACATCACTCTTGATAACTCTCATCTTGCAAAGAGAGAATTATGGATAGATAATGCATGTAAAGTGCCTAGAGTAATGAGTAACACATAATAATCATAGATATTATCATAATTTTTATTATTTACTATGGTAAACTGTGGAAACAGTGGTGACATAGTGATTAAGAGCTACCGCTACTAGCCAAAATGTTGGCAGTTGGAATCCAACAGCCACTCCTTGGAAACCCTATGGGGCAGTTCTACTCTGTCCTCTAGGGTCGCTGTGAGTCGGAATCAGCTCAGTGGCAACGGGTTGTTGGTTGCTTGTTATGGTAAACTGAATAATGATCCCCAAAATATGTCTCCATTCTAATCCCTGAAACCTGTGAATATGTTACATTGTATGACTAAAGACACTTTGTACACGTGATTAAGTTAAGGATCTTGAGATGGGTAGATTATCTTGGGTTATCCAGGTAGGGCCTAAATGTAATCACAAGGGTCCTTGTAAGAGAGAGGCAAGGAGGTCCAAGGCAGAAGAAGGCAATGTGACTACAGAAGCTGAGGTTGGAGTGATGATGGCAGCCCCTAGAAGCTGGAAAAAGAAAGGAACGGATTCCCGTCCCCCACCCCCTGGCCTGGCACCTCCAGAAGGAACCAGACCTGCTTACACTTTGATTTTAGCTCTGTAAGACCCATTTTAGATTTCTGACCTCCAGAACTGTAGGAGAATAAATTTGTGTTATTTTAAGCCACTCTGTTTGTGGTGGGTCTGTGGAGAGTACAAATGGCATCTTGGAAGATTGGCCTGGTTATCTGCTTCCAAAAGGTCACAGCGTCGAAAACGCTATGGAACAGTTCTACTCTATACACATGGGGTCACCATGAGTTGGAATTGACTCAACAACAATTAACAACAACAAGTTTGTGGTACTTTGTTATAGTGACAATAAGACTAATACATTTCCATCCATAGCCCTATATTATGTTATGTTATGTTATGCTATGCTATGCTATGCTGTGCTATGTTATGTTGAACTCTTTAACATCCCCTGAAACTGC
>NW_004444010.1:13121364-13132928 GCF_000243295.1 Trichechus manatus latirostris | reverse complement strand
CTTCCTTCGTGTAGAACCATCAGCATTGGCTTTTGAAGATAGGTTTGAATGTCTTTTCTTTGAAATTCCTACTGCAAAGCTCTTTAAAACCTGAAGTGATAATTTTTGAGGTGGTTCTCAGACACTGGAGATGAATTGCCGGGAACTTTTATGTTCTGGTTCTCAGTATACAACCAAAGGTAGAATTTGACAGTGAAATAAAATGTGCTAGTCTATCAAGGAAAGTTAGTACTTTCCTGAACAATAGTACAGATGAAAAATGATATACTTTACTGGTGATACATAGATGCTAATGAGTAAAAACCCAGTTAAAAGTATACTGGGAGTAAAGATATTGTGAGCAGACCTGGACACATTTGTTTGTTTTGCCAAGTCTAGAAATGACTTCTGATGGTGAATGTTACTTTCAGAAGACTCAGAATGCTTTACGTGAAGATGGAGTGACAACCATGACTTGTCCATAGAGTGATGTCATATTAAATTCTCTCATGACCTACCTGCTAAGACATAAAGATTTTGCTAGAAAAAGGAACTGTAGGGCTTGCTTCAAAATGTGCAATATGGATTCCAAAGATGGTTATACTTTCCCTTTCTGAGGATTTCTGAATTTCACAGCAACGAAGTTTCACAAGTTCATGCAGTATCTTTTGCCTCACATTCTCACCTAAAAACACATGACAAGGAACAAAGAGGGAGAAATAATATACTTTTAATGACTACTATGTGAATTCTCTATGCTGGGTGCTTCACGTATGTTATCTCATCCAGTGCTCACAACCACCTTATCCAGTTAATTATTGTCACCATTTTACAGTTGAGAAAACCAGCTCAGAGGAGTTTAGTAACTTGCTTAGACAGGGTGTGATTTGAACACAGGTGTGTCCTATTCCAAAGCCACAATGCACTTTATATGAAACCAAATCTGCCTATCACAGGAATGAGCATTCTTTCCCTTTAGAACAAATGAGTTTTACTCTTTTGTTAGGGAGTGGCTCAAAAAGTAGAGTATTTTGAGGTCATTAAAGAGATAAGTTAAAAATAAACATAGTAATTTTACAGATAAGAACACAATAGAGAAGCAGAGATTATGTGGTTAATTTAACCAAAGTAAAAAGCCTGAATTATTCAGTGTGTCTATACCCATTGATCAAATTAAATGGGTAAGTGTCAATTTAACACAGTCTAAAGAGGAAGAGATTTAAATTCTTCCTGATAAGGCATTAATTCTGTATGTAACTCTCTGTATCAGGTCATCATTTTTCTTAAACATAGCCTAATGTATAGTAAGATTTTACTGTAGTTTCCTGAATTAACAAATTTTTCTGTTTCCAAAGGTCTATTAAAAAGATAATTTGCAGCGCCTCTCACTAACCAGCTGATAATAAAAGACTTCCTTTTAGCCTCTCAAGATAATAGCTAGAAGAATTGATTTTATTATTTTTATAATTTGCTTCAACTTCACTGACAGTCTATTGTATAATATTTCCTATATATAATTACATCAAGTTTTGACCATTTTGTCTATGAGCTAAATATTTCAGTTATTTTAGCTTGTAGTGAATGATAGTTTCTCTCTTTTTTCTATCCCCCCCTCCTTTTGTCTCTCTTCCTCCCCTCCCACATTCTTTCACTCTCTGTCTTGTCTGTCTTGTTGTAAGATGTCCAATTTGCTTTAATCTATCCACATTATAGATCCAAGTTTGGTATAATTTGAGTAGTTATTTCAGTAGTTATATATACTTACCATACATTTATTGCAATATTTAATGTGTAACTGCAGCAAAAAGTTCAGTGGTTTTAGCAGCAAGTAAAAAGATAGATTAAATGGTTTACATACACATAATTTTTCATGAGGGAGGGATAGCTGACTGAAATCTACACTGGTCTTGATTCAAACACAGACTTGGAGGGAGGATGTACGTGTAAATTATCCCAGGGCTTCTCATCACAGTTCTTCTGGATTCCCGCAGCAGCCTGCAGGCTTGCACTTAGGATACACCAATATTTTTGGCACCTGTGTTTTCCTGGCTCTTGTTTTGATTTACTCTACAATGGCAGGATATGCTGTGAACTGACGTAGTAAAATAAAAGAAAGCAAATAAATAGTCCCGGTTATGTTTCATTTCCTTTAAAATCTATTTGCCATATGAAAGCCTTTTTAAAATTTTGTTCATAATTAATGTCTGTTAAATCAAAAGCTATCTTCTGGTGTCTAGGTAATGTAGATTTTTATCTGTAATCTAATTTAAATTCTTTAATCCTGGGTTCTAATTCTCCCTACTCCCCACCCCCCCCAAAAGATTTCAGAAGATGCTAAAGAAGTCAAGGAATATATGCATGTCTGAATCAAAGGAAATATCTTTTTAGGAAATAAAATGTGAAGGGTTCTGAGCTGTCCACTGCATTTTTTGATTCTACATGATTTTATATGCATTTTCAACAAAAGCGTTAAATTTTAAGATAGCATGTTATCTATGGATAAAAATATGATTACAGAAAGCTTTTATTTTACATTTATGTAGCTGATTAAGATTTAATTTATGCTGACTTCAAAATGTGACTAGATATTTTTCATTTGCTTATAGAAATACATGTTCTGCTGGAAGTAACTGCTTTATAGTTTTCAGTTCTACTGACCCTAGATACTAACCAATTTTTTCAGCAGTGTTTGGGTCATGGTTATTAGGAGAAAATCTGTGCAAATAAAGCTTAGGACATGGGGATTAATCAGATCAATTACTTCTGACTTCTACCCAACACCTCAACCAAGCACTTTTGGCGTTAATAGGTAATGATTTGAATGATTATATAACCTGTATTTATGGTCTAAGAGCTACTTGGTGCATATACCCGGATTGAAATGGAAAATATAACTCCCAGTGTGAGAAGTTTTGACATCACTGGGGGTGTTGCTGGGACTTGCATATCACCACTGTCATGCATACAACCCATGTCTTGTACTACATGGTCAGATCACAAAAAAATACTTTACCCTCATCCTAGCTTCAATAGTCACCTTCAATCTACCTAACTGGTACTATAAAATAATTTTTAATGAATAAACAATAGTCTTAGCCATAAAGAAGCTTTCAATTTAGTGGGAGGACAGATATGTAATCAACTATTTATACTAGGAAGGAGAATATAATCCATATACTAAAATAGAGCTATCAAGTACAATAGGCACTTAGAGGAGGGAGAGTGTTATCTAACTGGAGGGACTGGGGAAGACTGCATGGAGAAGTTGCCATAGACTTGGCTTCAAAAGATAGGCAGGGCTTTATTTATTCAGGAAATCAACATGTATTGAGTACGCAGAATGCAGGGTTCATGGGAAGGGCAGAGGTAATATTGAGAACAAAGATAACAGGTGAAAGAAATGCAGTGGTTCTTTGAGGAATATTGTATCATGCAGGGTTTTTAAAGCAAAGAATTGTGAGAGAAAAGGAGAGTTGAAGATTATAAACTAGAAATACCAACCAGGGGTATTTCATAGAATGCATTAATTTCATAGAATGTATTAATGAGCTGGATTGACACAGTGGTTGCAGCAATGGGCTCAAGCATAACACTGATCATAGGGATGGCTCAGGATCGGGCAGTGTTTTGTTCTGTTGTACATAGGGTCGCAATGAGCTGGAATCAGCTCGACTGCACCTAACAACAATTAACTTTCCAAATACTGATCCTTATTCTTTGTTTCCAACTTAAGCATTCCAATCACCAGTAATTATCAATGAATCTTGATTGCATGGTTGATCAATTTCAGACTGCAGAAGTTTGTAAAAATCTTCAATTTCTTCATCTTTGACATAAGTGGTTGGTGTGTAAATTTTAATAATACACTGACTCCTCATTTATTGACACGGTTATGTTCCAAAGACCAGCTCATTATGTGAATATTGGTGTTATGAAAAAATGCAGGATGATCACATGTCACAAAATGGAGGGTAACTACATCATTACATAATTGCCAAATTACATTGTTACTTAACTGCCAAACCACTGACAATCACGGCCAAGCCAAGTTGACAACATAACCTTAACCATCACAGCCTCTTGCCTCACACCTCACGGTTCGTTACTGCCAGATAGATGTTATACTGCACAAAATAGTTGGATAGTAGATTTTTTACTATTGTTCTAAATGTGAAATGTCAGATAACGAGATAGTTGCTATGTGAGTAGTAGGTGTAGTTATATTAACTGATCATTGTAGACACATGGATATTATCCTATCACTGTCAGTGTTATACTTCAGGATAGCTCTTCAAATGTTCTTTTTGACAATGAATGCGATGCCATTCCTCTTAATTTTGTCATTCATGGCATAGGTCTACTATGCCATTCAAAAAAAATTGTCCAGTTTAAAATGGCTGGTACCAGTCTATTTCAAGTCACTAATGCCTAGGATACTGATCTTAATGCATTCCATTTCATTTTTGACAACTTCCAATTTTCCTTGATTTCTTTCTGATTACTAATGGATGTTTGTAACTTTTTTTCTCATTTTAAGTCATGCTACATCAGCAAATGAAGGTCTGAAAGCTTTACTCCATCTGTCATTAAGGTCAACTCTACTTTGAACTTTGAGGAGGCATCTCTTCCCTAGTTATGTTTCGAGTGCCTTCAAACCTGAGGGGCTCATCTTTGAGCACTGTATCAGGCAATGTTCCGCTGCTAACCATAAAGTTTTCACTGGCCAATCTTTTTCAGATGTAGACCGCCAGATCCTTCTTCCTAGTCTGTCTTAGTCTGGAAGCTCCTCTGAATCCTATCCACCGTAGGTGACCCTGCTGGTATTTGAAATACCGGTGGCATAGCTTCCATCATCATAGCAACATGCAAGCCACTGCAGTATGGCAAACTGACAGACAAATTGTGGACTCATGATCTAGCCACATTTAAATTTCTTCCTGGCCCATTGCTTAATGGTCAAGGTGCTGCTGTATTGAGATTTATTTATTTAATCAACAACTGTTTTCTGAGTGACCTCCATGTACCAGATACCACTCAAGGCACTAGGAATATGCATATGACTGAAACAGAGAAAGCCCTTCCTCTCATGGAACTTAAAAGAATCCTGGTGGCACAATAGTTAAGCACTTGGCTACTAACTGAAAGGGTGACAGTTTGAACCCATCCAGTGGTTCTGTGGTAGAAAGAACTGTTGATCTGCTGCCATAAAGATTACAGCCTAGCAAACCTTTGTAGCAGTTCTGTTCTGTCATATGGGGTCGCTGTGAGTCAAAAATTGACCAATACCTAACAACAACAACTCATGGAGCTTACAGTCTAGTGAGAGGGAGAGAAGCATTTGTCAAGTAATTAAATAAATGGACAAGAAAGTTCAAAAAATAAGTGCTATCTCGTATGATGAAAGTAAAACACAGTGATCAGTCAAGACAGGTGGGAAGTGAGGCAGTGTGGTCAAAGAAGCTTCTCTTAAGAAGTGATCTTTGAACTGAGCCCTGAATAACAAGGAGGACACAGCCCTGGTAAGATCTGGAGGACATTCACATGCTGGCAGAAAGAATTGCATGTGTAAAGGCCTTAAGATGTAAGGAATCCTATATGGGAAAAAGAAAGAAGTCTAGTGAAACATAGTACAGGATGAAGTTCAGGGCGTGAGCAGGGCCACATGTGGATTTTATTTTAAATACCGCAGCAAATCATCAAGAGCCTTAAGCAAGGGGATTGAATGATTAATCTGGTGGCTATAAGTAAAAGCTGGGAAACCGCCACTAATGGTTTAGATGTAGTTGTTGAGGGAAAGTGACTCAAAAATGACCCCCTAGATTTTGTTAGTTAAGTTTGTGACTTCTGTGGGTAATTGTCCTGAACTGGAGAAAGTTGATTGCATACGTGGGATTCAGCCATCTCTGCACTTTTTCTCATCTGTCTCAGTGTTATCTTATTCTTAGGAACCATATTCACAAGTACATATGGGTACTAAAGTCTGGTGGGTTGAGAAGTGTCTCCCAAAAAAGATGTGTCCAAATCCTAGCTCCCAGAACCTATAAATACTATCTTATTTAGAAAAAAGGTCTTTGCAGATGTCATTAAATTAAGGATCTCTAGCTGAGATTAGAGTAGATTAGGGTGGTTCCTGGATTAGAGTGGGCCCTAAATCAAATGACAAGTCCTTATAAGAGACACAGGGAAGGCACACAGAGGAAAATACCATATAAAGAGGAACACAGAGATTTGTGTGACGCAGCCACCAGCCAAGGAATTGCCAAACACTGCCAGCAGCCACCAGGATCTGGGGAAAAAGCAGGTAATGGATTTTCCCTCAGATCCTCTAGAAGGAACCAACCCTTGCAACACCTTAATTTCAGACTCCTGGCCTCCGCAACTGTGAGAAAATAAATTTCTGTAGTTTTTAAGCCACCCAGTCTGTGGTAACTTACAACAAAGGCCTGGGAAGCTAACACATAAGGAAATAATTTTTAGAGACATTATGAGTTACGTTAAGGGGAATCCCTAGGGGAGAAGCCCAAGATCAAAAATGGAGGGATGGTACTGTGTTGTCAGGCTGTTCTTGCCAAAAATCTCAATGAGTTCAACTTCTTGCTGAGTTGTCAACTCGTCTACTTGTCTAGTGGTGGACTAAAAGAGTCTCTGATCCACTTGTTTGTTTGGTTTGCTTTCCAGCAAAATATTCAAAAAGGACATGTCCCATGAAGAAATACAAATCTTGATCTGTTTTGTAACTAATGTTGTAATTTTTTGTCATATGTAAATTAACTGAGTCTCAAATTATTCATATTCTGATCTCTTCATTCAACTCTTAAACTTGTATTTCATGTTACAATTTTGTCATTTCTATAAAAACCATCATAATTTCAATTTTGAATAGTTGAACAAGAATGTTCAGCCTTTTAGGGGAAACATCTGCTAAATAAACAATCCCATGTGACCTATGATTTGTTATAAGTGTGAACAATAACTCATATTATTTAGTATTTTTTGCTTTATCATGATTTCTTTGTTATCCCCATGGAAATAAACTAATTTATAGCTAAATTAGAAAATTTTAACCACAAGTTCTACTTTTTGTTCAAGTAAAGTTGCATTTAGGTAGTAGTATAAGCTTTTTATGTTTCTTCCTATTATATTACAATTTTATCTAAGATAATGAATATTAAAAATACTGTGTCTTGCAAAATTTTACATTTTTTACTGTCAGTAAATACAATGAAAAAACCAAGAAAAACTCTTGGAAGCAGTCTCTTGATGAATGTAAATACTGTAAGGATAAGACTATGTCTGCCTTATACAGTATTAAATATCCAGGATCTAGCATAGTGCTTGGCTCAGAAGAAGCTCAAAAATATTTTTATATGAATGAATAAAATCATTGGTTGCTGAGGGGGCATAATGTCTTTGATGCATATCAAAGTTTCACTTAACACAGATTTAACTCCAACGTTTTTTCTAGTTGATATCATGCTGACTGAAATGCTCATATCTTGTTGAAAATGTCTTCACCAGTTCTGCCTTCAAGTATTTTGCCAATTAACATACCTTCACAGACTACATTAAAGTATAGCCACCCAACAGAGTAATTACATCATATCTATATTTGTGTCCTAATATTTGGTAAAAATCTAATTTATCTTCAGAGTCTTGATTATTCAATAATGCTTTGCCTTTCTCATCTCTATTGCCTTTTTTTGAATCAAAAGAGATTCAGCCTAATCTGCCCTTTAGAGCTCCACCAAGTCACCTCTGTCTCAGGAGTTTCATCTTTCACAATGATTCTACAATTAATGTTGGTGATGCTTCAAGCGGTTTTTTTCTCTGCTTGTTTTATTGTGCTTTTGGAACATTGCTACTAGACGATATTTCTCAAGCTGTTTCCACAATTGATTTAAAAGTTATGTGTTCCATGTGATGTTTCCATGGATTTACTTCTCAGGATCTTTTTATTCAATTGCCATCAGGACAGGCACATTTGCATCTCCACAGTGATTAAAAATCTATATTTTACATGGGCATCTGAATACACTTTACAAATTTGTGGCCAACTGAGCACTTGCTTCAAGTTCCCTAGTTGTGGTTGAGGACTGCTATGATATTTCAAACCATCAAATTCCCTGTGATACACCCCATGCTTCAAGGTTGTTCTGAGTTTCCCTGGTTAATTTTTGTATTTTCACCCCTAACAAGCTTTTACTCCATATGTAACTGTTGTACCACCTATTCATACTCCCAGTTGAAAATGTAACTTTTAAATAAATACGTTTTTGAAGCAGTAAATAGGAAATGACCATTCTCTAAAATAGGAATTTCTAAACTTGATGCTATTTTCAGACTAACTTCAACGGGAAATGGAAATAAACATAGTTTCATGTTTGTAAACAGAGCGTTTGTCCACGTACATTTGTGGCAAGAAGTTAAACTAATTTGTAGGAGCCAATAGTGGTGTGTGTTGGTGTGTTCAATCAAAAATGAGAAAACAATACTGGTTTGTGTGAAAAAACACAAGTTTTCAAGAAAACATACTTTCTTTTTTCCAAAAAATGATCCACTCTTCCAGAAAACCCAGAGTTATTAGTGCACGCTGTGATCACTGCAGTGCATCAGCTCTCTTTGATTTGATGATAGTGATAATGATACTTGGTTCCCTAACAACTCTAAAGTACAACATTTTCCAATCACTCACTACACACGAATATTTTCTACCTTGGAGGCTTAACCCTTTTGTGAACCAGTTATTTTCTGCTTTGAATTTTTTGTTGATACCTTGTGTTTTCATTAATGGAAGCATGCTGAATCATTGAGTGTGTCTGATTTTTTAATAGGTAGTATGGATTTTTTTTTCTTGCCCCCTGCTACAAGCCTACCCTAAATGTTTAGTAGTACATACGAAGTACCAGTAATTACACCCCCAGAGTCCCCACTGGGGTCTATTGGTACATATGTGTAACAAATAAAAATTTTCAGAACTTCTGTTTTTCCTGCCAAAAATTCGTATTCCTCATACAATACCCTTTAAAAACAGCAGTTTGTGGCACACACTAGTTTCTTTGGTTTCAAACAATCATAAGGGCCCCTGCCTTGTGGCAACACACACTGTCAGTAGTACAGCAGCTAGAGAAATGAAGAACGATAAGAAATGAAATAGGTCCTTGGAAGCAATGTCTAGGAAATTATTGGTGTGGATGCTAGTCCCTGGATGGCACAAACAGTTTGCACTCAGCTGCTAACCTAAAGGTTGGCAGTTTGAACCCATCTAGCAGTGCCACAGAAGAAAGTACTGGCGATCTACTTCCATAAAGATTATAGCCAAGAAAACCCTATGAAGCAGTTCTACTCTGTAACACATGGGGTCACTATGAGTTGGAATCGACTTGATAGCAATGAGTTTGGTTGTTTGGTAATGAGTCAGTCAGCAAAGAGAAAGTTCAACGGTAAATATAAACTACACTTTCAAATGAAGATTGCTGTTGAAGTAATAAAGAAAATGACACAGGTGTTTAAGGACATGGAAGATTTAAGCAGGGGAAGAATTTAAAGAGTGTTGAAGGTAGTAATAACTAAAAATATTTGAATGCTTACTATCTACCAAGCAGCATTATAAATGCTTTAACTAATTAATCTTCATTGCACACCTGTGAGGTAAGGACTGCTATTACTACCTGTATTTCAGATGAGGAAACTAAGACATGGAGAGATTAAGTAACTTGTTCAAGGTCACACAAACAGGTGATGGGGTCAGGATTTAAACTCAGGAGGTTTAGCTCCAGAGACTATGCTTTTAACCACTACCTCGTACTGCTTCCCTGTGCTAGAGGGAGAGGGGCATCTGATGGCGCATTGATGTTCCTGAGTGGGTCATAGGTAAGGATGGCATTACAACTGGGTTGAGGAGTCAGCATCAGAATGAGGAGGAATGAGATGTGGATATGCGCAGACTCAGTATTTGGAAATAGAGAGGAGAAGACAATTCACTGGTTTCCATTTGGTACAGAAAGAGGTACTTACTTGTTGGAGGGCCATGCAAACAGAAGAGAAGAAGCAAGCCTAAGGAGAATGGAAAGAATCAGAATAATAACGGTGGGGTATTTGATAGTGAGTCAACTGGGGCAGAATAAAGGAATTAGCACATAGCAATGAGGGGTCAGCATAGACAAAGGAACATGCATTTGTAGAGCTGTTAGCTTTGCAGCCATGTCTGGAGCCTGGAAGCACAAGCTATGAAGGAAGATGCTGGGTTGTAAGGAGGGACTGTGACTACTTAGACAGAGAACAGGGTTGCACACTCAGCTCAGGAGCTTTATTGATCACTGTCTGTAATAGGAAGAGGTAAGTATGTTGAAAAGTTGCAGCTATAATTTGTTTACATTTTTTTGTTATTGGATTATGATTAGAAGAAGGCATTTTAAGATCTCATTTAAAAGATTGTAAAATTGTTGAGTCAAGAAACTCTCCATATGTTCAATTAGTTTCCAGTTTCTCCTACTGCATGATTTATCGTGTGACAGGAATTTGATACACTCTGTGACTTTACTGTTATTCAAGTGATTGTAGGGTGTCTTAGGGGAGTGGAGGGATGGCAGGAGGAGTCCATCTGGAGAAAAATTTTATGCCACCTCCTGAGTTAAGCCAGTTGTGAAAAAGAAGTTCTTTTTAGGGAAAATGAAGCTGCCCAAACCAGTGACTTTTCAAGCTGTTCTATCCAGACTTTAGCTACCTAAGCTGGAATCTTTGGCAAAATCACAGCTGGAAGATGGTAGCCATTAATATAGCTCCTGGAATAGAAGGGAGGGATGTTTGGTCCTATTAATTATACAAAAATATGCAATATTCACTGCTAATATACTATTCCTAATGAAGAACTTGAAATGGTGCAGCATCAGAGCACAGAAAAGACAAAGTCTGCCCTTCTTTTTCTGGAAGAGGAAGAGCAATGTTTAGATTTACAAAGAGTTAATAACAGTCGCAGCAGTATACTGACAGGGAAGTGCCAGAAGTTCAAGCCGGGTTCAGAAGAGAACATGGAACAAGGGATATCATTACTGGTGTCAGATGGATCTTGACTGAAAGCAGAGAATTCCAGAAAGATTACCTGTGTTTTATTGACTATGCAAAGGCATTCTACTGTGTGGGTAATAACAAATTATGGATAACATTGCAAAGAATGAGAATTCCAGAACTCTTTGTAGTACTCCCACGGAACCTGTGCATAGACCAAGAGTCAGTTGCTTGAACAGAGCAAGGGGATACCGCATGGTTTAAAATAAGAAAAGCTGTGCATCGGGTTTGTATCCATTCACCATACTTATTCAGTCTGTATGCTGAGCAAATAATCTGAGAAGATAGATAATATAAAGAACAATACGGCATCAGGATTGGAGGAAGACTCATTAACAACCTGCAATATGCAGAAGACACAATCTTACTTGCTGAAAGTGAAGAGGACTTGAAGCACTTATTGATAAAGATCAAAGCCTTCAGTATGGATTGCCCCTCAACATAAAGAAAACAAAAATCCTCACTATTGTACCAATAAGCAACATCATGGTAAATGGAGAAAATGTTAAAGTTGTCAAGGA
>NW_004444010.1:13114253-13120374 GCF_000243295.1 Trichechus manatus latirostris | reverse complement strand
GAGCAGCTTTGCACAGCACTCTGTATCCATTTTTGTTGTTTTCCACATGTTATGTTAGGCTGCCTGAGCCCTGAGCCTGAGTCTCAGTGTAGTTACAGTGTTACGTTTTCCTTGAACGTGATAGGCAGGATTTAATTGACCTCATTATTCTTGGATTCTCAAAGGCTTCTGTGGCTGTGCCCATTCACTAACACTGTTCTCTTGGGCTGTAAAGCTGTGTCCAATTATTCTTGTTGCATGTCATCAAGGAACTCCGAGACACCTCTAGTAGCCCTTCTTCCATTCCAGCGACTCCATTCCGGAATTCACTGTTACTTAGGGACTTTAGAGACTGAGAGAGTTTAATGTCGAAGGGCTAAGTTGCTTTTTCCCCTATGAGTATCTTTGCCTTGGTTTTGCCCCCTTTCTTATTTCTTATAAATAGATCCTTACGTGAAGGCTGCAGCTTTAAAATGACCAAATAGCTGGGCTCTGTTAAAAAATCCCCAAAGAGTCATTATATGGAAGAAAACATGAGTCCAGATAATTGGTTTGAATGAAATTGAGGCTTCACTGATCAGAGAATTACAAATTCCCAGGTCCAGGCTGACCTTAGTCTGCCCTCGGAGCCAAACCCCTGAGAAAGAGTAAGTTCCTGCCTAGGATGTGTGAGAGAGTGGCTGGAAGAAAAGAACATATTTCACTTACCTACTGCTATGTAAGAAACCCAAAACAGTGGCTTAAATCAACAATTATTTGTATGTTTCTTACAATTTTTTGGTCAGGCTTTTGGGCAGAGATTGGCTGGGCATCTTCTGCCTTACGTGCCATCAAATTGGCTGCATTTAGCTGGTGACTGGGCTGGGCCGGAAAGTCCAAGAAGGCATCACTCACGTGTCTGGTGCCTCAAGGCTCCTCCATATTATCTTTTCTTTCTTTCTCCATGCGCTTTCTCCTCATTCAGTAGACTAGCCTAACTTTATTACAGTATGATTCTAGTTGTGTCTATTACTCTTTCAATGATCTAGTCTTCATTTTCTTGGGAGTATGATGTTTGCCTACAGAGGGGCCTCCCACACAGAAACTATGAGGCTGTAAAGCTGTCCATGGCATTTGTAGTACATGCTCGGCTGCTAACCGAAAGGTCAGTGATTCGAACCCACCAGCTGCTCCATGGGAGTAAGATGTGACAGTCTGCTTCCGTAAAGATTTACAGTGTTGGAAACCTTATGGGGCAGTTCTACTTTGTCCTATAGAGTTGCTATGACTAGGAATCGACTTGACGGCAATGGGTTTGGTTTTTGGTTTTTATACAGCTCAAAACAGTGGTGCTGTCTCTAATGTCTTTTGTTCCAATTGCAGAATAGTACATTCTTTGGTTATGGCAGTCTTCTCTCTTGAAAGCATTCCCACCCAGAGGGAACCTGGAGTTACCAGTGCTACCGTCTGAATCTCAGTTGCAGAAGTCAAGATTTTTCTGATTCCTTCTGATTGTTTTATGTTTCCTCATGCTGACTATTGTTTCAGTCTGAAAGCATATGCTATCTTATAAAGTCACACTGTACTTTCCTTTTTCATTGAAATATTCTGAATAGAATAAAATTGCTGTTAGGTGTCATCATGTTGGTTTCAACTCCTTGTAGCCCCATGTCAATAGAATGAAACACCACCTGGTCCTTTGTCATCCTCACAATCATTGCTATGTTTGAGCCCATTGTTGCAGCCACTGTTTTAATCCATCTCGTTGAGGGTCTCCCTCTTTTTCGCTGACCCTCTACTTTACCAAGCATGATGTCCTTCTCCAGCAGATGGGTCCCTCTTGGTAACATGTCCAAAGTCAGTGAGATGAAGTCTCACTATCCTCGCTTCTAAGGAGCATTCTGGCTGTACATCTTCCAAGGCAAATTTGTTCATTCTTCTGGCAGTTCATGGTATATTCAATATTCTTTGCCAACACCATAATTCAAAGACATCAACTCCTTCAGTCTTCCTTATTCATTGTCCAGCTTTCAGATACATATGAGGCAATTGAAAATACCATGGCTTGGGTCAGGTGCACCTTAGGCCTCAAGGTGACATCTTTGCTTTTTAACACCTTAAAGAGGTCTTTTGTAGCAGATTTGCTCAACGCAATATGTCGTTTGATTTCTTGACTGCTGCTTCCATAGGCACTGACTGTGAATCCAAGGAAAATGAAATCCTTGACAACTTCAGTATTTTCTCTGTTTATCATGATGTTGCTTATTGGTCCAGTTGTGAGGATTTTTGTTTTCTTTATATTGAGGTGTAATCCATACTGAAGGCTGTTGTCTTTGATCTTCATCAGTAAGTGCTTCAAGTCCTCTTCACTTTCAGCAAGCAAGATTGTTTCATCTGCATATTGCAGGTTGTTAATGCATCTTCCTCCAGTCCTGATGCCACCTTCTTCATATAGTCTGACTTCTTGGATTATTTGCTCAGCCCAGAGATTAAATAAATATGGTGAAAGTCTACAACCCTGAGTCACACCTTTCCTGATTTTAAACCATGAAGTATCCCCTTGTTCTATTTGAACGACTGCCTCTTGGTCTATGTACAGATTCCTCATGAGCACAATTAAGTACTCTTGAAATCCATTCTTTGCAATGTTATCCATAATTTGTTAGTATCCACACAGTCAAATGTCTTTGCATAGTCAATAAAACACAGGTAAACATCTTTCTGGTATTCTCTGCTTTCAGCCAAAATCCATCTGACATCAGCAATGATATCCCTTATTTCACATCCTCTTCTGAAACCTGGCTTGAATCTTCCTTCTGGATGTACTGCTGGAATCATTTTTTAATTGTCTTCAGCATAATTTTACTTGTGTGTGATATTAATGATATTGTTCAATAATTTCTGCATTCTGTTGGGTCACCTTTCTTTGGAATGGACAGGAGTATGGATCTCTTCCAGTTAGTTGGCCAGGTAACTGTTTTTCAAATTTGGAAGAATAAAATACAACTATTTAAATCATGTTTAGGAAAAGTAGGGCTCCTTGATTATAAAAGAGAACTTTAGAGTGGCTTCCTAAAAAAAAAATAAAAGACGGAAGCACACTCATGCATTTGTGCTGTGCAGGTCATTTCCTATATCTTTAGACCTATTAAAAATTTAATTAGTTTCGTTTAGAGATTTTGATTATGAATGCATCTTAGGCAACATAGGATACTTTTAAATATGATTTATTTGTATATAATATTATCTATTTTTATAGTTTTTTAGGAATTCTCACCACACAAGCATTTCTACTCTATAGTCAAAATTATATCAGTTCTTTCTTCATGCACTATTGTCTTAATGATGACTCCTTTAGTGGCTGTAAGCACTAACAGCAACTAAGTATGTAGGTTGAGATTCTAATGTTTATTAATGCTTTCCTTTCTCTATCACCCATTTTTTTGGACCTTGAGCCTGAAGAGACTGTAACTGTTAACTACAATGCTATAATGAATGTTTTTGATGATGAAGTCATCAGTTAGGAAAGAGGAGCTCTACACTCCGTTAGAATGCTGCTTTATGTCCCAGACCAGGGGTCAGCAGACTTCCTCTGTAGAGGACCTCATGGTATATATTTTTGGCTTTGTGAACCAGACAGTCTCTGTCACAACTGTTTAACTCTGCCATTGTGGCACAAATACAGAAAGCGCACGTTCTGCTGATATCTGGGTCAATAACCTACATACAGAATCCCCTTTTTGAATATCTTCATGGTATTCGGGGAAAAGACAGGTCTAATAAAAAATTCATGTGATATCATTGATCTCTTTTGTATAAAATTAGGAAACATGCAAAACTAAAAAACAAAACAAAACAAACAGTTGCCGTCGAGTTAATTCCAACTCAAGGCGACCTCGTCTGTGTCAGAGTACAACTGTGCTCTGCAGGGTTTTCAATGATTTTTTGGAAGTAGATTGTCAGGCCTTTCATCTGGAGGTGCCTCTGGGTGGACTCAAACTTCCAGCCTTTTGGTTAACAGCCGAACACATGAATTGTTTGTACCACCCTGGGACTTGGTTACAAAAACTTTTGGAAGTAGAGTCCCTTTCCCCCGCCCTCATGAATAACACTCCATTTGTAAACAGGACTGTTTTCTCCAAGCATTATTTGCTCTCACTTAGAAATGCTCTAGGACAAGTCTTACTAAACTATTGCCCACCTGTTAAATCCTGCACCTTGTCTTCTTCTCTCATACCATATAGATATTCAAAAGAAGAGTCTGTGCAGAGGTTGTTGACCCTACATACATTAGCAGAACATGCCCTTTCTGGAGCTCTACCCATCACCCTAATAATGCTGGCAGGTTAGGAGAAGCTGACCACATTCTTTTGTTTTGCATTCTCCATGAAAAATGGCATCTTTTGTGAAATGACTGTTGGAACTAATGGGGCTTTTGTGTTTGTAGAGCTGTTTCCCTCAGTGACGCTAACAGGGGCTGGTCAGGAATCAGAATCACCATCTTGACCTCATTAGCGCTGTGCTTGCACCAGTCAACTCCAGAGAAATAGTGCTGGTTGAGATAAATGTCTCCTGTGAAATGACACAATTCAGTGGAAACATCTGCTTTAGATATACATGGCCTCTGTGTTGTACATAGAACATTTTTTTGTGTTTGTTTTTGATGTAACTGAGTTGGTATTAAGAGGTTTTAGCTTCAATTTGTTTTAAATACTACTAATCATTGGATTTTTACTAGTGTTTATTATAAAGCCTTGAGAAATCATTGCTATCTATAAAATTCAATATAAATGATCAAGAACTAAAATTAGTGTCAAAATCATACATTTATTAGCTATACTATGTCATCAGAAATCCTCTGTCTATATGACATTATTTAAAAAGAGTGTATTTCACCACATCTTTAAATATGTTTGATGGCAAATAAGAAAATTATATAGTTTTTCCTATATGGCAGGTTTTTATCTAGTCAAATCTACCTTTGAGGAAATAAAGTTTTAGAAGTGAAAAAAAAATAGTACAGATGTGTATGAGTTTGGGGCTTTGTTAGCAATTGACTGCTCTAACTTGGTGAGAAAGCAATGTACTGGGGTAAATCATGGCTAAAGCAACAAAAGCCATGGTATGCTGAATTAATTCCAAATTTATCAATTCTCTAGGGACTAATTTGCAAAACAGAGACATGTAGCAGAATACATTGTGCTTAGTATGTGCCAGACACTCTCATAGTCTTTGCATCCTTGATCTCATTGGATCTTCATAGTAACTGCACAAGGTGAGCACTATTTTCAAGTCCATTTCACAAAATGAGGAGACAGAAGATAACTTGCTGAATTCTTTGAGGAAATATACAATAGTACATTAGGGATGGGATTGTATAGTCCTATATTTCAGGAAGAGGAGGAAAGAGAATTCTCCAACTTTTATTCCTGGGGAGTAGGACATTAATCTTATTTCCTTTAGTTCTTTTCACAAATGTCACCTTTTCAGAGAAGTCTTCCATGGACAACTATCTAAAACTGGCCCCCCACCTCCATCCACCAGTCTTTCTACCTACCTTCCCTTTTTTATTTTTCATGAACACTTGACATTGTCTAACATTCTATATGGTTCACTTATTTATATTGTTTATTTTCTATTCCAATACACTACATGAAGACCATAATTTTTGTCTGTTTTGCTACTAGTGGATTTCCAACGCGTTGCATATAATATCAGTTGCCATTGAATCAATTCTGACTCATGGTGACCCCATGCATGTCATAGTAGAACTGTGTTCCACAGGGTTTTCAGTGGCTGATTTTTTGGAAATAGATCACCAGACCTTTCTTTCAAGATGCTTCCGAGTGGACTCGAACCTCCAACCTTTGGGTTAGCAGCCAAGCGTATTAACTGTTTGTGCCACACACATTCCCCAATAAGTAATTGTTGAGTGGATGAACAAATTAATTGATCAATCTCAGGTAAAGTTATAAAATGAATCTTTAAAAAGACATCTTGTGAGCCTTTAGAGAGAAAAAAAAGTGATAATCATCTGACGCTTATGTGAGGTCACTGATACTAACCCATTCTGATTAAAATAATTTTCTTAAATGACTAAGAAGGTCAGAGGTGTGCTATGCCCACTGTCTACTTGGATTTCAGCAAGGTTTTTTTTTTTTTT
>NW_004444010.1:13107262-13111677 GCF_000243295.1 Trichechus manatus latirostris | reverse complement strand
TCTTCTATTAGTTCCAGTAGTTTTCTTGTGAATTCTTTGGGGTTTTCTGTGTACAAGATCATATCATCAGCACATAGAGATACTTTGACTTGTTCCCTACCAATTTGGATATGCTGTATTTCTTTTTTTAGCCTAGTTGCTCTGGCTAGGACCTCCAGCACAATTAAGAGTGGTGATAAAGGGCATCCTTGTCTGGTTCCTGTTCTGAAGGGGAATTTAGCAAGCATTTGATAAAACTTTCTTGATAAACTTATGATGAAGATGTAAATAGGTGATTGATGGTACAACCAGGTAAAGTCATAACCGAATGGCTGTATTCATGAATCAGTATCAGTATAATTGACTGGAAGATTTGGTCTCCAGATCTATTTACCATTTTCATTGTTACTTTCGGTGGTGGCATTAATCTGAGGCACTAATCCCACAGATGAGGCAAAAATGGGAGGGACAGCTAATATAATCATTAACAAAATCAGTATACAAAGAATGCTTCACAAATTGGAGGGGAGAGGAAATATAATTAAATGAAACTTAAAAAGTGAAAATATAAAAGTCTAAACACCAAGGAGAGCAGTACTAATTAATGTCATTTGAGGAGAAATAAGGGCAGAGGTGAGACCTAATTTAGCAGCAGCGAGAGATTTGGGTGGTTGTAAGGTCAGTATGAATCAATAATACGATGTGAGTGCCCTGAAATGTTAGTTCCCTCTTAGAGTTCATAAACAGAACTGGGTCTAGAAGAGGGAGGGTAATAATTTGGCTTTTGTATTAGTCCTCCCATACCAAGCACTTTGATTGCAGCCATAGAAATTCACCGTAAGAAGGACATTGAGAAACTGGGGTATATTCAAAAACTTGCAATCATCATGGAGAAAGAAATCAAAACTAGATCATGTGAAGAATACCAAAAACTGTGGTTCCAAACTTCAGGCCTTCTGGTGTGTTTTAAATGGCCCATGCAGGACTTTTTAATCAGTTAATGGTAAGAAAATACATGAAAATACAGATTTCTGGGTTTTGCTCTTGCATTCCAGTATGGAAACAAACTGTGGAGATGTAATGAGCCTGTCTTTTTGTTCTGTTCAGCTCTTCACTCATTTGCTTTAAGTTTCTGGTCCCTATAGTAATTTGGGAAACCCTGGTGACATAGTGGTTAAGAGCTCGGCTGCTAAACAAAAGATCAGCAGTTCAAATCCACCAGGTTTCCCTTGAAAACTCTATGAGGCAGTTGTACTCTGTCCTATAGGGTCACTATGAGTCGGAATCGACTCTACGGCAACGGGTTTGGGTTTTTTTTTTTTTTTTTTTAATAGTAATTTGAGTGCTTGGCACCTGAAAGAAAAAGACTAGGGAATGCATGGCCTATAAAACAAGATTGTTGTTAGCTGCCACTGAATTGATCCCAGACTCGTCGCGTTCCTATGTACAACAGAAGGAAATGCTGCTCGATCCTGCACCATTCCTGCGATCAATTGTAGATCAGACCATTGTGATCCATAGGGATTTCATTGGCTGATTTTTGGCAATAGATCACCAGGACTTTCTTCCTAGTCTACCTTAGTCTGGAAGCTCGGCTGAAATCTGTTTAGCATCATAGCAACATACAAGCCTCCACTGACAGATGCGTGGTGGCTGTGCATAAGATTCTCTAGCTGGGAATCAAACCAGAGTCTCCCATATGGAAGACAAAAATTCTACCACTGAACCACAAATGCTGAGGTTGTTGTGTGCCCTTGAGTCAATTCTGATTCATAATGATCCTGTATGAAAGAGTAGAACTCCCCCATAGAATTTCCTAAGCTGTAATCTTTACAGGAGCAAATCAAGGGGTCTTTTCTCCCACAGAGTGGCTGGTGGGTTTGAACCATTGACCTTTCTGTTAGCAGCTGAATGCTTAATCGTTGCACCACCAGGACTCCTTAATGCCAAGGTTAGGAAGCTAAGCCAAACCCACTGGGGTCGAGTCACTTTCAACTTACTGCATCCCTGGTGGAGCAGTGGTTAAGAGTTATGGCTGCTAACCAAAAGGTCAGCAGTTCAAATCCATCAGCCACTCCTTGGAAACCCTATGGGGCAGGTCTACTCTGTCCTATAGGGTCGCTAACTCAATGGCAACAGGTTTAGTTTTGGTATGGGACAGAGTAGAATTGCCCCATAGGGTTTCCCAGGATATGATCTTTACGGAAGCAGACTGCCACATCTTTCTCCTGTGAAGCAACTGGTGTGTTCAAGCTGATGACCTTTCAGTTAGCAGCTGAGCGCCTTAACCACTGTACAACCAGGGGTGCAACTATGTCTGGAGGGCTTTCATAGGGTGGGATCCTGGTAGTGCAGTGGTTAAGAGCTCAGCTGCTAACAAAAGTTAGCAGTTGGAATTCACCAGATGCTCCTTGGAAACCCTATGGGGGCAGTTCTACTCTGTCCTGTAGGGTCACTGTGAGCTGGAATCCACTCGATGGCAATGGGTTTTTTTCTCATAGGGCAGAGCAATTAGACCTAATCTGAGTGACCCTAGAGAGGAAAACATTAGTGGTAGTTATAGTGAAAACCCCATGGAGCACAATTTTACTCTGGCACACATGGAGGCACCATGAGGCAGAGTCAATTCAAGAGCAACTGGTTTGGGTTTTTTAATTATAGAAAAGCAAATTTCCTTTAAAATATATGGGATAACTTTTGCACAGTAACCTGAGACTTGATGTGTTTTGTTCATCTTTAGTTTGGTGTTTTATTCATCCGTGCCTAGAAGAATTTCTGACACATCTTGGAACTCAGTGAATATTTGTTGAGTAAATAAAACAGGTTGTGAATGGTGAATTTTATTCCAGATGTTATTAGAATGTAAGCTCCTTGAGAGCAGAGAGATCTTCATCTATTTTGTTTTCAGCTGTATCCAAACACCTAAGACAGTCCCTGGGAGGTACTCGTTAAATATTTGAAGATTCAAGACTAGAGATATTTATGCATAGAATTATGGTCTACTTGTCACTGTTGTAGGGAAAAGTAATTGACTATACTGTTCAACTTGATGGCAACGAGTTTTTTTGGTTTGGCTGAAGGTCCTGGAATAAGGAGAGTATTGAGCCAAATGACATTTAAAGTCACTTCCAACCCTGAGAGTATATCAGGCAAGTGAGGTGAAATGAGACTAAGCACTTTACATCAATATTAATCATAGTAAAATTAAAGTAGAATGTGTATGTGTAGTCAAGAAACCTAAGATGGAAACATTTGGCTAATCATATATTTATGGACAAAAAAATGATTTGCTAGATTTTTAAATCAAAATACCCAATTGTTTAAGATTTTTTCTGATAGTTAACAATATCTTATATCCATACTGATATCTGTGTTTTTATTCCACTTTTCAGCTATGTGCCAGCTAAGAAATGGTTACTCATTCCTGTGTGATGAAAATATTTTTTAATTCCCTGGTATTTGTCATCTAACTTATAAAATCCATGTTGCCTTGAGGTTTGGAGTGATTTGTTATTCTATCCTTCAAGGAAACCCATGACAACAAATCAAACCTTTGGGAACTGATTTCAATTTTCATTGTTTAGGGGGTTACTGAAGGCAACATTTTGAAAAACTGTCTTACAAATAACTTAGAAAATAATATTTAGAGGTCAAAATATGGCGAAGGAATGAATAGTTTAGTATCTAATTTTTAAATGCTTGTAAAAATTCTATGTGCCTTTTATGATGAAGCTCTTGCAATTTTAATATTCATAAAATCAAGAAAAAAGAGAAATTGTTTTATAACCTTGAAGGAAAGACAAGTCTAAAGCCCTGATATTCGACTGCCAGAGATGAATGTATTAGAATGCAGTCCTGAGGGGGTGTATGCTAAGTATGAAAAGCAATCGCATATTAAATACTGGGAAACATTCAGTTTATTTGAAAGCGGATATGGTAGTTGACTTTTGCTAAATGTTATTTATAAAGGATAGCATTTTCTCTGAGTATTTAGCTTTAAGACAAAGAAAGAAAAGAAGCACCTAATTGTGTAAAGTTTAGTGAATACTTAGTGGTGGCATTATGTCTATGAATCATCATATTTACAGCACAGATAATGAACAATGGAGAAACTCCTGACACGAAGTGGCACCATATAACCTTAGAATCCCATATTATAAGCATCATCATAATGTGTTAAGTGTACACAGCTACTGTCTCTGAGGAATACTTGGCAATGTATGGATTTGTTTTAATTAGTTTTCACAGCTTCCTCATTGGCCACGGGGAACATGCAGCTTTAACCCTAGTCTTAGAGCCGGTCTTCGGTAAATGATGAAACAAGCACTGTTGTATTTAAGTGACTCTTCGGTTTGCCAGAACCGCCTCTTCTTTACAAAGCTCCTTATCTCTCCTTCCTTGATTTTAAGGAGGAAATCTGTATTCATTTTTATATT
>NW_004444010.1:13091002-13098162 GCF_000243295.1 Trichechus manatus latirostris | reverse complement strand
AGATGGAAGGAATACACAGAGTCACTATATGAAAAAGAATTGGTCTATGTTCAACCATTTCAGGAGTTAGCATATGATCAGGAACCGATGGTATTGAAGGAAGAAGTCCAAGCTGCACTGAAGGCATTGGCGAAAAACAAGGCTCTAGGAATTGATGGAATACCTATTAATACGTTTCAGCAAACAGTTGCAGTGTTGGAAGTGCTCACTCGTCTATGCCAAGAAATTTGGAAGACAGCTACCTGGCCAACCGGCTGGAAGAGATCCATATTTAAGCCTATTCCCAAGAAAAGCAATCCAACTGAATGTGGAAATTATCAAACACTATCATTAATATCACCAGCAAGTAAAATTTTGCTGATGATCATTCAAAAGTGGCTGCTGCAATATATCTACAGGGAACTGCCAGAAATTCATGCCGAATTCAGAAGAAGACGTGGAACCATGGATATCATTGCTGATGTCAAATGGTTCCTGGCTGAAAGCAGAGAATAGCAGAAAGATATTTACCTATGTTTTATTGACTATGCAAAGGCATTCAACTGTATGGATCACAACCAATTATGGATAACATTGGGAAGAATGGGAATTCCAGAACACTTAATTGTGCTCATGAGAAACCTGAACATAGATCAGGAGGCAGTTGTTGGAACAGAACAAGGGAATACTCTGTGGTTTAAAGTCAGGAAAGATGTGCGTCAGGGTTGTATCCTTTCATCATACTTATTCAATCTGTATGCTGAGGAAATAATCCGAGAAGCTGGACTGTATGAAGAATACGGCATTAGGATTGGAGGAAGAATCATTAACAACCTGTGATATGCAGATGACACAACCTTGCTTACTGAAAGTGAAGAGCGTTTGAAGCATTTACTGATGAAGATCAAAGACTACAGCCTTCAAGTATGGGTTACACCTCAACATAAAGAAAACAGAAATCCTCACAACTGGACCAATAAATAACATCATGATAAATGGAGAAAAGATTGAAGTTGTCAAGAATTTCATTTGGCTTGGATCCACAATCAACACCCCTGGAAGCAGCAGCCAGGAAATAAAGGGACGCATTGCATCGGGCATATCTGCTGCAAAATACCTCTTTAAACTGTTAAAAAGCGAAGATGCCTCCTTGAAGACTAAGGTACGCCTGACCCAAGCCATGGTGTTTTCAGTTGCCTCATATGCATACGAAAGCTGTATGATGAATTAGGAAGACTGAAGAAGAATTGATGCCTTTGAATTGTGATGTTGGACAAAAATATTGAATATATCATTGACTGCCAAAAGAAAGAACAAATCTGTCTTGGAAGAAGTACAACCAGAATGCTCCTTAGAAACAAAGATGGTGAGACTATGTCTCACATACTTTGGACATGTTATCTGTAGGGACCAGTCCCTGGAGAAGGACATCATGCTTGGTAAAGTAGAGAGTCAGTGAAAAAGAAGACCTTCAATGGGATGGATTGACACGGTGGCTGCAAGAATGGGCTCAGGCATAACAATGATTGTGCGGATTGCCCAGGCCCAGGCAGTGCTTCGTTCTGTTGTATGTATGGTCACTATGACTTGGAACTGACTCGACAGCACCTAACAAAAACAACAACATGTTCTTCCTTGAATTTTCTTTCCTTCTCACAAGATGGAATCTACTGCGTTTTTTTCAAGGTCACCCAGGAAAGGTACAATGCTATTTACAAAAAGTTAATTGAACCTTTGAGGTTCAGATAGACTTTCTTGTTGATGAGAATATACAGTATAAAATTACTAGATAAGAAATTTTTCTATTCCTTTTAAAAACTTTTTACAAGTTTTGATGAGTGCATTATAGAAAATGATTTTAGAAAGACTTCAGTGATTTCTGTCTCTTCTAATCAGTTTGAAATCACAGCCTGTATTTGGCTTATGCTCTGTGGATGTTTGAGAGCTATCTACTAGATTTGTGTTAACCTGGGGTGGAAATTTTCATTTTTATATGGAATTCATTTTGCCTGAGTGCCTTTTCTATATCAGTTTACAAAATCCATTTGAAAATGGACTGTGTTAATTCGGTACAATGCCCTTTTCAATATTAAAAGACTTTAGGTATTTATCTTTATTGCCTTGACTTGTGAGTTTCCTGTAAGATTATTTGGGCAGCATTATCATTTGATTTTGAGATAAAACACTAATAATGAGTAATGAGTTAAGGGAAAAACATTTGGCATAAGGCTTATAGAATCTTGAGCCAGATTTTCAATCACTGCTTTAGTGTATTGTGAATGATTTCATGGAGACATAAAGTAATAACTTCTACATAGGCTATGTCTACTGTCAGTATATAGTACTCTTACTTTATGAGTATGATTTAATTCACTGAGATAGTAACCTATTAAATTTTATCCTAGTCTTTAAAGAATTGGTTCAGTTTTCAAAAATTGTCTTATTGTTACTAAGAATTCAGGCACAGGAAAACTACTTTTTCAGAACCAGATTTTGCAGCAAAGTAATTGGACAGGAAAAAAGGAACACTGGAAGCAATAAAAACCTCTGCTCAGCTTAATCTACCCTCTTTCTGAAAACACATCCAACTACTTAACATGCTAACTTCTACAATGCTCTCTACATAGTGTGGGTGCTTGGGAATCACTGAGTGCCTGGAAATCTTTTATTCTTATTAAAATGCCTTTTTTTTTAAAGAAAAAGTGAACATACTGTTATCATAATGCCTATTTTTTTGAAAAAATGTTTAAGCATAAAGCAGTTTGAGTGACTTAAGTCTTGGAATTTTAAAAGAAATTTCTTATGCACTTCAGCCTCATACCTAACATTTATTAACAGTTAAAATTCAACTTTATTAGTAATACCAGTTCCTAATACTATTTCCCTATTTCTGGATTTCTTACAGTTGAAGAAATGGATACAAGTGTGTCTTTTTGTTCCTTCATTGATTCTTTCAACCAGGTTTATTTAGCATATGTTATGTTCCAGGTGCTAGATGAGTACTGGGGTGCGAAAGTTATTATGACATGTTTGCTTTCCACCAGATGTTTCCAGGCTAGTAAAAGATATAGTCACAAAGCAAATCATTCTGCTACAATTGTCAGGCTAAAGACTGACTTGCAGTAGTGAGTAACAAGGCAGAAGATACTTGTATTCATTGTCTTGATAATATTTTCAACGTGAGAGTGTGGGATGAGAAGAAAAGTGATTTAAGGATAGGACTTGGAGAATGCCTAGATTTAAGGGACAGTTAATAAAGGAACTAGCAATAAGACTAAACAGAACTGCTTAGAGAAGTAGACAGAGAACAAAGAGGAATGCTCAATTAATGGGATAACCATACATCTTAGTTTGCCTGTGACAGTCCAAGTTTTCTCCTTTCATTGCCGTAACATCTGGCTAGCACCCCCCTTTCACTCACAGAAGTGTTCACTCTACATAGGCACCCCTAAAAACCCTAAGTCCTCTCTTACAGCTCTTATCAAACACTAGTGATTATGCATCTACTGATCTTTCTCTCAAATGGACTGTTGTGCCCAATTCATCTCTGCATTTTCAGCATCTGGCACAAAGCTTGGAATATAGTAGTGCTCAATAAAGGCTTAATTAAGAAATTAACCAAGAAAGTCTGGCATCGTGATTAAGGTAGGCTGAAGTGAAATAATGCAGATGTGAGTACATATATTAAAATAGTACTAGCTGAAATAAGGAAACCTCATATTTTACCGACTTGCCACAACAGAAAATTATTTGTGGCTCTCATTGTCCAAATTAAATTTTCCTGATTAACAAGCGACTCTCCTCTAAACAGTGATTTAGCAACCATGGCTTCTACCATCTTGTGGCTCCACCATCTTCCTTCAGAGGAGAAAGAACATGGTGGATTGTCCTCCCAAAGTTTGTATGGGCCAGGTCTTAAAGTGTCAGGCATTTCCCCACCTTATATTCCATTGACATGTAACACTCATTAACACATCGATGTCTAACTGCAGGGGAGGCTGGGAAATGTGGTCTGCCTGTGTGCCCAGAAAGAAACATTGTCTTCTACAGTGCCAATGTATACACATTTTAAGATGATTTCTCTATAGAAAATTTCATTTTTATTGGCTCATATGAAATATTTGTCAAAAACTGTGAGGTGATCAGCAATCACAGATATTTACTGAACACCAGCAATGTGGATGTCCCTAAACTAAAGCCTTGTTTAGTGGCTCACTATCTACTTTGGCAGAAGAAAAAAAGAACAGAGAAATCAGTTAAATACCCTTTAGAAAACAAAAAGGGAAATACTAATATATTTAACGGCCGTTCATTGTAACTGTCAATTATTACTTTTTTTTAGATGTGTCTTTGAGATAGATGTTTGTCATAACAATGAAAAACATTATGCTGAAGTTATTTTTTTGTCAACTATTCCAAATAACTTGACCAATTATCAGAGAGGATTTCATTTTATTACAATTTAACAGGTTCACATTAAACTATTCAAACATGTTAGTGTTTCCTGTCTTCTGATATTGCATATCTTGAAGCTGAATGAGAGCTGCTATTAAGTCCCATCAATAGCTAGTTGAATATTGTTTTATTTTATTATGAATTTTTAATGCAATAGTAACACATTCTTGTTATAGAGAATATAGAAAGTGTTAATAAACAAAAACATAAAAACAAAATCATTGCCAACACCATCATCCAGAGAGAGCCACTTTGAAAGAATTGGGATATATCCTTTCAGAATATTTTTCTATGAATATAATGTGTTTTTTTTTTTTTTTGCTTTAGTGTTGTTGTTTTACAAAACTGAGATCAATTTGTAATTTATTCTTCTCACTCAACATTATATCATAAATATAATCACATATTCTTCTGCATTATTTTAACAGCCTCATACGATCTCATCATATGATGCATCAAAATTTATTATGCCAATCTATCAGTACAACAGTTAGATTACATCCAGTTATTCTTTGCCCAACAATCTTACTGAACTATGTCTAAAATGTCAAAAACATTCATTTTCAAATTTTAGTGTGCATAATAATTGCACTAGGGGTTTATGCAGATTCCTGGGCCCTACTTAAAGAACTTCTGATTAGGCAGACCTGGATTAGAACCTGAGAGTCTGAATTTTAGCAAGCACTTACTGTGACTTTCATGCAGAGGTTTGAGTATCATAATGGCTTATAGATGTTAGAAGTACTTATTTCAACCCCTCGCAAAAATGCCATTTTCCTAGCAATGATACAAGATACACATGGCCCTGGTGTTCAGTTTTACATTTTTTTTCCCCAGATTAGGCTTTTAACCTCCTCCCTTCTTCCTGATAAAACTGCTGTATTTATTTCTGAAGCATAATAGATACACAGTGATCAGGAGTGTATAAAGGCCACTTGTTATGCTGCTTTTGAATAAAAGAAATTAAAATATAGACATCTAATGCTTTATAATTTTTATTATAAAGATAACAATACTTATAAGTAGTTTGGGTTTAAACTGACAGCATATAAACATGAACATAAACTTTATTTTTTAATAGAGAGTTTTCTCAAAATAAGTTACTTCCTGAGGCAGTTTTATTTAAAAGTGAATGTCACTAGCATTAAGTCTTTCATCAGGATTCCTGTTTTATATAAAGCATTTTTGCAGTTGTACTGCAAATTCCCAGAACAGGCAGCTAAGCTCTTATAAAAAGATAACTTTGGCCAGCTGTGTTTAGTGCTGCTCAAGCATTGATAGACTTACCCTTTGTTCTTCTTTTCCATGTTCTTACTGAAGAAGGGTATTTACACACTTAAGTCATTATCGTCTCTCTAGAAATGTGTGAATTAAATTATAACCTGTTAGGAATCCAATCCAGCACACAAGCGTCAATTTGTCATACGGTGGTGGCTTGCATGTTGCTGTGATGCTGAAAGCTATGCCACTGGTATTTCAAATAGCAGCAGGGTCACCAATGGTGGACAAATTTCATTGGAGCTTCCAGGCTAAGACAGACTGGGAATAACATTGGCCAGCAGAATACTGTCTGATATAGTGCTGAAAGATGAGCCCCTCAGGTTAGAAGGCACTCAAAATAAGACTAGGGAAGAGCTGCCTCCTCAAAGCAGAGTCGACCTAACAATGTCACGGAGTTAAACTTTTGGGACCTTCATTTCCTGATGTGGTATGACTCAACATGAGAAGAAACAGCTGCAAATACCCATTAATAATTGGAATGTAGAAGGTACAAAGAATGAATCAAGGAAAATTGGAAATTGTTAAAAATTAAATGCAATGCTTGACAATCGATATTATAAGCATTAATGAGCTGAAGTGGACTGGTATTGGCCACTTTGAATTGGACAATCATAAGGTCTAGTATGCTGGAAATGACAAATTTAAGAGGAACAGTATTGCATTCCTTGTCAAAAAGAACTTTTCAAGATCTGTCATGAAATACAACACTGTCAGTGATAGGATAATGTACATACCCCTGCAAGAAAGACCAGTTAATAGGACTATTATTGAAATTTACACACCAACCATTAATACCAAAGACGAAGAAATTGAAGATATTTACCAACTTCTGCAGTATAAAACTGATCAAACATACAATCAACATGCATTGATAATTACTGGTGATTGGAATGTGAAAGTTGGAAACGAAGGACTGGTAGTTGGAAAACATGGCTTTGGTGATAGAAACGATGATAGAGATCTCATGGTAGAATTTTGCAACACCAACAAATTATTCATTGAAAATACTTTTTTTTTCCAATAACATAAATGGTGACTATACACATGGACCTAGCCAGATGGAATACACAGGAATCAAATTGACTACATCTGAAGAAAGAGATGATGGAAAAAACTCAATATCATCAGTCAGAACAAGGCCAGGGGTCAACTGTGGAACAGATCATCAACTACTTATATGCAAGTTAAAAATAAAGCTGAAGAAAATTAAAACAAGTCCATTAGAGCCAATGTACAACCTTGAGTATATTCCTCTTGAGTTTAGAGACCATCTCAAGAATAGATTTGATGCATTGAACACTAATGACCAAAGACTAGACAAGTTGTGGGTGATATCAACGACATCATACAAGAAGAAAGCAAAAGGTTATTAAAAAGAAGAGAAAAAAAAGACCAAAATGAATGTAAGAAGAGACTTGGAAACTTGGTCTTGATATTAAAGTTAG
>NW_004444010.1:13079823-13086960 GCF_000243295.1 Trichechus manatus latirostris | reverse complement strand
AAATAAATCTAGAATTCAGTTCTTTGGCCTAATCTTTTCATCAAATATTGTTCAGTTAATGTCTGTACTCTCTAGTTACCATTTTTCATGTATACATTTAACTTGACTTATTTCCTCAAATGTATAAAGCCATTATGTAATGAAAAATAGTGAGACTTTTGTTGATTACAAGAACTGTCTTGAATTTTTGCTGTAGGCCTCTGAGGAAACACTACATTCCAGTAAAGAAGAGGAGGACCCTTTACGAGGAATGGAACCCTATCTTGTACGGAGACTTTCTTGCCGCAATGTTCAGCTTCCCCCTCTAGCCTTCAGACAGTTGGAACAAGCTGACTTGAAAAGTGAATCAGAGAACATTCAAAGACCAACCAGCCTACCACTGAAGATTCTGCCACTGATTGCTATCACTTCTGCAGACTCCAGTGGGTGAGTGCTCTTGGGAATGTTCTCTAATTTCATATTTTGAATGGTGATTGTTGTCTGTGGACTTCTGAGTTTTTGTGGCTGATTGCTTGATTTGAGTGGGATTAAAATGGGATTTCCAGAGTCAAAAGAAAGAAGGATGATTTTTCTCAGGTTAAGTCTCTCCCTCTGCGGGAGGAGAGGTTCTGGTCTAATTGTTTTGCAAAGAGGAATTGAAAATGTGTTGCAGAATGGTAAGAAGCACTTCAGAAAGGGGACTTGTACTTGGAAAATTAATATTGGTCATATGTGATTTAATAGAAAAATTCTTAACAAATGAGAACTAATGGACGAATTACCATGTAGACTTACATATCTGGAAACAGTAGGCCATGTTCATTGATGCAAAATGAATTTGGAATCAAGAATAGATTGTACTGTAATTAGAATCAAAGGAAATATGCAATTATATTCATGAGCCTAGTAATTTGGCCTTTGATACTTTGAGGTGTTGCTTGCCGGAATACTGTTTCAATTCCCAGCATGAGGCAGTTTTATTTAGCATTGGTACTTATGGAAGAATCACAACAGTCATATATCCCTCTCTTGCATTTGTATTTTCTATTTTGCAGAGTATAGTATTGAATTATTCATGGTTCTCTGTTGTTGTTGTAGTTGTTTTTTTTCCTTGCTTCTTACCTGCTGCTTTCTCTTTATTAACCATGTCCCCATGTAAAAAATTATGAAAGAAAGTGGATAGTGGACAAACCCATTATTTGTTCTTTTGGTCGGTCACATTTTTACGAAGTTTGGATAGATGGGAAAGAGGATGAAGCCAGGGGTCTACACACATAGACAAACTCTTGAGAGTTTGCTAAGAGTAAAAGAACAGACTGATTTATTATGCTACAAATGTGATGCTTCCATCCCCTGTCAAGTTCAAGGCATCTTTAGAGACAGTGCCTTTTGGATTTTCCTAAAAATTGTTAGGAAAATTGTGATCCAAAAATAATGTACAAAATAGAAATTTGACCAGTGACTCTCCTTAAGATATTGAAGTTAGTTGCTGGAATCCAAAGAATCTGTTATTAAAAGTTATGAGGAATGTTACTGCTAGGTAAATAAAAAGACTACAGATTCTCATTTTGCAGAATAACTTAGAAGTTCTCCCATGAAAGGGGTGGGAGTATACACCCCTCAGCAATTAAAATGCAGCAATGTGTGTGTGATGTTTCTGCTCAAGGAAACCGGTTAGAGATTCAATGCCCAGGGTATTTATTGGGACCTGGTCACATGCCAAAATTGCATACTTCCAGAAGGAAAGCAGGTGTTCAACATAAACCATATCATTTTTACAAACAATTGAGGCACAGGGAGACACCTTTTATTTTGGAAATAGTTGGAACACTCCTGAAATCTAAGTTCCCAGCCACTAGCCAAGGCCCAGCCTTGCAAGCAGCCCTTCTAAAGATAGCAGTCTCAGGCCTACCATGAACTCTTTTCTGCGCTCCAGGTTTATCTTAGAATCACTGTCTTGCTTTCTCCACATTTGAGGAAGAAGGGATTATCACTAAAATAAAGATAAACTAATTTAAGCCTCTGATACATTTTATTAATTTTAGTTTCTTAAGAAATTAGGTAGCTGAACATGATTCTTCAGTTCTAATTAGGTGTTATATCATGTGCCCCTAAAAGAAAAAAAAGCACTATGCTTAATAGATCTTTATGTAGTTGGGCAGTGTGTATAATTAAAGATCTCAACTGAAAGCTTAGTTTATTTAATTAAGTTTGAATGCATTGCTATAAACAAGTAAATAATCTCCAAGCACCAAGGCACTTAGAGGTTCAGAATTGCCTTTATCTGTTGGTTAAAATAAATTTGTTTCTTTCTTAATCAAAAATCTGAAAATCAAGTGTTGGATATAAATTGTGCTTGCCATTTATACATTTATTCAATATTTGAAGGGAAGAATTGGTCTTTTAGAGAGATGAAACAAGAGTGAATTATCTGAGTAGAAGGCAGACAAGAGACTAAGGTGCCAATCAACAAGAAACAAAGACTAAGGATGTGTTAGAGGTATTTTTATTACCTTAGAATGCAAAAATAATTTGTGAAATTGAATATTGTTAAGTCGAAAATTCAGGGGTATAATTTTCTGGAATATCCCAGCTTTGGAAGGGAAGTAGAAGATAAACTTCAAGGTCGTATTCTGAACCATTTCAGGTAACTAAGAGCCCGAGATTCCCTCAAAGCTGTCAGTGAGTGCTGCTGGTGGGAAATTTAGACTATTAGATAAGTTGTCTACTGCCCTCTTCCCTGTTAATAAAGGTTAGTGTGCTCTCAGGTCCCATTGTCAACCAGTACTGAAATCTTAGCAATTGAAAATCTTTTTATATCCTTGGATTTATTTTCCTTTTTTTTTTTAATACTGTAAATGTTGGCTCTCTCTTCTAGTGTATCAGTACTCCAGACAGTTGCTCAGCCGAATATCTGGCAGTGGATCTACAAACTTGTTTCACCACTTTAGAAAGCCATGGTTTGGTCCTGAAAAGTAACTGGCTTCTGAAAGGGAGTTTTGGCCTGCAAAAATGAGTGTTTTGGATTGCATCTATTAGCTACCTCATGGAGAGCCTGGGTCAAAAGACTGAGGTCAAGAGAATTGTTGTTTATTAATACTTCAATAATTCTACTTCAGGTTTATCCCCAGGTGATGTGAATGTGCTCAAATTTACACACTTTAACAATTACCCTTGAGCATGACTAAGCTTTCAAGTGGTATGTGTTGTAATTTAACAATATTTAAAAACTTTAAATGAACACAAAACAGAATTACAATACCTGGGATGGCAAGAAACTGGAATTCATCCACCAGTTACTTTTCCATGTAGAGCAGGATCATTTAGTCTCCATGACTGTTTATTGGTCCTCACTGAAGTAAGGAGGACAACTATTAATGGCTTGAAATGTTGGGAGCTTGTTTTAAAATATAATTGGCAATGAAGCAATTTGGAATGTCAGAGCTTTCCATATTTCCCTCCTAAATAAATTTCTTTCCGTTCACTTTTTTAAAAAATCTTTTAATTTAAGTGTAATTTACATGCAGTAAAATGCATAAATCTTAAGTGTACATCTTCATGAATTTTTTACATATGTATATACCCATGTAACTAGTACCGTACTTGCATTACCCTAGAGAGTTCCCTGGTGTCCATTTCCAGTCAACACACCACACAACTTCTATCACTAAAGATTAGTTTTACTTATTCTTAGATTTCATATAAATGGTATCATACAAATCACACACTATGTACTCATTTGTGTCTGCCTTTTATCATTCAAAATATTTTTGATATTTATCTATTTTAGTGAATGTATCAGTAATTGTCTTAGTTTCCTAAGGCTGTCGTAACAAAATACCAATTTGTCCAACGTAATGTGTCATTTGATTTCTTGACTGCTGCAACCCATTTTGAATGTTCTTCAGCAAAATTTTACTTGCCTGTGATATTAATGATATTGTTTAATAATTTCCACATTCTTTTGGATTACCTTTCTTTGGAATGGGCATAAATAGGGTTTCTTCCAGTCGGTTGGCCAGGTAGCTGTCTTCCACATTTCTTGGTATAGACGAGCGAACACCTCCAGCGCTGCTTCCATATGTTGAAACATCTCAGTTCGTATTCCGTCAACTCCTGGAGCCTTGTTTTTTGTCAGTGCCTTCAGTGCAGCTTGGACTTCTTCCTTCAATACCATCAATTCTTGATCATATGCTACTTTCAGAAATGGTTGAATATCGACCAATTCTTTTTGGTTCAGTAACTGTGTATTCCTTCCATCTTCTTTTGATGTTTCCTGCATCATTCAATATTTCCCCATAAAGCCCTTCACTATTGCAACTTCAGGCTTGAATTTTTTTTTTTTTTTCAATTCATTCAGCTTGAGAAATGCTAAGCGTGTTCTTCCTTTTTGGTTTTCTAACTCTAGGTCTTTGCATATGTCATTATGATACTTTATGTAGTCTTCTCAAGCTACCTTTTGAAATTTTCTGTTCAGCTCTTTTATCATTTCTTCCATTCGCTTTAGCTATTCTACATTCAAGAGCAAGTTTCTGAGTCTCTTCTGACATCCATTTTGGTCTTTTCTTTCTTCCCTGTCTTTTAAATGGCCTTTTGTTTTCTTCATGTAAGATGTCCTTGATGTCATCTGGTCTTCAGTCATTAGTGTTCAATGCATCAAATCTATTCTTGAGATGTTCTCCAAACACCCAAATAGGGGATATGTTGCCTCCAAATCCAAACAGGCCCACCAGTCTTTGTGCTTCCTTTTTAGTTTTAGAAGGGGCCAGGTGCCACAACTTATCTTTCACTTTAGAAGGAATGTCTTGATATGTCTGACACTACTGGACCCCTAGAAATTTCACTGAGATGGAAGGCACCTTAATTTTTGTCGGGTTAATTTCCTACCCACTGACGTGCAAATGTCTTACCAATAAGTCTACAGTCATTGATACTTCTTCCTTACTAGGTGCAATCAGCATGTCATCAATGTAATGGACCATTGTGATGTCCTGTGGAAGGGAAAGATAATCAAGGTCCCTGCAGACTGTATTATTGCATAGGGCTGAAGAGTTGATATACCCCTGAGAGATAGTGCATTGAAGGTGTATTTTTTGGCCTTGCCAGCTGAAGGCAAACTGCTTTTTGTAGTCCTTCAAAACAGGTATTGAGAAAAAGGCATTAGCCAGATCAATAGCTGCATACTAGGTACCATGAGATGTACTGATTTGCTCAAGCAGTGAAACCACATCAGGAACAGCAGCTGCAATTGGAATCACCACCTGGCTTAGTTTACAATAATCCACTGTTATACTCCAAAACCCATCTCTTTTTGCACAGGCTAAAAAGACAAATTGAATGACGATGTGATGAGAGTTACCACCATGCATCCTTCAAGTCCTTGATGGTGGCAGTAATCTCTGCAATCCCTCCAAGAGTGCAATATTGCTTTTGATTTACTATTTTCCAAGGTAGGGGAAGTTCTAATGGCTTCCACTTGGTTTTTCCTACCATAATAGCTCTTACTCCACATGTCAGGGATCCCATGTGGGGTTCTGCCAGTCGCTGAGTATGTCTATTCTAATTATGCATTCTGGAACTGGGGAAATCACTACAAGATGGGTTTAGGGACCTGCTAAACCCACTGTGAGATGGACTTGAGATAAGACTCCATTAATAACCTGACCTCTGTACACCCGTACTCTGACTGATGGGCCACAGTGATGTTTTGGATCTCTTGAAATTAGTGTCAGTTCAGAGACAATGTCGAAAAAGTATGATTTTTTTCCTTTTCCCCAATGAACAGTCACTCTCATAAAAGCCTACAGATCCCTTTGAGAAAAGCTGGGAGAAAGATTAACAGTATAAATTTTTGGCGGTGTAGTGGGGTCCTTCCTCAAGGGAACCCAGCCTCCCCTTCATTCAAGGGGTTGTGGGTCTGTAAACTGGCTCAGTTCTGGAAATTGATTGAGGGTCCATGTCTCTCTATGCTGAAGTTCAAGTTAGACTGCCATTCAATTGAATTAGAATTCTTCTGCTTGTACATATCAATATTTAGTAGAGTCTCCATCTATGTCACTCTTAGGAACATGGTGACTAAGTAGCCAATGTCATAAGTCCATACAAGTCAGACTAGTCTGATTACTGCTTTGACTCTGCTGTCCATTATGGTAACCATGCCAACCTTGTCTTTGTCAATTGAGTGCTGCCACTTGGCCCCTACTACCACGGGGTCCAATCAGCCCCATTGTAGTAGGTGTCTTAATTCAGTTAGGGAAGTCCTCACTGTCAAATCTGACTTACATAAAACAGCAGTCACAGCAATCTTCAAGGATGCTGGGGGTCCCTTCACAAATTTGTTCCTCACCATTGTGGTAAAAGGTTTGTCCTCTGGGCACTCCATAGTACGTCTGTGGGTCTAACCTGTTAAATCCACTCTAACGTTCCAATTTCCCTAAGCCTTTGGATACTTTCTTCTACAGTATACCAAGACAGGTCTGGCATTTCAACTTAATGTAGTGTAGGCCACCACTTAATCTATGCTTCAGTGAACTAACCAAATAAACTATTAGATTCTTTTCAAACCTCTCAAGCTGAAACACTGAATGGAGAATCTGTGCTTAGTAGGCCCATATCAATAAACTCAGACTAATCCAACTTTATGTTCCTTGCACCATTATTCCACACCCTTAATAGCCATTCCCACACATATTCTCCTGTTTTCTGTTTGTATATTTTTCTGTTTGTATATATAAAATCAAGCAGTTCTTTTGGAGTGCAGCATTCCTCTCATGGGTCACATTTTGTACTTTACCTCTTGGGGCTCACTGAGACTTAAGCCTAGTCATAGGTCTAGAAGCAAAAATGGGTGGTGGGGGTAGGTCCTGGGGACATTTAGCAACGTCTTGTAAGGCATCTGTCTCAGGTGATACCCCAGGCAATTCCCCAGGCGCTGCCCCAGGTGATATCTCAGACAAAGACACTTCCAGAAGAGCTGGGTTAATCTCATCAGATGGGGGTAGAAAGGATATGGTTTTACTGGGGAGAGTGGTTTATCAGATGAAGATGGAGTAATATCTTCAGATGGGATTAAGAGGACTGGTTCTGTTGGAAGGAGTGATTCAACAGAATTTAGGAGCTCAGAGTCCCCAGCTTCCTGATTATCTGCCCATATGCCCC
>NW_004444010.1:13058356-13059317 GCF_000243295.1 Trichechus manatus latirostris | reverse complement strand
GGTCATTAGTGTTCAATGAATCAAATCTTTCCTTGAGATGGTCTCTAAATTCAGGTGGGATATACTCAAGGTTGTGCTTTGGTTCTTGTGAACTTGTTCTAATTTTTTTGAGCTTGAATTTGAACTTTCATCTCTTTCCACAGGTGTAGTCCGTTTGATTCCTGTGAATTCCATCCAGCAAAGTCCATGTGTGTAGTTACCGTTTATGTTGTTGAAAAAAGGTATTTACAGTGAAAAATTTGTTGGTCTTGCAAAATTCTATCATGTGATCTCCAGCATCATTTCTATCTCCAAGGCCATATTATCCAACTACCAATCCTTCTTCGTTTCCAACTTTCAAATTCCAGTCACCAGTAATTATCAATGCATCCTGATTGCATGTTTGATCGATTTCAGACTGCAAAAGTTGGTAAAATCTTCAATTTCTTCATCTTTGGCCTCAGTGGTTGGTGTGTAAATTTGAATAATAGTCGTATTAACTATTATCCACGAATAGATTGAAATAAAACTCATGGTATTTTGTTTCTCACGTGAAATTCAGGAAGAATTTTTAGCAACTATGAGGATAAAAAACTTGGGCCTTTCAGAGTGCCTCATGTCATTTTGTGTAACCATGTCTCTCTTGGTAATCAACTCCAACAAGATCACCATCAGAACCGGATCAAGTAAAAGTCAGTGTTAGGCTCACTGCAATAGGAAAACTACAACCTTGACAAGCTGTTAGCAGTGTCTCAGAAGGGGGAAGTGAAGAAAAAATATTTATAAGGTTTTAGAACCTGGTTGTGAAGCCAGGTCTTGTCAGGTGGAAAACTGGCTAGGATTGGGCAGAGTTTAAGACCTAGTTGCTTCAGACTGATGACATCTTCAAGGTAAGTGAGGGTCTTTAAGCAAGACTTGATAAGCAAACCATTAGTGTTAATAAGTAAGCTCTTTGAGTTGCTTTACAGATACATTTCTAGGA
>NW_004444010.1:13057286-13058017 GCF_000243295.1 Trichechus manatus latirostris | reverse complement strand
AGCCCTTGGGATAGTCAGAGGTATGAGGCCTCAAGGAAGATATGGGCCTGCAGTGGACAATTGTTGGTTCCTGTTTTGGAGGAAAATTAGAATAGATAGGAGGCAGGGTCCAGTCTTCCACCAGGGAAGTTGCTGGGGAAAGGTATTCCCTCTGCATGCCCTCCTGGAAGTTAGAGTAAGGGCCTCTGAGTTCAGTGCTCAATCTGATTCTCCCACCTAGGACTTTGAATCTGGAGGGGGTGTCTCAGACCCACAGCATCACACATGCCACTATTGAGTGTGAAGACCAATAGCCAATGATGGTGAGGGGAGGGGTGGCATGTACCCAGCTGGTGAGTCCTAGGCAGACTGCTTCTGTGGCTAGGGGTTACCTCATTTGAATCCTGCCCATGTCTTCCTCAAGCTCCCTATCCATTATGAGTTCTAACCTATATTATTTTTGATAAATTCCCTTTTTTCCTTAAGTTAACCAGTGTTGATTTCTATTGTTTGCAATTCAGAATCCTGGTAAGTACCACCCATTATTGAATTTATTATGAGGCTTTGCCAAGCTTGACACCGAAGTACAAGAAGTGCCCTGATGGCTAACAGACACATGAAGAAATGCTCGTGATCATTAGCCATTAGAGAAATGCAGATCAAAACTACAATGAGATACCATCTCACCCTAACAAGGCTAGCATTAACCCCCAAAAAACAAAATAATAAATGCTGGAGAGATTGTGGAGAGA
>NW_004444010.1:13052095-13055916 GCF_000243295.1 Trichechus manatus latirostris | reverse complement strand
CAATAAAAAATAAAAAAAGAAGTGCCCGGACTTTCTTAGGACTTTGTAAAATCAGTAGTGAAAGGCTAGTAGGGAGGAACCAAAGGAAAACATTGAGTTTTCATTTCAGTGAATTCTTTCTAAATAAAAGGGTGGGGGGAAACGGAGAGGGAAGAGAGGAGAGTCTCTTGAGATGTCCCTGGCAAAGTTTGTGAAACTCTCAATGAGGAGACAAGGACAGGGCTTCATTGTAATTATTCCCTTTTGACTGTTCAAGCTGGTAGGCTTAAAATGGACTCCTAATGAGAGTGGTTTGCACTGCAATTAATTAAATGCATGAAATTACAAACTGCATGTCTTTTCCCTCTGGAGGATATTCTTCCTCCATAAGTACTATTTTGTTTTAAATTCTCTCTCTCTCTCTTTTAAAAGAAGTTTGCCCTGAAGGAAAATTAACTCTGATTGCTGTTAGTCCTCTGAGAAAGTCTTCACTTTGAATAAGGGAACGCAACTCTGACTCTTCCTCACACCTACTGCTAAATTTACCAGAGAGGTTTTATTTTGCTCCTGATATAAACACCTTTTGAAGACAATCATGAGGAAAAAACAAAGAGAAACTGTAGATTAAATTATGTTATAGGTATCTTTGTCCTTTAGAAGTCAATTTCTTGTGTGTGTGTGTGTGTGTGTGTGTGTGTGAGAGAGAGAGATCTACTTCAGAAGAAGTATTTCAAAGACAGATCATTCTGAAAACCTTATCATCAATAAGCAGGGTCAACTCCTAGCAGTAGAGGACATAGGCATGTTACTCTGACATTTCCAGAAACACGAGTATATTCCTTTCCCTGCTGGCACCTTCTTCTCACCTTAGTCCACTGTATCTTAATTATATCCACAGCTTTTCAGCCTCAGTTATAATTCTCTGCTTTGTTTTCTTCTCCCACCTTCCCTTGTAATAAAATACCTATTCTTCAGGGAGTCTGAGTAAAATGGAAAGGGTCTGAGAAAGCTATCCTTCATGAAATGTGAATCACTTGAAGTAACTTGATGGCTTGTTCCAACGTTTATGGTTGATTTATGATGAGGATTGGATGAATACTTGAATTTTCCAAATTCTTCAGAATATTAATTGCATATAGAGCACCTTTTCTTATGGCCAGGTAAGGCGTAGTTGGTTTAACAACGACAACAACAACAACAACAACAAAAATTCAGTGGGAATAGCTTGGAAACAGATCTGGCATCAGCAAATGTTGAGGAAACTAGGTATTATAAAATGTTCTTACCTTTTTTGTTTGTTTGTGTTTTCTTTTAACTGTTTTTTCCCTTGATGAACATAGAGCTCTTTCTCTTTTATCTTTCGTCTTCCATCTCAAACTCACTATATTAAAGTTGAAAGACGAAGAATAATACATTATCGTGTGCCAGATCCTATACTAAACACTGGATATGTATTATTGCATTCCATACTCAGTAAATCCCTGGGGGCTGGTATCATTATTATTTTCATTTTACAGATAAGGAATCTGAAGCCTGCAGAAGTTAAATAATTTACCCAGGATCACAGAGAACCAAGATATAAACCAAGGTCAGAAAGTTCTTGATCTTAACCAGGATATATCAAAGTGTCAAATCTAAGATTCACTATACTTTTATATTCCATCCAAATTTCCACAACTACTAATAATAGAGAAGAGCTCTTATATGGTTCCAACCTTCCTTCTAGAACACTCAAACCTTTTCTGATTCTTTTCCTGAAGTCACTCCCCTCTTTCTAAAGAAAGCCCATGGACATCTGTTATTATCTGAAACACTGACATGAGCTGAAGATGATTAGGCCAAAGTAGCTCTTATCTGGTATGAAAAAGAGTGTAAGTACACAGAATTCCTTGGCATTTTAAGAACCTGAGAAAACTCTAGGTTGACTCTCCATAAAGAACCACCTGCCCCCAACCTGCAGCCTAGTTAGTAAATTGGAAGATTATTGTTTTAGTGCTTGATGGTGTCTGGCTTATTGGTCTGAAAGAGTTAATGTATCTTTAACAAATACACAAAGATCCCTCATGAAAAAAAGATAAACTTCGTATAAATCTGCCTCAACAATAAAAACCAAAAAAAAAGAAAGAAAAAACCCCATTGTCATCAAGTCAATTCTGACTAATAGTCACCTAAAATCAGTTAGATTTCATTGTTAAATTAGCAAGGTTAAGTAAAACCCTTGCCCTTTCACATAATGTATGTTGTTATATAACAAGATCTATTATTAAACTGCCACAGATTTTTGCCTTAGCAGCCTAAAAACTATTATTGTTAGAAAACTGACTTTGTGCAACACTCTATTAGAGTTTATTAATTGATGAGAAAAACAAAATCAGATGACATTTGAAAAAAATAAACCTGACATTAGTTGAAACATCTATACCATTTCTTTTATTTAAAGGGCTTTTTTATTTGGAAAGTGACTGACTACTCCAATTAGCCACATATCACAACAACAAAATAAAGTTGTCTTTGGGTGCCTTCTAATTTGCAGTTAAATTATTCCCATGGCAGGATTTCGTAAGTACAAGCGAACAAAAGATGGCTTGAGTGACATAGACCTATACACCTGAGAGATAAATATATTATCTACAACATTAAAAAAGATGATTTTAGTAAATGCCTCTGAAAAGGAAATACAAGGATCTGTATTTTTTCCCCCTCTCTTAGAATTTAGCTCCCTAGCATTGCTTCAGAAGTAGCAAAGTTCTAACCTACTTTCTTTGGAAGGGTCACAGGTCAGTGGTGCCATTTGAAGCATATTGGGTGAAAAAAAATCACGTGACATCCTCAAAGATAGAGACCTTCTTTTTACTGTTCTTTATCTTTGCTGTTGGTATAATGGACTTTGTAAAATAATTCGATGTTGAAAACTAGTAGTGAACTGAAGATTCACCAGAAAAGTGGGGACAATAGGAAGATCCTCACTTGTGAAGGATCCAAGAGCATGTTATTATTGTTAGTTGCTTTTGAGTGGAGTCCAACTCGTGGTGATCCCTCTTCATTTGTGTATTATCAGTGGCTGCTTTGCACAACTACAGAGTTGAGTTGTCGGAGTAGTTGGAGTTGTAGACTCTATGGCTGGCAGGGACTAAAATGCTTCCTGGCCCTTTACAGAAAACGTTAGCCAACCCTTGACTTAGACTGTAAGAAGTTATTGAATGGACAATTTATTTGGGAATTTAGACTTTTAAAGTATTGAAAGACCATAATCATGTACTTGTGACAGGGACAGAGCTGCTACTGTGCTCATATGTTTATTCCTTCATTCACCAAAGAGTGGTGGAGGGTCCTCTCTGAGACAGGGATGATTCCAGATACTCAAGATAGTGAGGAAAAAGAGGCATAGTTCCTGCTCTCATAAAACTAGACACTGGCGATAAAATAGTGTGCAACGTAGACTGATACCCCTGTTCTCATGGATCTTAAAACATTTTCATGATGGGGGATGCAGGGAAGATGTTATGGTATATCTGGAGATGTTGAAATTTTTGATAGGGCGACTAGGGAAAATCTCACTAAGAATGTGCCTTTAAATAAAGGCTTAGAAGACTTGAGGGAACTAGCCATGCTGCTTGCCATGCCACTAGTGTCCCTCTATAGAGAGAAGAGCAGAGATGGGGCAGTAGTTGCAGGGCAATGATCGGCCACAATTTTTTAAGTTGGGGAAATTAACAGCATAGGTATATGATGGTAGGAATGATGTAGTAGAAAAGGAAAAATGATTCAGGAAGTTGCTGAAACAATGTCTTTGAGTAGATAAGAGAGGATGGATCAGTATACAAGAGGAAGAAGTAGCCTTG
>NW_004444010.1:13048977-13051048 GCF_000243295.1 Trichechus manatus latirostris | reverse complement strand
GCTTTTAAGAATAAATGTTGGATTTTTCATTCTATAATGACATCAAAATAAAGTTTAAAATCTTAATGGGAGAACTGGTAAGAACTTAATAGGCAGATTGTTAATTGACAGAATGCCAATGGCCACTTTTAGCTGACATGTTCTAGGGCCAGTAACGTAGATCTTTCTTCCTTTGATGCTATTCTTATAGAGTCAATTGTTTTTATTTCTGCATTTTTCCTAAGTATGTGTAGAACACAGACTCTGAATTAATCTTCTCTATACCTCCTCCATGGAAGAAAGATACGGCAGTCTGCTTCTGTGACGATTCTAGCCTTGGAAACCCTATGGGGCAGTTCTACTCTGTCCTCTAGGGTCACTATGAGTTGGAATTGACTCGAAGGCAATAGGTGTGGTTTAATTTTTTGGTTTATACCTCTTCTAGAAGTAAATAGCCCGGGATATGCTTCCATGCTGCATACAGCTAGATAGCTCTGTTCAGATTTGCAGACCCTATCAAAGGGAGCTAAGAAATGACTATGGATATAAAGGAGTAAGAGCTGGTCTTAAGAGTTTAGTCTTATTAGTCAGTCTAGGAAGTTTGGGATCTGAGAGGTATTTTCAAGCTTAAAAACCAATGCATGGAACAGTTCACCGCATTCTGAACAGGGATGTGTTTCTCACCTGAGCAGAAGGAAGGGGACATTGTAATACTAATAAAATTCTACCCATGAAAAGCCAAATAGGAAAAGTAAAGGCATGTATTTTTACAATAATACTCTTTATACTTCGGAGACTTATTTTCTTGGTTCTAAGGTTAAATTAGGATAAGAAATCTGTTATTTGGAAATCAGCCTATTTCTATGCCCTGTTATTTTCCTGCTTTTGGTATTGCTCTACTTCACTATGTCTTAGTAAAAGTTGGCTTCGAGTAACTGCCAGGGGAGCAAAGCAGGGAGTGTGAGTGTTTTCTGTGTTGGCAAGTACACAGGGGTCTGAGTGAACAGATGTGAGGGGATAATGGTTATTCAGTCGCATTTTGAGTCTTAAGAGCAGTCTTGGTCAATCTGGAGACAACCCAAGCCCCCTTTGCCCTTCCTCACAAAACTCAGGCTCCTGAGTGCTCGCTCCTACTAGTGTCCATCAATCTGGGGCCACCTACTCGATACAGTGCAGAACCAACTACTGGATGTTGTCTGGAACTAACTACTTGATATAGTATATAACCAGGTCTGTGGAATGAAACCTTTTGGGAAACCGTCTTATGTTATTGGAGAAAGAGTAAATTAAATCTAATTCCGAACCTCTGAAATTTTTGGCCAAAATGGAGAATGAGGGCCTAACCTTTGGGCCCAGAAAAGAATATAGAAAGAGCTTTGATTGACCATATGCTAATAAAAAAGGAGTGGGTAGAGAGGAAATGTGCTTTAGAAAAACCTTTATGGAGTCCCTGGGTGAAAACCCAGGTAGTGTAGTGGTTAAGAGTTTGGCTACTAACCAAAAGGTTGGCAGTTCTAATCTACCAGGCGCTCCTTGGAAACCCTATGGCCCAGTTCTACCCTGTCCCGTAGGGTCGCTGTAAATCGACTTGACCTCATCGGGTTTTTTTTTTTTTTTTAAGGTGGTGCAATCAGTTAAGCAATCGACTACAAGTGGAAAGGTTGGCGATTCGAGTCTACTCAGAGGCACCTGGGAAGACAGGGCTGGTGATCTGCTTCCAAAAGGTCACAGCCTTGAAAACCCTATGGAGCAGTTCTACTCTGCACATACGGGGTCACAATGAGTCAGAATTGACTTGATGGCAAATGACAACAGCGGCGACCTTTTTAGCCAAGCCCTGCTCCTTTATTTTTAAGTGCTTTTGCTTTCTTACTGGGAAAATAACTTTGATTCTGTCCCTCTCTATAAGACCTTGAATTCTTTGGATCTTTGTAGGCTGGTTATGTTCACATTCTCCTCTCCTCTCCTTTCCAATGTTCTGTTCTTTTCTCCAGAGAAGATGTAGGTTTGGGAGGTGTGGGTAGCTAAAGCTTGGGCCTGAAGCTGATCCAGTTATGGGGTTCTCTTTTAAAAGCAAAAATACAAATGATCA
>NW_004444010.1:13042098-13048588 GCF_000243295.1 Trichechus manatus latirostris | reverse complement strand
TGAGTTGTAAGAAGATTTCGGACATTCTGGAAGTTTTGTGTGTTTAGTGACTAATCTTAAATACTTTTTTACTCTTTAACCAGTTTGTCATAGAGGGCCTCACTGTAGTTTGTTGTATCTTCAGTTTTATATCACCATCACTGTCAACATTTTATGTCAGAGCAGGAAAAAATTAAATTTTTTTTCCACAGTATTAGTTTGATTCATTCCTCTTCATTAATTGAATTGTCAAGCAATCTGAGAGCCCACTTATCACTTCTATTTGAAATTTATCTCTTCCTCTTAATGAATTACCACTTTTGGGATGATCTGAAAAAACTGTTATGATTTTCTGCTTAATAGCTAACTAATTTCTGTTAATTTAATCACTCCCTTTTATTGCAGTTTTTCATATTCTTATAATTTCATTTAACTGAAAATTTCTTTTAATCATTTTTAAATTCCTTAGTTCTTTAATAAAAAAATTTAAATGACAAAAAAGTAATTTTCATATTTGTCCAAATCAGGAGTAATTATTCACTTGTTTTATTTAATTTTTAAAATATCCTTTCAAATTTACTTCTTGATACTGAAATAATTTTTATTTTACTTTTGCAAATTAAAAATATGTTTATATATGGCAAAGTGAACATATTACCAGGGCTCCACCCAAGGCCTTGGAAAGTGCTTGTGCAAGAAGAGAGCCCTGCAGCTTACGCATCATTAGCTTTGCTATAAACACAACCTCTACTCCCTTCTTTCTCTCTAACACCTCCCACCAACACACACGTGCACACACGCACACGCACACACACCCAGTTATTACTGTGTGAGTACTATAATGTCATTGAAAGATTTTACAACACATGCATCTAAAATGATGACTCTGCTACAGTTATGACCACAACCCAGGCCACATCAAATGGCTGGTTCTGGACTGATGGACACCAGTAGGAGCAGTCAGGAGCCTAGTCTTGTGAGGAAGGGCAAGGGAGCAGGAGTTTTCTCTAAATGTTCAGGGGCCAGAGAGCTATCCGGGGAGAAGTAAAGGTTGATTAATTTAACCAAAAGACACAGTGATGACATGGACCTTCCTGGCACTCTATTATTTTCCCATTATCAGTCAATATTGTATTGTTATGATGACCTTCTGCTTCATTATTCAGGGTTTCCTGCCATCTAAGATCTGGATCACTCACCTAGATTTTGAGCTCTTGCTTTTGTACCATTGCCTGATTGAGATTCAGTTCAATTGCCTTTCCATCTTTGTTTGTCAGGGCCAGAACTGCAGAGGTCTTATAGGTGAGCTCTGATTCTTTCTTCCAGAAAGAGTATCAAATAACTGTGTCAGTAAGGAAGTGAAGCACAACCTCCTCTGATTGAAACTCAAGAGGAATTTAGACAGGGAGCAGGATACAAGAACATTCAATTGTTCCCTTTAATAAGTAGCAGCAGCCCAACAAGAAGAATGTGTTGATCATACTTGGTGGTAAATTTTCCCATGAAGAAGGGAGATCTGATTGAACTGTGTTGGAGGTGGGAAAGTCGGAGAAATTGCTGTGTAGCTTTGTGAGGTGGGTCTGTGTAACTTGGGGATCATCCCTTTGGGGAAAACAGAAAAGATGGCTGTAATAGAAAAAGAAACTGCATGAGAAATAGCCTGGTACCAGCCTGCAATAGAGAGGCAATCCTCATAGCTGGCTCCTGCTGTGGTCTAAATGATTGACAAGAATATTAAACAGGGGGGAAAAAAAACACCTCTCAACTAAATTGGGTGGAATCCTCCTGCTTGGACAAGGAAGAGCTGAGTAATTCCCACAATGTCCTGAAAGCTGGATGCAGGAGCAAATTTAGGCCAATTTATGTGATATCCTTAGGGATTCCCCTCCCTATTTTGATCAGAGGAATGGAGTTGGACGGGGCAGTGTGTTCCTGCAAGTTGGCAGGGACCCACTAAGCAGAATAACTGATTTACTACTCTGGCTTCCCATGCCAATTGAATTGCCAGGCAGATATTGCGTGGGGGAAATACCTGCTAGATTTGAAATGATCACTAGTTAGATGAATTAGACATTTATCAGTGTCAACTATCATTATACACAGTGTTTAAATTTTTTTTAGTGTTACGTGCACATGATAAACAATTCAAGTAATAATATGAACTAGGTCTTTCTCATACCCAAGATTCTCAGTGATCCAACTCCTTCCCTTAGGCACAACCACCATTGCCAATTTCACATGTAAACTTAGAGAAAGAGTCAATACACACCCATGTATACACGTTATTGTTGTTGGTTGTAGTCAAGTCAATTCCAACTCATGGTGACCCTGTGTGCACTTAGTAGAACTGTTCCATAGGGTTTTCAAGGCTGTGACCTTTCAGAAGCAGATCGCCAGGCCTGTGTTCTGAGGTGTTTCTGGGTGGGTTTTAACTGCTAACCTTTCAGCTACTAGTTGAGCATTTACCTTTTGTGCCACCCAAGGATTCAAATATATATAACCACTTTCATTTATTAAATGCTTACATTGTAGGTTTTAGAGTAAGCCAAAATAAATTTCATTGTAATGATTACAATCACTTTTACATATTCTAATTTTTTTATATATTTTGTACATCTCTGGTTTTTCCTTGGGAAAAATTTCTAAATAAGGCTTATGGAATCAAAGTGTAGATTTTTATAGGTTTAATTGAGCTATATGTTATGACTTCTAGATGTGTAGTTCATAATTTAGTTCTTTTAGAAGATTTAGGTTAAACAAATATTTTTGCCTACTTACTATATTCTTGGCACTATTTTATTTAATGAATCGAAGTATCCACTAAACTTGACACTGGGAACTAAGAAGAAAAGTTCTCAGGACATGTATGTAATTATTCACATACATTATTTTATTTAATAGAAAGATTTGGAACACATAAGTATTTATATACATTATTTTATTTAATAGGCATATCCATTAAACTTAACACTGGGAACCAAGAAGAAAAGGGCTTGGGACGTATATGTGCATCCTTCTGAATCTGCATGAAAAGTGTTCTCTTACATGATAAACCGAAAAAAATCAAACCCATTGCTGTCAAGTCAATTGAAAGGAAGGTAGTTTCAGGACAGTGACATTTTGCAGCCAGATGATTGGGAATTGCAATGAACTCTTATTCAATATGCCAGTGCTAAAGTATACTTAGACCTGCCATCTCTAATAATAACAGCCCTTTCTGACTTTTTAATCTGTCCTGTTTTCTTCTCACCACCCTTGGGTCTGAATCTCCAACCTGAACACATTCCGTCAAGATGAGTGTTGCTCAGATTATTGCCAAAATAATAGTTTAATAATCCTGAGCCAGGAGATGGGCTTCACATGCTAAAATAATTTTTGGGAGGTTCTCCTTTATAAATGACTAGTTCTTCTCAATCCTGTGGTAGCAAGAATCTCATTATATCATTTCTTGCTATTCCTCTTCTTCTTTAGGTAAGGAATATTAAAAACTTCCAAGGAATTAAACATTTAGTGAGGTCTACATAAGGTACCCTGGTGGTGCAATGGTTAAGTGCTCGGACGCTGACTGAAATATTGGCAGTTTGAACCCACCTAGGGGCTCCGCAGGAGAAAGATCTGATGATCTGCTTCTGGAAAGAAAACCCTATGGGACAGTTCTACTCTGTCACATGGGGTCACTATGGGTTGGAATTGACTCAGCGGCACCCAGCAGCAGCACTTAGTATGATTGTTGAGTGACTCTTCCCTTCACTAAGCCTTGCTACTAGTTCTTCCATTACTCTAAAATATGTGCAGTTTAAATTGTATAGGTAAGGCAGGTTGGAAAGCATTGCTATCTTTTTAGTTATCATTTATAGGGATGTTTTATATAATATTACAAATGCTTACAATATTCCTTGTAATTTATAGTACTGTATGCAATATAAATAACTTGATAAGCCCTGTGCCTGCTCAGCCATTGTAATATCTTACGAAGAATAGATTGAGAACCATGAAATGATGTTAGTAAATGCAGACTGCCAAGTTTACTAGAGAATATATTCTGACGCATTAAGGGATCCTTTTCTGACAAATATAATGTTCGGGTTTTTTTTTTCCAGTTTTGTCAAGTGAATGTTAATGAGGAACTTAGTTTACTCCAATAAAGTTATTATTCCTTTTTCTATGAAAAATATGAATTAAACTTTAAATGACAATCTGCTTCATTTTTATGGCCTGAAATTTTTAAAGACTATAAATGTTTAACAAATATTTTTGATGCATTTAGTTTTCCAAATATAATTTACACCTGCAGTGTTTCTCTTCTGCATAATCAGGACATGATTCCAAATCTCATATTTTTTACATAAACCCTAGAACATTTCTTAAAGAATTTTAAACATTTCTATATAAGTGACTAGAACAAATACAGTCTTCTGTTGAACTGTATGAGACTGGAACTTATTCAGAAGATCCTTGAAAATGCAGTGGTTAAAGTGCTGTGCTGCTAACCAAAAGGTCAGTTGTTCAAACCCACCAGCTGCTCCTCGGGAGAAAGATGTGGCAGTCTGCTTCCATAAAGATTTACAGGCTTGGAAACCGTATGGTATAGTTCTACTCTGTCCTTACAGGGTCCCTATGAGTCAAAATCGATTCAATGGCAATGGATTTGGTTTTTTGGAACTTATTTGATGAATATCTTGAAGAGAACTTGGCAAAAAATATGGTGAGACATTAACCTCCCTTCCAGGGGAAGATGTGAATAATAAAGGGTCATGGACCTCCTTTCTAAGAAGATGTAGTAGGTATCTATCTCTGTATATCAAATCATCCCAAAAGTTAGTGGCTTAAGACAACAATAATAATTTATTATCTCTCATGGTTTCTGTGGGTCAGGAAACTGAACAAGGTAGGGTGGAGATTGCTTGTCTCTGCTCTACAATGCCTGAGGCCTTAGCCTGAAAACTCGAAGTTTGGAGGCTGGAATTATCTGAAAGTTCATTTGCTCTTGTGTCTGGCGGTTGATGCTGGCTGTCTACTGGGAGATTCAGTTCGTCTCCATGTGTTCTCTCCCTGAGGGCTAGTTAGAGCTTCCTCACAGCATGGTGGCTGGGATCCAAGAGCCTGTTGGAAGCCTTTTTATGACCTGTCCTTGGAAGCTACAGAGCATCACTTCCAAGCATGCTTTATTCACTGGATCAGCCACTAGCATCCACCAAGATTCAATTGGAGGGAACATAGACCCCACCTTTCTGTGCCTGGAGTACCAGTCACAACATAAGAAGATCTACATACTCATCTTTGGAAAATACAATTTGCTATGGCAGGGGCATCTATGACAGGTTAGGGTTTATTGAGTGGGAGATGGAAGCTTAGGGCCACACGTGATTAGTAAGCAATTGAGTCTGGGGTAGGATAGGGGCATATTTTATACACTGGATATAAAGGGACAAAGGGAGAGAAAAGCTAAGGAATCTGGCATCAGAGATGGATTTTGAGGGAAGAACTGAGATGTTTAAAATGGATATTTATGAAGCTTTGTTAGGTGGTATGTGAGGTAAAATTGTTTTCCTATATTCTTATAATCTTTAGAAAAAATGATATACCAATGAGATGAGAGTTGCATTTATTTTTGGAAGAGATACAATAAGCTGCTAAATATGGCCTCAAGGTTGATGTTGGGGAAAAGTTGAAAGCTACTAAAGCTGGGTTAATCTACTTTCAGAAAAATTTAGCCATAAATGTAGTTGTCATGGTCTGATGTTTGAGGGATTCCAAAATGCCAGAGAAAAGACAAATGCCAGTCCATTGTGAAATTTTCATTGGCAGGCTCTGAAATCAGAAATTAGACAGCATCATGAATCTCTCACATAGCTAAATTTGTTCAATTAAGGGAAATAACCTTTATTATGAGCTTACATCCTTTCAATGTTTTTGGTTTTAAAATGGTCTTTCTCTTACAAAATGATGGTGATGACAGTAGTTGGTGTTTGTGTTTTGGATTTTTAAATGTCCATTCCATCAGGGTCACCTATGGTGGACAGGTTTCGGCTGAGCTTCCAGACTAAGACAGAATAGGAAGAAGGGCCCAATGGTCTATTTCTGAAAAGAATTAGCCAGTGAAAACCTTATGAATAGCAGTGGAACATTGTCTGATATGGTGCTGGAAGATGAGCCTCTCAGGTTGGAAGACACTCAAAATATGACTAGGGAAGAACTGCCTCCTAAAAGTAGAATCGTTCTTAATGATGTGGATGCGGTCAAGCTTTTAGGACCTTCATTTGCTGATGTGGCACGACTCACAATGAGAAGAAACAGCTGCAAACATCCATTAATAATCAGAACATGGAATGTACGAAATATGAATCTAGGAAAATTGGAAATAATCAAAAATGAAATGGAACACACAAACATCAATATCCTAGGCATTAGTGAGCTGAAATGGACTGGTATTGGTCATTTTCAATCGGACAATCATATGGTCTACTATACTGGGAATGATAACTTGAAGAGGAATGTCGCTGCATTCATC
>NW_004444010.1:13006921-13039964 GCF_000243295.1 Trichechus manatus latirostris | reverse complement strand
CCAGACTTAATGGTCTGACTGAGACTGGAGGAACCCCGGAAAGCATGACCTCTGGATTTTCTATCAGCCCAGAACTAAAACAATTTCCAAGGCCAACTCTTCAGACAGGGATTGGACTGTACTGTGGGACATAAAGTGATACTCGTGAGCGGTGTGCCTCTTAGCTCAAGTAGATACAAGAGACTAAATGGGCAGCTTCTGTCGGAGGTGAGATGGGAAGGCAGAGAGGGTTAGGAGCTGGTTGAATGGACATGGGGAATCAGAGGTGGAAAGGAGGAGTGTGCTGTCACAGTAAGAGGAAAGCAATTAGGGGCATATAACTATGTATAAATTTTTATATGGGAGACTAACTTGAAATGTAAACTTCATTTAAACTACAACAATAAAAAATAAAAAAAAATAAAAAAAGAAATCAAAAGACGCATTGCGTTCAGCAAATCTGCTGCAAAAGACCTCTTTAAAGTGTTGAAAAGCAAAGATGTCACCTTGAAGACTAAGGTGGGCCTGACCCAAGCCATGGTGTTTTCAATTGCCTAAATGCATGCAAATCTGGACGACGAATAAGGAAGACGGAAGAAGAGTTGATGCTTTTGAATTGTGGTGTTGGCAAAGAATATTGACTATACCATGGACTGCCAAAAGACAGAACAAATCTGTCTTGGAAGAAGTACAACCAGAATGCTCCTTGGAAGCAAGGGTGGTGAGACTACATCTCACATTCTTTGGACATGTTATCAGAAGGGATCAGTCCCTTGAGAAGAACATCATGCTTAGTAAAGTAGAGGGCCAGTGAAAAAGAGGAAGACCTCAACAAGATGGATTGACACAGTGGCTTCAATGGTGGGCTCAAACATAACAATGATTGCGAGGATGGCACTGGACTAGGCAGTGTTTAGTTCTGTTGTATGTAGGGTTACTATGATTCAGAATCGACTCAAAAGCACCTAACAACAATAACAGCATACTTGGAATGAAGCCCTGGTGGTGCAGTGGTTACGAAGTCACCTGCTAACCAAAAGGTCAGCAGTTCATATCCACCAGCTACTCCTTGGAAACCCTAAGAGGCAGTTCTACTCTATCTAATGGGGTCACTATGAGTCGTAATCGACTGGACGGCAACAGGTTTGTTTTGTTTGTTTTATACTTGGAATGGGTCATCGTGTGTTATAATCATCTTGACAGCAACTAATGACAACAGCAACATACTTGGAAAAATGGAAAATAAAATAGTTGGCTTAATAGTTCTCAAAACACTCTACTGCTAGTTTACAATGTATTTTGTAGAAAACACGTCAATCTTTTTGCATTCAATATCTTTACTGATATAGAATGTAGAAGGTTAATGTAAATCTATCTGAATACATGGAAAAGTAATTTCTATACTTCTTATAATCCTAAGGGATTCTCTCTTAGATATTCTTCCCTTCTATTAACAATATCACTAAAGCTGAAGCTACCTGAAAATATAAAAAGCACAATGTTACGTATCTCATATAGGTTTTTGTGGGCTTTAAATAAGTTAATGCTTAAAAATAACTTAAAATCATGCCTGAAGCATTGTGTGCAATCAATAAATATTCTGCCGATGACATTGATAATAAACCTATTGAATATGCTCTTCTGCTTTTCTGCTTAATTTAGGCCATCGGTGTAAGTGTTTTGAACCAGATGAGATGCTGCTTTATTCAGACTTACCCTGGGGTAACATTGCTTCTTATATATAACTGGTACAAGTGTTATTTTTTATGTACATTCATGATTTTTACCTATTTCATTTTAATTAACTTAGATATAAATCAAGTGAAAGAAAAAAGGATGAAATAAAAAATACATATATCAACAATAAAATACAACAAAAATCTAGGAAGGCCAAAAGGTAAAAAATAAACTATAAACAGGCCTTGATAGAGAAGAAATAAAAGTTTTTTTTCACCTCATAGGAGCCCTGGTGGTGCAGTAGTTAAAGCGATGGACTGCTAACCGAAAAGTCGGCAGCTTGAAACCACCAGTGATTCCTCAGGAGAAAGTTGTGGCCGTCTGCTCCCATAGAGATTTACAGCCTTGGAATCCCTATGAGGTCTCTGTGAGTCAGAATCGACTCCATGGCAATGAGTTTGGTTTTTTTGGTTATTCACCTCATAGTCTAAACTTAAACTGTCAAAAGAGAAGACAGCCCAGATTTACTAAGTAATATCCTGGGCTTTGCTTCTTGATTCAAATAGCATACTTTTTAATCAGGATTAGATATTAATCCATTTATCCATCCATTTATTCATTCAACAAACCTTGAGTATCTCTGTCCCAGAGATACAAAGACATATAAAACATTTGGGTTCAGTGTAGAGCAATCTAGCATCTGTTTCATAACAATCATAAATATTTACTGAGGACCTAATTATAAAATGAATTAAGTCTTCTTTAAAACCTTATTTCTCTTAATTTGAGTTTATATAAACCAAACCCATTGCCACTGAGTCAATTCTGACTCATAGCGACCCTACAGGACAGAGTGAAACTGCCCCATAGTGTTTCCTAGGCTGTAATCTTTTCAGGAAGCAGACTCCCACAACTTTCTTCCACAGAGCAACTGGTGGGTTCAAACAGGCGAACTTTTGGTTATCAGCCAAGCGCTTAACTCAGTTAAGTGCTTAACCAGGTGCTTAACCACCTTTTGGTTAATATGTGTTTATCTTAACCATATACAATTATAGCAACTGAAAGTTTTCTCTTATATTTTTATCTGAATTCCCCCCAAAAATATGGAAATATCTAGCTACTGGGCTGAAGATATTGAACTAAAAAACCTTTGATGCATAGTAGGTTGGTAGTCCTAGGACAGAGGTATGTTGTTTTCATCCAAAGATATTGTGAGACATGAGGAGAAAAAAAAAAAAGAAAGAAAGAAAAGTTTGATCTTCAAAATGAGTCATGAAGAAAGAACGAAAAATTTCAAGATTTCTTAATACAAATAACATTTAGGGTTTCTACTTTTAGACCAGTACCTTCTTCTAACTCTACTATTTTGAAATTACAAAGTGGCTTTAACAATTGGGTGGTACAAATGAAAACAGGCTTAAATGCTTATTAATCACATTTATATTAAACATGTAACTTTCATGCTATCATCATAAAATTGATGTAAGTTTAAATATCTCCATGACTCTCCTTAAAATAAGATAAAGCAAACAATTAGCAAAATAAGGCAAAAACAGTAAATGTCTTCTGTTATGTCAACAAATATATAACGAATAATGGAATGGTAACATGAAAATTCTAACTCACGTCTATACAGAATCAAGTTTGCTGGATTAGTGAGTGGGTAATTCATGTCATCTCAAATATAAAACACAGCACATGACTTTCTACGGGAAATTGTTCATTAATGTTGAAGATAACTTAACTATGCTCAACATTATCATATTGTGAAGAATTGGAACCAGAAAATCAGGGCCCCATGGTCATGGAGATGAGCTCAAGGAAAGGGCTCTCTATAGACATGTGACTGAACAGAAGGATATCATTCATGTCTCATAGCTCATCCAGATAGTCTGGTAATTCCTTTATCATGTATGTTTTTACAATGCAGTCAGAAAAGCGTATTAGTTATTCTTACACACACAAACATACACACACTTGCTTCATTCTGACGCCTCCTAGCATTCTCCCACTTCAAGAGACTGTGTAGTGAAAAGTGGAGGCTCAAGTGCAGGCCGTAAGTGAGAACATGAGCTTGAATACTCTGCTACATATGTATAGTACAATCTTACTTAACCTTGATGACTACTTAACCTTGCTGTACTTCAATTTCCTTATCAGTAAATGGGGATCGATAATAGAATAATATTGTATACCTTATAGGGGGAACCTATAGTGGTTAAGAGCTATGGTTGCTAACCAAAAGGTCGGCAGTTCAAATCCACCCTGAGCTCCTTGGAAACCCTATGGGGCAGTTCTGCTCTGTCCTATAGGGTCACTATGAGTCAGAATCAACTCAACTCAATGGCAATGGTTTTTTTTTTTTTTTTTTTTTAACTTCATGGGTTTGTTTTGAGGATGAAACGAGAGAATATCTATGAGGTGCCTGACATACATAGTGATAACTCAATAAATCTTAGCTATAACTGGAAATTGAGGCCCAAGGAGTTTGTGACTTGTTCAAGGTCACTAAGGTAGTTTATGGCTAATCAGGATTAGAATCCATATAATGATTCCCATCTTAGTGTTCTTTCCTTTACACTAAGCTGTCTCATTAATTGGCACTTAATTATATACTTTCTTGTGTTACTAAGTCTTCATATATGGGTGTCTTGCCTCCCCAGGTAGATTGTAAGCATCTCAAAGACTAAAAGCATGGGTTAGTGACTTCTTCATGAACCACAGGCTCTCTCTAGTGCAGAGCTCTTGCTACTGTAAGGATTCAGTGTCCATTTGTTAATTATGGGCATTTAACTTCACATAATCCAACTTCAAATTATTTTATTCACCCCATATTTCTCATTACCTCTTTAGTAGTTTAGTATATAAGAATAGCCACGCATCACAATCCTCTGCACAAAAATGAGAATAGCACAATGCACCACCGCCTTCTTCTCCCTCTGTAACTCCCCAGAGAAGAGTATGCAATTTCTTACATGATTTCTGCAATATGAAGAAAATAATTCAATTTATTTATGCTTTGGCTTCTCCATATATAGAATTTGTATTTAGCATTACTCAATCACAAATGAATCCCATTACAATTTAGCTTATTGTTATGTAAATACAATATGAGAAAATAATTTAATTCATTTATGCTTTGGCTTCTCCATATATAGAATTTGTATAAGCATTACTCAATCACAAATGAATCCCATTATAATTTAGCTTATTGTTATGTAAATGCAGACATAATCCATGCCACAACATGATCCCAAGAATATAAAAAAATACCCATAGGGAAAACCAGGCAGAACATCTCCAAGGTGGAGATTATTTTGAGCTTTGAACAACAACTTTTATGTGAAGGACTTCTACTTACAATGCATTAGTGACACTATTGCCTATATTCACTATTAAGCAGATCTTTAAGAATATTTTACACATCTCTATTAAATAATATAATAAACCAAAACCAAACTCACTGCCATTGAGTCAATTCCGATTCATAGCGACCCTATAGGACAGAGTAGAGCTGCCCCATAGGGTTTCCAAGGAGTGGATTTAAACTGCTGACCTTTTGGTTAGCAGCCGACCTCTTAACCACTGCACCATCAATGCTCCAAAGAATATAATAGTATACTAAATTACTGCCTTGAATGCCTTAGGAGCTACAGTTAAGAGTCAATCTAGCGTATCCTTGAAAATCAGTTGCCTAAACAAGCTTCTTTTTCAATGTGCTTTTGAAAGTGTAAGTTCCTCTCAGAATCAATATCTGCATTTCACATTTCAAGAACTTACCATCTTTCAGCAGCAATTGTACATATACTACAAGTTTTAGTTTTCTCTTGATACTCAGAGAGAAGTTAATACTCACACAAGTGAGCAGCTGCTAACAGACTTACAGGACCAGATGGGTCAATTTGTCCTTCTCTGTCTTAGAACCCCTGAGACTGGGTTATGTAGCCCCAGAGCCTCCCTAGCTTTCTACTTCTGAGCTGTGTAATTTATGTCCTGTTTAGATGTGCATCTGTTTAAGTTGAGAGAGAAGGGAAAAATTCACCAAGTCTTCCAAGGAGTATCAGGAAGTTACTTAAAGGACTGCAAAGTGCTCTCCTTCCAGAAGTGCTGCAAGAGCTGCAGTTATAGTCTCTTGAGAAATTGAAACTTTAAGATGACTTGAAAATAGCCAAATGTAATCAATAATATAACAGCTAGTTTTGAAATTTGTTGGCATATGACACTCCTCTAGGAATTCTTGTTTTCCAGCTCAATCTTATTAACCACACACACACACACACGCCCACACACACACACCCACACACAGACATACACACACACACTAATCTACTAAGATTTATCAGGAGCCTGGCATTTTGTTTGAGAATAAAAATTTTCTGTGTAAAACTAGGGCAAAACTCAGTTATATGTAAATAGGGATATGAGAGAAAGAGCATACTAAGAAAGTTATTGTATTATAAATGTGTAGAACATAATGATTTGAAGAGAAGCGACTTCTCAATGGGCCAGAATAAATATCAGAATGTAACACACAACTGCAAAGAGACTCAGTTTACAAAATGAAACCGTGAGCCCATTAGGATAGATAGCATGGTAACTCATTACTTTAAATAAGAAACACTAATATTGTGTGTAGCATTTTTACCAATTAGAGAATGCTTTCCATCACTTTTCACTTTTGATGACTTAGGGCAAGTGGGGGACCAAACCAAACCCATTGTCGTGGAGTTGATTCTGACTCATAGCAACCCTATAGGACAGAATAGAACTTCCCCGTAGAGTTTCCAAGGCTGTAAATATTTACGGAAGCAGACTGCCACATCTTTCTCCTGCAGAGTGGCTGGTGGTTTTGAACTGCCGACCTTTAGGTTAACAGCCAAGCGCTTTAACCACTGATCCACCAGGGCTCCAAGTGAGGGACCAGGTCTGATAATATGTTGGGTAAAATCAGTCTGTCATTGTAGTATCCTGGCAAATGCTAACGACTCCACAACTAGTTAGCTTCCATGTTTGAGTGATTTTCTCTAAGTCAGGGAAGACCAGTTTGCTTTCTTCAATTCGTAATATATTAGGAATGCAAGATGCTTCAGAGACCCTTTTGGTCTAACACTTTGACTTGTGAAAGAGAAATCTTGTCGTACACATGCTTGGCTATTCTCTTACTCTTTGTTCACCTAAGACACAGTGGGCATTAAAACTCCTTCAAGTACTTGGAGGCAACAGGTTAATTCCCAACATTGTTATAATAATTGTTGAACATGGGAAGTTGTAGGGCATGAATTCTAATTCCAACCAATTCATTATATTTGGCCATAGTCTATGGTTGGTTGCTCACCCACCCACTGTGCCAGGTTCATTATCTGTAGCTTGAAGCTATTGGATGGGAAAACTTGGCTGAGCTTTAGCACTTGGATGGCAGACACAACAGAAATAGACTGGCCAAAATGAGCATTATTAACCTCAATGCTGCCCCTGAACCACTCTCTGGTCATCTGCAGTATGGAAGGCAGCTCAGATAGGGGTCAGTTTGTCCAGGAGACCACACGTTAAGACCTGCTCAGCTGTTCCTCATCATCTTCACTTAAAAATGAAAAGTAGCTGTTTTGTGATGCCATCACCATGGTCCAATGGACAGTGGTCCAACTGCAGCTCTTTGCTGACTGCTTGGGGACTGTTAATGCTAACCAGTCTCCCACGGAGAATTCACGGTAGCAAATAGCCTCACCTAACCAGTTTTGGATCCTTCCCTTAAGTGGGATGGGAATAGGCAGAGAGGCTGAAGTTCTTAATAAGAAAGTCCAAGAATTAGTCTGTCCAGAGCCTGGAAATGATTTATTATGGCACTCCCCAATGCCGCTTGATCACCTGTCCTCCTCATTATTTTGTTGGCATTAGGCTTTCAGTCATGGTTCCCAATGGGATGATGCTTTGCTTTTGTGTTTTATCCAGGTCTCTTACACGGTCTATGGTATGATGTGCAAATGTTAGAAAGGCGAATGAGAACAATGTGTGAAGAAATAGTAGAGTAGGAAGAGAAATATGAAAATGATCTTTCCATCCCCAGTTTTAGTTGAATATAAATTGTTTATACCTTGTCCCAGTCACCGTCCAGAAATAAATATCCTAAGATTGAAGGATCCTGCCTTTACGCTCGGCCTCTCTGGAAAACAGAACAAAATCCCAAACAGTAATTCAGTCTCTGTAATAAAAGACTACACTGTGATCCAAAGTGTTTTCAATATTTTTCTGGTAGATTTTTAGTGATTTTTCATGAAAAGCATTTTTCATGATTCAAATATTATTATTTCATCTTTTAATGTTTTAGACAAAAGTAAATAATATTCTCTTCTGATACACTCCTCTCAAAGTAGAAGAGTTTGTGGCATATTGCCATTTCAGCCACTTATTCTGCTCTAGTAATACAGTACTGAATACATGAGAAGTGGGAAAAAAAATCATCGAAATCACTTCTACAGGCTTTCAAAAGAAGCAAAAGAGAAACCTGGCAAGGTTAATATCATATTAAATTATATTGCTTCTCAGTAGATTAATATATTTGATAATATTCCCCAAAATTTTCCACTTGAACATTTTAACAGGTCAGAGTGCATATATTAAATAATAACCTTGTAGTCAAGGTGGTTATTTATACTTCACATAGTCTATGTTCCGTATGGAATTTTGAGTCACACAGATGTGGTTTCAAATCCTGAGAAGACTACAGAGAAAAGAAGGGTAATGTGAGGGAGGGTGGAAAGTAAGGAGGAAAGGAGAGAGAGGAAGGAAAGAAGATACATGGGAAGGAGAAAAGAAGGTATGCATTAGAAATGAAGATATGAGAGAAGAAGAAGAAATACATCAAGTCCATGAAGGGTTATCTTACAATTGGTGTTAAAAGATATCATCATCTCCACTGAATAAAGAGAGAATTGTAATGTGATCAACAGAAAGTATGCCTAGATACAGTCCCAATGCATTAATTCCCTGAGACTGAGACATATTAAAAACTGGAATGAGTAGGAGAGTGTCTTAATCATCTAGTGCTGCCATAACAGAAATACCACAAGTGGATGTTTCTAATGAAGAGAAGTTTATTTCCTTACAGTCAAAGTAGGCTAAAAGTCCAAATTCAGGGCATCAGCTCCAGGGGAAGTCTTTCTCTCTCTGTTGGCCTTCTCATCAGTGTTTCCCTGGACTAGGAGCTTCTCTGCGCAAGGACCCCGGTCCAAAGGACGCGCTCTGCTTCCGGCGCTGCTTTTTTTATGGTATGAGGTCCCCCTGTCTCACTGTTCACTTCTGTCTTTTATATCTCAAGAGATTGCCTCAGGACACAATCAACTCTTGTAGATCCAGTCCTGCCTTACTAACACAACTGCCGCCCATCCTCCCTCATTAACATCATAGAGGCAGGATTTACAATTTATAGGAAAACCACAGAATACCAGGAATCATGGCCCAGCCAAATTGATACACACATTTTTTGGGGGACATAATTCAATCCACGACATTCCACCCTTTGGCCCCCCCAAAATCACATCCTTGCAACATGGAAAACATATTCATCTCATCATATCATAGCAAAAGTCTTAACTCCAAGTCCAAAATCCAAAAATTCCTCTTCATCTGTGAAATCTACAATACAGGTTATCTGCTTCCAAAGGTACAAAGGCAGAACAGGCACAAGCGAGACATTTCCATTACAAATGGGAGAAATTGCAGGGAAAGAAGGCATAACAGGCACCAAGCAAGTTAGCAGAACACATTACATTAGCCCTCAAGGCTTTGAAAATAATCTTCTGTTCTCTGAGACAATTTACACAATGGCCCTGCCCTCCAGACTCTAGGTATTGACCACAGTCTCTGGATTTTGAGTGGAGGCCCCTCGGCCCTGGGCTTCAGCTCCTCCTTCCAGGCCCACTGGGACAGCAACTCTGCTCCCTTGGCTGTAGGCGCACCATTCTCCCAGTCCATCAGAGTGACAACTCCACCCTTAGAAACACCAGAGGCCATGGCTCCACCCTTTGAAACCCCTGAGGTCATGGCCATACCTTTTGAGACTGAAGCAGCTCGGCTTCTTGTGTCCCTTGTCTCTTCAGCTTCTGCTTCCTATGGCCTCTCAGCCCTTGGGCCTTATGCCTGCATCTGCCCTGCTGGGGCAAGTGTTCCAAAGCTCAGTAGCTCCACTGGTAAGTGCCCGGAGGTACCCCACTCTGGCAGAAAGCCGCGTGCACACAGACACTCAGCTCTTTCACTCCGTGGGTCGGCAAGCCTAGATCCACCGATAAGTGCCCAGAGGCACCCCACTCCTGGTACCAAATGTCTTAGGGTGGGTTCTCTAGAGAAGCAAAACCAATAAAGCGTATAAATATATATATAGAGAGATTTCTATCAAGGAAATAGCTTATGCAATTGTAGAGGCTAAAACGTCCCAAGTCCACAGATCACGGTAGAGGCCTCTCCCAGTTCACGTAGCTGCAGAAGCTGGTGAACCCAAGGTCGGCAGGTCAGAGAGGGGCTCCCGCTCACAGGCTGTGAAGGTCAGTGAATTCCAAGATCAGCAGACAAGACAATCAGGTTTCTCCTGATTCATGTAGCTGCAGGGGCTGGCAAACCAAGGTCAGCAGGTTGGGGAACTGGACTCTTGCTTGCAGGCTGAGAAGTTCGTTGAATTCTGAGATCAACAGGTAAGCTGCTAGCTCAAGTCCCACGAAGCGGAGGTAAGACAACAAGAGGCAGCTGCTGAGTCTGGAAAACGCCAAAAACCTTGGCAAGGTGAGCAGGCATAAGGTAACCGGTGACAGTCAGAGAGATGAAACTGAGAGGAGGATGAGCTGCCACAGGCCCCGCCTCCGCCAGTACCACTCAGCAGATTCCGTCATGGGGGGATCACAACATTATACAACTACCAAAACACGGAGAATAATGGTCTAGCCAAGCTGACATACGATCTTAACCATCACAGAGAGGGAGGCTATGAAACCTATCCAAAGAGATTTAAAAATAGGATAGCTTCTCGACTCAACTTGAGGTAGCTCTCAGTATGGAATCTGTTAAAGTAAGAGAGTGGACACATGGTTGTTTCTAATCTTCCACTCTTTACTGGATGGCATTAAGTTAACACTTTTCTAGTCTCCCCTGAGACCAGCCAAATTGCTTGGGAGGCAGGTACAAGTTTCCTAAACACTTTCAGGGTCTGACTGGGGTCTGCCTCATGGGTACAGGTTTTAAAAGTTCCTTCCACAGATATGTCAGCCTATTGATAGATTATTTGGAGCCAAGTGGCTCTCCCTCCTTGCACTTTCCTATTTGCCGTTCATTTTTTTATCTCCCTTAGTCCATCATAATAGTCCCTGGGGTACAGCATAATTGCTTCCAGGTGACTCCCCTTACTGCACGTTGTTATTGTTGCTGTGCAGTTAAGGTAGTTGGATCTTACAAAATGGCAATGCTTAGAATGGTGCAACATCATTTCTCAGGGGTAGGGGGCAATTGGAACACTTGAGACGGGCCAGAGTTCAGAAACAGATGCTGGAAGGAGTTCAGTTTTCATTTGTGTTGGTCCATTGTTCTGTGCTGCACACATGGGCCAGCTGTGCCTTAGATAGGAGAACAGAGCTTGATGAGCAATCACTGGAACTACAGAGCATTTGAAGGAGGGAAAAAAGTAATCAGGGGTGGACTCTTTAGACAGATGGGTCCCAAAGAGGAAATGATGCCATATGGTATGGGCCAAAAGGTTACAAGCGGGATGAAAAGGATTGAATCCTAAACTATAGGAGAAGGTCCTTTTCCCTTAATAATGTACTCAGCTTAATAGTAAGCTAAAAACATGCTTCAGTAAAGAAAATGAAGGTTCAGGTAAGAGTAGAACTTTCAGAAGGGGTGGTTGGAGGCATCTGTGCTATCAGATTGGTTAGGGTTGCTGTTGTTGATAAATTTGTTGTTGTCAGTATAACAGTGGGTTAAGAGCTCCTTTAACTACAAGGTTTAGAGTCAAATAGGCCAAAGTTAGAATCTAGGCTTCACCACTCACCAGCCGTATCACCTGGGACAAATCACTTACCCTCTTTGAGCCTCAGTTTCCTCATCTGTGAAAAAGGATAATAATTCTTACCCATGGAAATCTTACAACTTTCTCTTTTGTATCTTCAATTTTTTCCTCTCTGCTAGATTCTTGCTATGAGAATCAAAACATGCTCAAGTATTTTCTGTGTTAACAAAAACAAAAATCTTACTCATACCAAATTTTCCTCTACATCAGGGTTTCTTTTACCATTAGGAGCTAGATAATCTGTTGTCTTGGGGCTGTTCTTTGCATTGTTTAGCAGCATCCCTGGCCTCTACCCACAAGAACACCTCTTTTAGTTGTGACATTCAGAAACGTCTGCAGATATTCCTAAATGTCCCCTGGGGGGCAAACTCTCCCCCAGTTGAGAACCACTCCTCCAATTACTGCTCCATCTCTCCTCTCCTCTCCAAAGTCGTGCTTTCCCACGGTCTTGTCTATTCTATCTCTAGTTCTTCACTTCCCTATTCTCTGTCTCTTGTCCCCTTTTCCCTAAAAAGATGGTTCTTATTCAGGTGAACAATAACCTCGATACCTCTAAATACAATAGGCATTTCCGATCATCATCTTTTTTTGATCTCTCAACAGAATTCTGTGTTTTATCACCCCCACCTTGAAATTCTCTCTTTTCCTGGCTTTTCTGACACCACTCTCTCTTGGCTTAATCTCTGAGGTTTTGGATGCCTGTGATAGCCGAGCTGTTTCTCTCCATGTGGACTTCCCATCATTGCTTCCAGCAATAAGAGAGGGCAAGCCTCAAAGAGCAGGCACTTTTCAAGCTTCTGTTTAGATCACATTTGCTAGCAATTTCTTGGCCAAAATCCAGAGTCACTGTGGGAGGGGACTACCCAAGTCAGAGATGCAGGGAAAGGAATTAAGACAGTCATTTTGCAAAGATCTCTTACAGCCTCTAAATGTTGAAGTTCCTCAACTCACAGGCCCACCTGTTTTCTCTCTAGTTGATCTCCCTACACCTGGTTTCAATTCTCTACAGAATTCTACAGAGAACTCAGGCATTTTTTCTTCAATGCAGTCCTTCCGTCTTAGCTCCAGACCTATATATCACATTGTTGTTGTTGTTGTTGTTAGGTGCCATCGAGTGGATTTTCGACTCATAGCGACCCCATGTGATGGAGTGGAAATACCCATAGGGTTTTCTAGGCTGTAATCTCTATAGGAGAGCCCTGGTAGCACAGTGGTTAAAAGATTGCCTGTTAACCAAAGGTCAGCAGTTTGAATCCACCAGCCGCTCCTTGGAAACCTTATGGGGCAGTTCTACCCTGTCCTATAGGGTCATTATGAGTTGGAATCAACTCGATGGAAATTGGTTTTTTATGGGCATCTTTATGGGAGCAGATCACTAGGTCTTTTTCCCGTGGAGATGCTAGGTGGGTTTGAACTGACAACCTTTCAATTATCAGCCTAGTGCTTAACCACTGCACCATCAGGGCTCCTAATATATCACATAGCCTATGTAAAATCTCCATACATATGTCTTAAAGGCACCTCCGATTAAATACATCCAAAAAACAATTCTCTCTACTCTGAGTATTCCCAAGTTCAGTAAATGGTACCATCAGAAGTCTAGTTATATGCCAAAATCTGAGAGATATCTTTAACATCTCCCTCTTTGTCACCTTACACCTCGTATTCAAAATCACGCCCTCCTAAATAACTCTCATATGTGTCCTCCTCTCTCTACCTCCACCACTGGTACTATAGTCTAATTTGTCATCATCTACCCCCTAGACTACTGCAAAAGCCTCCTGACTGGTGCCCAAGTATAGAATCTGGCTTCCCTCCAATCAAATCTCTAACCTGTAGTCAGAAAAAGCCTTTAAAATTAAATCTAATCATATTTTGTTCTCCACCACCACCACTCCCACCATGGAGACCACAGGAAAGAAACCTGTACCTCCAGTGACATTTGATTTAGTGCTATCGACCTCTAAACCATGTTTCTTGCCTGTTTCTGTCACCTGCTGGCTGCATCTCCATGAAAACCCCAGCCCCTTCCTACCCCCACCCCACATTTCCAATAGAGGAAACAGCATCCACACAATCAAAAGGGTGGGTATGAGCATGTGGCCAGTGCATGGTGAGGCGCAATCTGCCTTGCCACAGTGGAGAGTCTATGTTGAGGGGCCTTAGAAGATAACATTGTAAGGACAAATTTGACCACTAACGTATGCATTCTTCTCTCAAATATTTTTGGTCATAATGTAGAAACATCCTCAGAGTAAGGAGTATATGGCTTTAGACATATCAGTCACCTTGATTCGATTACACTTCCTCTAATTTTAAAATTCCAGATTATCAACTGCTTTTCTCCCAGGTTCTATTGGTTAGCACAGCAGTCCAGAAAGTGCTAGATCTGACTTAAGAAAGTGAAATCACTTTAATTCGTCTTTTCAGCCCATTGTCTATCCATAAGCAAGTAAACACCAATGCCCCTGCCAATTTGTGAGTTGAGTGTCTTTAATCTCCTTTAACTGGCACTTCTAGGAGCTTAACTGAGTGGAGAAACCCTTGGCAACGATACAAAGTGAAGGATAGTGTGGAATAATAGGTTTATGAAAACCTGGATTCGGTTGAAGGGTGCCATGTTCAATAAATGTGTCCCTAAAAACTATAAGCACTGACATCCCATTTTGGTAAGTCGTAACTGGGGTCTTAAAAGATAGCGAGCAGCCATATAAGATGCATCAGTTGGTCCCAACCCACCTGGAGCAAAGGAGAATGAAGAACACCAAAGACACAAGGAAAATATTAGCCCAAGAGACAGAAAGAGCCACATAAACCAGAGACTACATCAGCCTGAGACCAGAAGAACTAGATGGTGCCTGACTACCACCAATGACCACCCTGACAGAGAACACAATAGAAAGCCCCTGACAGAGCAGGAGAAAAGTGGGGTGAAGAACTCAAATTCTAGTAAAAAGACCAGTCTTAATAGTTTGACTGAAACTGGAGGGACCCTGGAAGACATGGCCGCTGGACTCACTGTTAGCCCGAAACTAAAATCATTCCCAAGGCCAACTCTTCAGACAAAGATTAGGCTGGACTATGGGACATAAAATGATACTCATGAAGACTGTGCTTCTTAGCTCAAGTAGATAACATGAGACTGAATGGGCAGCTCCTGTCCGGAGGTGAGTTGAGAAGGCAGAGAGGGTCAGGAGCTGGTTGAATGGACACGGGAAGTCCAGGGTGGAAAGGAGGAGTGTGCTGTCACAGTATAGGGAGAGCAATTAGGGTCACTTAACAATGTGTGTATAAATTTTTGTATGAGAAACTAACTTGAACTGTAAACTTTCACTTAAAGCACAATTTAAAAAAAGCTATAAGCACTCAGTCAATACAATTTAACCTATTTTTCTCACCTTACATTTGTTAGTTGTACCGGTTTTGGAAAAGAAGAAAAGTCAGGCTGTCACAGTTCTATTGTGTGAATTCAACAGGATACAGATATGTGGGGAAATCAGATTTGAATAAAAGTGTTTTGTTAAGCAAAAATAACAATATGGCATTGACTACAGAGCAACCGTTAATAGAACTATGTCATGCTTAATATGCCCTTTGTGCATTGATCTTTGGAGCATAGTTGCTCCATTCAATTTTTTGCTTTGAATGGAAAGCCCTTCCACCAATCTTTGCTTATAAGAATCCTACGTATCTGGCATCTGGGGTCTTAAAAGCTTGCAAGCGGCCATCTAAGATGCATCAATTGGTCCCAACCACCTGGAATAAAGGAGAATGAAGAACATTTAAACTACAACAATTAAAAAAAAAAAAGAATCCTACGTATCTCTCAAGGTCTACATGAAATGCTATGTCCTTCATGGTATATTTTCTGCTACCTGCAAGTGATTCCTCCCTCCTCTGCACTTCCATAATGCATATTCTGTGCTATTTAGATGCACCTAACATTCTATGCTTTATATTATATATATAATCCATGTGTCCGCCATCTGGATGTCCCCAAGTCCTCTAGCTTTCTGGGATCTCTGCTTTAACATCCAAATAAAATGGCTTAAACCCTCAACCCTTGGAATGAGATAATATGATTGCCTCCCTCCCTTTCATGGGTCATGATCTTCTGCTACATTTGTTGGAGGAGTTGCCTCATGTCTGTCCCAAGTCAGTTCACTCTGCAATCCACTTCTCCGCACTTACCATCTCCGGACTGTGGCTTCTAACTCATTCTTGGTCCTCTGTTGTCTTCCTCCTGGCCACTGTCTAGAACTACAGGATCTCAGTTCATTTCCATTATTTCCCCAAACACCAATAACAGCAGGTTATTGTCAGTAATAGATTTTTACTAAAAGTTTTGGGATAACAGAGGCTATTTATAGCAAGAGCAGGAATCAACGAGGATTTGAACAATAGAATCAGAATTCTTAGACGTTATCAGACACTCCCACACTCAGGGAGTTTTTGCATGCCCAAGTGCCCCATGGACATGGGGTCCCATCTCCAGACCCTTTCTTTACTATCTCTTCTCCCAGGCTTATAACCCTCACAAAATACCAGAGTTCAACTCCCCCTAATTCTCTATGGAAAAATTTTCACCTTCTGTTGTTGTTTAAGTCTTACCTGTGTAGGTTATACATAAAACAGCCTCACTTTCCATAACCGTACAGATTCTTAAGTGTTTTCCTAATCCTCATAGCAGTTGTGTCCCTCAGATGAATTCTACAGTTCTAAAGTTGTCTTGGGTCAGCCAGCTCAAAGTACAACTAATTTTTACAACCACAGCATTATGAGATAAGCCAAAATTATCTAGTTATTTTTATGTGCATCTCTTTTTTTCCAGTTAGGTTGAAAATATATTTGGGGAAGGACCATATAGCATCACACATTTTATTCTTCACAAATATGGGGGAAAAGAAGGATTAAGTACCTAATCCACTATGTATGAATTCTATAACTTTAGGAAAGTGATTTCCCTTAAGAATCATTAGTTTCTTCATCTATACAATTAGTATAATTATATCTACCTCATATTAGTATGAGAATTTAGATAATCTCTGTAAGATAATTTGATAGGAGTCCTGGCACACGCTAGGAGCCCTCCTCTTAGTAAAGTTTAATAAATGTTTGTTGAATGCAAAAAGGCTACTCCACTGATATTTATCAGATTTTGAGATGGATACAACATTGTTTTCTTGCAGCATCCCAAAAGCTATTTGATAGTATGATCTTCCGTTCTCAGCAGCATCATGTTTACTCTGGAGACAGTTCCATAAGAGTTCTACCCTTAATTGAAGAGACAGGAAATCACGACTTTGAAACTTTCAGTGTTAAGAGTAAATGATGCATTAGTTTAGAGACATCAGTAATTATGGAAGTGTCTTCTCAAATTGTGATGTTTTCCTCTGCCTCAGTGTTAGCAATCAAAACCACTGAATTAATCTGAGCTGGTCAGGACTTTGGATTTGAGGAAAATCACTTGAATTTCAGGCGTTACGTGTGCAGTACAAGATGTTCCAGCTACAAATTCCCTGAATTCTGTTTAAGAAGAAATGGTGCAGGGGATCTGACAGTCACCTCCAAATTTATGAGTCCCATAAAGTTTGGGCAGGGCTCCAGAAGCCAATGCTGCCCCCAGAAAGAGGAGCTCTCATTGTTTCTAAAAGGGTTAGCTGGTCCCTGGGGGTGGGAGATGGATGGTAGAAGTCTGAATGTGGAAACTCCCATTGTGCCTGGAGTTGCCCAGAATCCATTTAGTAGAAGTGCTTGCTAGAGGTTTCCCAATTCTGTTGGCTTATTTTTCCAGCTAAAATGTTCTTCTCTCAATGTGTGAAATTTCTCTGTCTTTCAAAGTCCAGTGTAGAAACAACCTGCTACATACAGCCATCCCAGAATTTCCCAGGTTGTAATACATTACCATTTCCTCTTCTGTGTTTGTTCCTTGAATATAAAAATGAAAGTACTTATCACAATATATGGTTACTGATGATAGGGGAGGGGAGCAGTATAGTATAGTGGCTTAAAATACAAGCTCCAAAGTCAGACTGACACCAACTGTTTGACTTTCTTAAGCCCACTTGGCCTCAGTTTCCTCATCTACCAAGTGGCATATTAATAGTAGCTCCTTTAAAATTTGTTGTTAGGGTTAAATGTGATTCTGCATATGAAACTCCTAAACAGCACCTGCCATATAAAGTAAGTTGTCATTAAATGTTAGCTCTATTATTCTTTGCAAAAACTCCTTATACTCCATTAGGTAGAAAGCTCCTCGGTAGCAGTAGCCATAACATGTTGTTTCTAAGTGTAGGTGATCAATAAATTATCTGTTAAGTTGAAGTGCTTTTTTGACAGGAGACAGGTTTAGCTTTAAAAATTCAGCTTTCTGCTATTTATATGATCATGAAAGTCACAGAGGCTATGTTTTTAATACTTAAGTTATCAGAATGTGGATGGTTTCTGAAAGTGAAACAGCTTTTGATGCTACAATTTAGAAAGTGTGGCAAGATTAGAAAAGCATGTAAACCAAGTTAATCAACATACAGAAATTTTTTTAACTTTTTTATTTTACTTTTTTACATAACATGATAAGGCTAAATAAACATTAATTTTTAGAAACTTATATGGAAAAGATCATAAGCATAGTTTAAACTTCCTTGCACAAACATGTCAGTAAGCAAAAACTAAATACATATTTTTTTTAATTCTCTCTTCTGAAAACTATTGCATAGATTAGATACATATTTCCCCCAAGAATATCTAATTCATGAAGGGTAAAATGAATATCAAACATTTAATTTCATTGCAATTTTTGTTTTCCTCTGAAAGCTTTTAAAAAGGAGAAGCAAGGTTAAGAATCTCTGAAATAGTACAAATCCTTCACATTTGCTATTGCAATCGCTGATTTTGAAAAAATATTTTTCAAAACTGCCAGTACTTTAACACATGACCTGAAAGTTTCTTTAGTCATATCTCTACAAATTTTTGTTCAAAACAGTTATTCCTTTCAATGACACTCAATAAAATACCTGCTTCTCCCAAATGCAACTCCAGATGACATCCTCTCCTTAAGTCATGGTGAACCTACTCAGCCTGATTTTCTTCCCTTTTGTCAACACAGACACCATTGGAAGAGCTCAGACCCCAAGATAAAATTACCACTATCTAGGTGGCTTACAACAACAGAACTTTATTCTTTCACAGTTCTGGAGGCCAGAAGTCTGAAATCAAGGTGTTGGCAGGGTTGGTGCCTGCTGGAGGCTTTGTGGGAAAATCCAAGCCATGCCTATCTCCTCGCTTCTGTGGGCTCCAGGCATTCCTTGGCTTGTGGCAGCATAGCCCTAATCTCTGCCTCTGTTACTATACGACCTTCTTCTCTCTGTGTGTCTTCTCTCCCCTTCTTTTCTCTCATAAGGACATTCATTATTGGCTTTAGGGCCCATCCCTCACCAAAATGATCTCATTTTAAAATCCTTAATTTAATCACATCTGTGAAGATCCTTTTTTTCCAGATAAGGCCATATTCACAGGTTCCTACTGGACATATCTTTGGAGGGCCATTTTACAAACCACTACGGGTTCCTTTGGGCTAGGGATGGCTGTATCCTGGCCAGAGATGTGCTGGGCATGAAGGCTGTATTTGCACAAAGCCAACATTTCTCCAGCAAAACTTACATTTTGACTTCCAAACAGAGACAGCTAGAGCTTCCTTCTTCATTGACTTTGAGGAGAAGCATTTTTCCAGGCAAGAGGTGCCCTATCCTTTTGTGGCCTTTTATAAGGCGGTCTCAGTTTGTACAATGACAAAGCCTAGAGTTAGGTCCACTGATAGTGTACAAAGATGCTGTGTTGGAAAAATCGTCCTGTAATATGTGAGAAATAAATATGTATAGAGAGTATTTCACAGTCAAAAGTGTTCTTTTTATTGACTACTTGCCCATGAACTTACTTAAATCATTTCACATTCTCAACCACTTACAATAACATATTGGGGATATAACATTAAAGGACACATAATGTCTAACTTTTTGGATTCTTTGGGGGATGGGGAGCAAACCTATTATGAATAAAGAAAAACATGCAGAGTCCATCTTCTTAAACTTTCAAATGTTTTCTACCAAAGGCTAGGTTAAAAAAGTTTCATCAAGATGGAATTGGGTATGGAGATGGTATATTGTGACATACAGAGGAATTGACCTAGAAAAAAGAAACAAAATGTAGGAAGAAATGAGTATTTCTCTGGATAGAAAAGGGTATAGATGGAGTTCCTTAGGGATTGCTAAGACCTGTATTATAAATCATCTGAGGACAGGGGAGGGTAAAGTAAAATGTCTAAACTTTTACAATATTATACCTTTTTGGCCTTTACTAAGCTAAGCTGATAGAAATAACATATAGTAATAGCTTGTAAAATGGAGTCATGTTCAGATAAGTACATGCCATATTAATGCATTCACAGATTATAATGTCAAATTATATATCTATAATGAAGGTCTTTAAGCACATCTGTCTTTTCATGACCCGGAAAAGGACCCTTATTTAAGCTCTTTAACTGTAGCCAAAAATGTTAGTTTCTACTAAACTAAGTGACTTTGCCCTGCTCCAATTTGAGGATGACGGTTGGAAAAATGAGCAGGGGCATTTGATCTAACACAGAGAGAATGGAGCACTTTAAGATCCAGACCCTGGGGGTTGTTGAAAGTTATAAAGAAAGTTAAAGAGAGAGACAGAGATAACCAATATCCCAGTAGTAGAATGAGAGGTTTGTGGCCCAGTGTCAATCCTGTATTTGAACCAAGGGGGTGAGGAAGGTGACCAAGAGGTTGCTCCCATTATTTACTCTTTATCCCTTCCTACTTCTGTTTTTTTAATTGTGGTGAAATGTATATAAAATACATTTGCCATTTCCACCATTTTTATGTGTACAATTCAGTGACATTAATTACATTCCCCATATGGTGTAACCATCATCACTATCCGCTTCCAATTTGTTTTCATCACCCTTAATAGAAACTCAGTGCCGTTTAAGCAATACCTCCATTTCCCCCTCCCACCAGTCCCTGGTAATCACCAATAAACTTTGACCTTTACGCATTTGCCTATACTGAATATTTCATATAAGTTCTCCCTGCATTTTAAAAAGTCAAAAGTCAAACTGCCTCTCCACCAGATGCTTGTGTATCTTAAGGACCGTCCTTGGAGAAGAATTTTATATCTGTCTTTTAATTTTTAATATCTGACTTTAGTGCTTATTTACCATGTCCCTTGGATGAATATCTGGGCCTAGATAGGCTCAGGAAATCTAGGGCTGAGCCCTCCACACGATTTCTTTATTTCACCTTCATTTTACAGCCACATTCACTTAAGTACTGCTCAAAACATGCCAGCTTGACAGTTTGTCACCTAATTCAAATCCACTGAGCGTTACTCAGCCTGAAATTTTACTTTTATACCATGCACATAAACAAAATGAAATATAATTTAAAAATCAGCTCATAACATTTACAATTAAATTCATTAATCAAGGCAATTTATGGAAATTCCACATGCCAACTGTAAACGTCATAAATATTCAAGCAGTGAACAATGAGACAATCACTTAAATGCTCCATCTTGGCAGCTGTATTTCAGTGCGAGAGATGTAGAACATTTCCAGCAACCGGCTTTCATTCTTGTTTTAAAACTTTAAACCACGCATATCATCAAAAAGAACTTTGTTTTGGTGGCATTTCTATTTCCATATGTTCTCCATTTACCTAAGGCTTCCTCTCTAGATTTACATGCCTTGATACTAATTAATGCCTGCACCTGAATTCAGGAAGCAACACTCAAATCAAACCAAGGCAAGCTGTCTGGGAAGGGGAAAAACACACAAAAACACCAAGTTCCAGGATTTCCAGTTAATAGATTTTGACAATGTATTTTGTTGATGTTCTTACATGTGCCATCTTAAGTTCTGAGAATCTACATATACTTTCTTTTGGTGTATACAAATATAACCACACTGGTATATTCGTACTATACTGCAGTGTACTTACTCTGCTTGCCAGCCTAAATTCTAGTGTGAAAATTTCACTGAACCAATACAGGATTTTATTCACTACATTCACATTATGTGTTTATAAATTAATTTCATTTACTCATCTTGAAAGCATAGAAAAGGGAAGTTAAAGGAGGTCAGGAAGTCATGGGAGGCTTTGCATTTGAGGCAACAGTTGAACTGGATCTTGAGAGGCGCTTTAAGGGATCAAAGAGAAAAAGAGAAGTCAGAGATGGAGAGAAAAAGCGTTTTGGGGAGTAGGGGCAGAGCATGGAGAGGAATAATTTCAGGCAGGGGAAATTGCAGCTGAAACGCTCTCAAAAGTGTAAGTGTAATCAAACAAGCAAAATTCTGCTCATCCTTCAAGTTCAAGCATTACCACCTCTATATAAACTTTCTTCCTTGCTCCCATACCTCCATTATAGGATTCACCTACGTATTTGTAGTTGTCTGCCAGTCTGTCTTCCAACTGGATGGTAATTTCTTGGAAGGAAGAGTCCATAGCTTTTCATATTGCCTCCCTACAGTTCAGCTCACTCTTAAGTATTCCTATGCCAAGGCTAGCCTGCCATTTCCAATGACTCATTACTTTACAAGGCAGCCTAGTCCACTGTTAGAACCTATTGACGGTTATGTGGTCTTTCTTTATGTCCCATTTATCTGTCTCTACGCAACATCTGCCAATAGACCCTAGTACTCCTCTCTAAAGTAACAGCAAGCCACTCTACTCCATCTGCCCACAAAGTACTTTGGATACATAAAAGAACAGCTATAATTCCTATTCCTGATAGTACAATGTACTTAGTCTGCTTGCCAGTCTAAATTTTAGTGTGAAAATTTCTTCAGCTAACCATTATTAATTTCTTCATCCTTTCTCTATTGCCACCTCCCTTCCCTTCCTCCCTTTCATTCATCCATCAATTATTCATTCAGCAAACATGTGTTTAGAGCCAGCAAGCACCAGACACAGTTGGCCATCGTTTTTGTGACCCTAACAAATTTGGTTTTTGATTTCTGAGCTCTCGTGTGTTTCAGTTTCCTACAACTGCCATAACGGAATACCAAAGAGTAGGTGACTTTAAAGAATAGAAATTTATTTTCTCACAATTCTGGAGGCTAGAAGTCTGAATTCAGGACATCAGCAGGTTTATGCTCGCCTCTCTGTTGGCTGTAGGAAAAGATCCTTCCTTGTCTCTTTCAGCTTCTGTAGCCCTGGGCATTTCTTGGTGTTCCTTGGCTTGCAGATGGATTCTCACATGCTGTCTTCCCTCTGTTTGTGACCCTGTTTCCATGTCTGTTCTTCCCTTTTATAAGACACCACTCAGAAAGGATTTAGAATTAGGACCCATCCTATTTCTGTATGACTTAAATGATAACTTCTGCAAAGAAAAACCCTATTTCCCCAAACAATGTCACATTTACAGGTACAAGAGTTGAAACTTCAGCATACCTTGGCAGGAGGCATAATTTATGGTGTTATGGGACACTATGGTTTTCTAATATTAAAGTAAAAATAAATAAACCTGATACTCTAAATACGATCTAACCAGCACAGAGTACAGTGAAGCTGTCATTTCGTGAAACTTGAGTGTTATTCTCCTGAATGCCACCCAAGACAATTTAACTATTTTACAGTTGCAGCATACTATAATTTCTATCACTTGGTGGTCAACTAACTACCCCCTCATTCTCCCACAAAACCTGCTAGAAGCCAGATCTCCCTCACATTGGAATTTTTCATTATCTTCCTTTTAACTCAATGTACAATTTTTACAATTACACATATTGAATGTCTATTTTCTTGGTTCCTTCTATTCAACACTTCAAAATAATTTTTATTCATTGATGTATGTTGTTCTATTACCCACAAAATTTATAAACCAAGTTTCCTTATCTTTATTCAGGTGGTTGATAAAAATATAAAATCAGAATCATGAACTAGCTATGAGTCATGTTTCTACTTTGATCCCAAGCTATTAATCAAGACTGTCTGAGCACAGTTATTTAACCAGCAACTAGCAATTGATGCACCCACCCAAGAACACTATCATCCATGTCACATTTCACAACTTTTATCCATCAGGATGTCATGGAAGGCTGTTAGAATTGTCCTGAAATTAATACATCTTATAGTTTTCCATGAGCGAAAACTCTATCAAAAAAGGAATTGAGGTTAGTTGAACATGACTTATTCAGAGTGAGCCCGTGTTATCTCCAGAGTTTGCTGCATTCTTTTTGAAATACTGTCAGTGATACTGGAGACCTGGTGGCACAGTGGTTAAGAGCTACAGCTGCTAACCAAAAGGTCAGCAGTTCAAATCCACCAGCTACTCCTTGGAAACCCTATGGGGCAGTTCTACTCTGTCCTATAGGGTCGCTATGAGTCAGAATCGACTTGATGACAACAGGTTTGGTTTTTTTGGTTCTTTATCAACGATATGGTTAATAATCTATATTTTTATTCCATAAATCAATATCATATATCTGCCACTGTAGTTCCCAAAGCTACCCATTTCTTTTTGTTAAAATTCTCAATAACCTCAACTTTTTATTTGAAAAAGTGTGCCTTATTATGTTCAATGAAGACAAAACCACTTTTAATATTATATGAATGATCATCATGGTTTTCTTTAAAAAAAATAATATTTTTGAAAAAAAATTGATTTGTGCCTAAATTATTTTGAACGTAGGAAAATACTTTGAGTTTATTATGTATAAGGTAGTGTTATTTATAATCTTAATTTATAAAATAGATATTTGGACTGTGGCCTTTGGAGAGTTTTCTATAAGAGAGAATACATGATAAATGTTTGAAATAATGATCCTTAGTATAAAATCATCACTAAAAATGTGTTAAATAACTAAACTCTACTTAAACTTTTCTCTTAAATATTGTCAATATTTCTCAACAGTGTAGCCTTCAGTTATTTCATTTCAAAACACCCTCAAATGGATACTACTTGGAACTCAGAGTGATAGTACATTATATGCATTTTGTGATTATAATGAAAAAATACTCATGAATTCAGAAAGTGCATTAATGTATAACTTAGTATGACTTAATGCCCTTGAGAGTTTGGAATTTTTTTGTTTGTTTTTTATTAATACTGATGATATATACATGTGAGGAAATACCTTTTTTGGAAGATAAAAGGAAGTTCTTACTGAAAAGTCAGTTTTGACAGTTCTCTCAGCAGCTGGCAAATGCTTTCAAGAGGATTATTTGAAAGACTGGCTAGACTAAATACCCTTTTCGATTTTCTATGTGTTTGCTTTAGGTTTTCGTACTTTCTTGTTTATCCACTGCCTTTCAGGAAAATCAGTCTTGTCCTTGTCCATTACCATTTGTTTGTCCTTGATAGCCTTATTTGAGCTCATTTTTAATTTTTATTGCTTTGTTTCCCAGTATAGCTTGTTTGTAACTCTCTGAAGATTAATGTTTAGAAATAAAACCACCTCTCAAGTTTTCAATAGGATATAATAGTTATCTCAAACTTTTATATCTTTTGTAACAGTGATAATGATAATTTTCCAATTATAACATTTGATAAGTTCTACACTTTGAAATTTTGACATCAGAGGCTGGTATGAACTGGGCTGTTAATAGTAGCTAACATTTAGTGAGAGCTCTTTATGTGCCAGACACTCTTCTTAGCATTTTATGTTCATTACCTTATTTAATGTTCACACCAACCCTAGGAGGTAGATGCTTTTGTTAACACTTTACAGATGAAGAAACTGAAGTTCATGGACGTTAACTAACTTTCCTAAAAATCACACAGCTAGTAAGTAGTTGAGTCAGGATTTAAGTCAAGGAAATCTAGTTCCAGGGTCTGGAGTCTCTACACTTAATCGTAATTCCATAATGAAGACTATCTTCCAACTTACTCTAGATATTACATATTTCTAGCCCAAACATCCCCAGTTCAGAGAAGAAAGCATTACAATATATTTTTAGCTGCAAATCCCAAGTATCTCAACAGAGTTCATTTACACCATAAGAGAATTTTATTTCTAATACTTCAGCATTTCCTTGGGATGGTAGAGTAGCATACAGGAACAGAAACAGGGATCATGTTATAGATATAACTATTGTATTTAAAGAATGGGCTTGGGAAAAGGCAGACATAGAATTTCAAATAATTTATAATTACCTTGTCTGTTTTGCTTATTAGTTATTGCCTAAGGCCATATAGGGTTATATGGGTTTCAAACTGAGGTATGATATTGAAGCTGATCATAGAGTTATGTCTGGGTGAGAACTAAGAAAAAGACATGTCTCTCCATCAGTATACTCATCAGTATCCTAGCGTAGGTTGTTATTAATAGTATAACATTAAGGTTTTGCCCACATTTTATTTATAGTTGCAGTGTATGTTTTTAATATTTAAACAGCAAATGTTCATTTTATATAACCACACTTCAGTTGTTTATTTACCTGTACCTTTTGTCATCAGAGAATGTTGACTAAAATTTATAATGTGCATTGAAGAAATGCATGTATAATATGTCATATTTAATAAGGAGGCACATTGTTTTCAGAAAGCACCTGCTGTATCACTAAACAGACCAACACATTTCACATTTACAAATGAATCTTTGCCTGATTTTTGTGCTGATATTTATGAGGTTAAAGTATGTGTGCATGTATTTGTAAACACATTTTAAAAAATAAAAATTCCCTGATATCCATTAAATGCCTACTACGTGCTAACCGAAAGGTCAGGGGTTCAAAACCACTAGTGGTTCTACAGGAGAAGGATGTGGCAATCTGCTTCCGTAGACTTACAGCCTTGGAAACCCTATGGGGTTGCTATGAGTCAGAATTGACTCAATGGCAGTGGGTTTTGTTTTTTTTGTTCATGTGCTAAGCACTGAGATGAGGGCAGAAGGAAAATAAGCAGTTCTCTTTCTTAAGAAGGAAGAGACAGAGTAGTAAACGCATAATTACAGGTTCAATGATTTGCATGGAGTACTCTTCAAGTACAGATGACAGCATCAGAATCCGACTGGATGGAAGAACATCAGATGTAGCTTTCAGATGATGTGAACCTGACAATGAGTAGTGGTTAGCTAGATGAGGAAGGGCATTCATGAGCAAAGTACAGCTATCATTGATCCAATTTCTTTGATACTGAGGACCTGGCACACTTAATGAAAGAGTAAACCTTCTAGGAAGTCCATGCAGATGGTATCGTATGGATTTTAATTGGTCCCTAGGAAAGACTAGGGTTAGAGAAGGGAAGGTGAGAATTGAGTAATATAGCCCTGCCGCAAGCTCAAGACTATTTCTACTGCTTTGCTCTAAACACAGATCGTAAAGCCATGCTGAAATTCTTAGATTAGCATTGGCAATTAGCTGATTCATAGCTATAAACTAAGGAGACTGTTTATGTTATCACTAGTTTAGGAAGTAGGTTGCTGGATCTATCCAGCTGTAAACAATTAGAGAGCAATACTTTTTAATTTGAATTCAGCTAGTTTTCAAAAATAGTGTGTGTGTATGTGTGTGCGTGTGTGTTTTACTAAATCCAATGGCTATCCTCCCCAAAAAAGGCCAGTTTCCTTATGTTTGCGTATACTTTTGAATCTATCTGTGATAGTTTTGTCAGAACAATTTGATTTCCTCAAATATTCCTATTAGTTTTCTGCTGCTGTGTAACAAATTACCATAAATCTAGTGTCTTAAAACAACACACATTTATTATCTTATAGTTTCATTGGGTCAAGAGTGCAGGCACAGCTTAGCTGTGTCCTCTGCAAGGCTATAAACCAGGTGTTGGCCCGGGCTTAGTTCTCATCTAGGTGTTTGACTGGTGATGGATCCACTTGGAAGCTCACTCAGGTTATTGGCAGAATTAATCTCCTTGCAGCTGTAAGACTGAGTGTCCCAGCTTCTTAATGGCTGTCGGTTGGAGGTCACTCTCAGCTCCTAGAGTCTGCCCTCAGTACCCTACTAGGTCGTCCTCTCCAAAGACCCTTTACAATATGGTAACTTTGTTCTTTAAAGTCAGCAAGGGAGGAAGAGAACAAGTCTTCTAGCATTACTGAGCCTTATATTACATAACTTAAGCACAGGAGTGAGTGACATCTGTTACGGATTGAATTGTGCCTCCCAAAAATATGTGTCAGCTTGGCTAGGCCATGATTCCCAGTATTGAGTGGTTATCCTCCATTTTGTGATCTGATGTAATTATCCTCTACTTCGTGATGTGTTGTAAATCCTAGCCTCTATGCCTACGATTATGGTCCCATTTGGAAGTGAGTCATCCGTTATGTTAATGAGGCAGGATTAGGGTGAGATGTATCTTGAGTTACTGCCTTACTAGAGGGTGTGACTCAAGTCACCACCCTTACCTCAATCACCACCATTACCATCCTTATTCAAGTCACGCCCTTACTTGAGTCACACCTTTTATCTTATAAGAGATAAAAGGAGAGAGAAGCAAGCAGAAACAGGGACCTCAATACCACTAAGAAGAGATGGAAGCAGAGCAGGACCCGGGGTCCCTGTGATGAGAATCTCCTAGAACCAGGAGACAGACAGATGGGGGACGATAGAAGCCAACACACGTGGGGATCTCCAATGAACCAGAAAATAGAAGCTGAAGAGACAAGGCCTTTCCTCCAGAGCCAACAGAGAGAGAAAGCCCTCCCCTAGAGCCAGCATTCTGAATTTGGACTTCCAGCCTCTTAAACTGTGAGAAAATAAATTTCTATTTGTTAAAGCATCCACTTGTGGTATTTCTGTTATAGCAGCACTAGATAACTAAGACAACACCCTATCATCTTTTCCATATTCTATTTGTTAGAAACATGTCACAGTTCCTACCTACACACAAGAGGTGGGGATTATACAAAACTGTGAATACAAGCAGATGAGGATCCTGGGGGCCACCTTCATGCCTGTCCATCACATTCTAGAAAAGAAAATCTATTCCTGTCTTATGCATAATTTCGAACAGTTTCCATGTTATCAACTTTTAATAATCAATTGTTGGATTGGCATTTAACCATTGAACCATTTCCTCTTAAAAAAAAACAAAAAACAAAAAAATTAAAGCAGAGACAAAGCATGTCTTTAATTTGCTGACTATACAGCTTTTTTTTTTCCTAATGTTATTTATCTTCCAGACCTTGTTAGAAAATCATTTTCTTTCAAATGATTATATATTTTTATCAGTATTATATGTAATGCTATTTTATCCAAATTATCCCACAATCTTTTCTCCTTTTTGTACAACTGACAATGCATATTACTAAATAGTAGGTCATTAGATTTATGTTTTAGCACCTGATTAAATTTAGAAGATTGGTTATGCATTCTGATTTTCTTAGGGCTTCGAATCGGTTCTGAATGATCCAGTAATTGCGGACGTAAACGAGGGCATTGTCTGAGTTGCATAGCAACCAGATCTGTTGCCTGGTGGATTTTGATCTGAGTAGGAAACTAACAGTGGTTCCTCACTCAAAGATAGTGACCGACCATGCCACTTTTAATGTGTGTGGCTCTCCACAGTCCTGCCAATAATCCAATCTCTTGTATGGATCCCGAAAGTTTTAGGAGCCTGATTCCTATACAAGCTTATTTTAATTACACTAAATGTTCATAGCAGTGTTTGTAAGAAGGGTTGAGCTTGTATGACTTTTTATTCTATGTAATTTTAATAAGTTATAATCTATCTCTATTTTTACATAACAAAATCTACAATGTATTGACAAGTATTGGTTACATTTAATGTCTACAAATGGTAATTTAAGCAAAATATATTGTTACATTGGAATAGTGTGCTCCAGTCTTCCAAATTTATTTTTACAATTTATTCAGCAAATGTTTATTAAACAAGCCTCTAGGAGCTTCAAACACAAGGGTGAACAAGTATATCTTATTGATGCTTTCAATAGCCAGGGCTAAACTGAGAGAGTATTAATATGGAATAATTAATAAATGAGGACACTAAGAGTCAGAAAGTTTAATCAATATGCTTTATGTCACAAATTCAGGGACTTCTAGAACTGGGACTGGAACCCAGGTCTTCTGTATCACAGTTTAATGCCCTTTTCACTACTGTCTTGTGGCTCCTAAATAACAGATTGCCCTTTATTTCTGAGAGCAGGTGATTAGAGACTTGCTCTTATGAGACGGTACCCTTTATATTGTCTTTCCTGAAGTAGTTAGAGCTTTGTGCTGGTCAGTTCAAGCTCTCTGACCTGGTCCCCACTGAGACCAGCTAAGCAGTGAGTCAGGTAGTGATGGTTAGAGTTCAGCTTGGAAACATGAAACAGAATGAGGCTAATTGACAGCTATCAGAATCAAGCCTGTGACTTTTGCCTCATTAGCACCATGCTCTACGTAAATGCACTAGCCAGTAATACACATCAATGTAGAATTCAGTCTATACACTGGTTTTTCTCTTTCTCCTTTGACCTTCATCCATTCTGTTTGACAGCATGTAATGAATGACATCTTCAAGAAGCTATTTGCTTGGTCTTTTGCAAGCAATAGCTTGCAAAACGTACTGTATTCCCAATCTTTTTGGAGTGACTCTTGATGATATTTACTAAATGTAGGTAATATATAGAGCCATTTTTGGCAAAAAAAAATTTCAAATGTAATATCAGTATTAACAATACATGAGGAAACAACAATGTGACTAATGGCTCTTCAACCAGGTTTAAAGCTGAATTATATGCACACTGAATTGGCTTGTCAGATTCTAGTTATTGAATGAATTGACTTCATACTGGGAAAAGTCTTATTTCCCTGCAGTTTACTTTCTGACAAGTTCAGTTGGTGCGTATCATTTTGAGTAGAGTAACTATATTTCTTATTGTTCACTGTATGCCTGTGTCTTTTTTTTTCTTGTTGTATGAACTTGGTTACATGAACTAAATCTTTCTCATATTAAGAAAACTGCTGGTAAAAGTGTAATACAGAGTAGTTTGTTCTTTTAATTCAATTGTATATATGCACACTTTTGTTTTCTTGTTGTAGAAATTGCCAATTAGTAATTCTCAGTGGATATGTGCACTTGTTGCCTAGTTAATTTTCCATTTAACTTAGGTTTTGATTTATGAGGCAGATTGCAAAACAGGGTTCCCAAGGGGAGGGTCCACCCTTGTCCTTTCTCCTCCAAATGTGAAAGTTCACAGTACAAACTCTCTCATAGGTTATACAACTGTGGTTGACTAGTCCTATTTTGGGAGTATGTGTGTATGAGGGGTATGATGAGAGAGGTAAAAAAATTAAAAAAACTTGATTATAGAGAGGTCTAGGGAATAGAAGATTAAAGATAAAAGAAAAGGTGTGAGGAGAAATTATTTACATAGAAATATTTCAGAGAAACACATATTATATGTTTCAGATTTAGACCAGTATGATTTTAAAAGGGATTATGTGTAAGAGAACCACCCACTTTGTTTTTCTGGAATGATAATGTTCCAGATAATTCATGTCACCAAAAACAGATTAGTGTCACAAAGATATGAAAATTACCTTGCGAGGGTTATCTGGTTTACCTGTACTGCCTATTAAGAGAAAGCTGCAAAAAAATGAGAGAGGAAAAAAATCAGTAAAATTCTAACATAAAAAAAAACACCTTAGTCCCTTTTGAGGGAAAGGGTGTGAATAGATGTTCAATCTCACTTTTATTGTGAAGAAAACAGCAAGAAGAACAATGCCAATTATTTAAATTTAAAACCAGGAATAAAATAAAGGTGTGATCTTTATGCCCAAAACGATCTGTTCCAGTGCTAAGGGAAAGCTTTTTCCTTTTCAAGGTCAGCTAAACCCTACAGCTGCTAAAGAGCTTATTCCCAGTGTTCTGTGAATATAGGCTCAACAAGTTACTGAGTCCTCTTAAGCAATGAGTTAATATTGGTTATTGATAATAAATTTCAAAATAGCCTTGTGTGTGATTCAACCATTTTTCCCCTTTTGGTTTCCAGGACTCTTTCTTATTCCTGTGCACTGAGGTTTCCTCAGTGTCATTTTCTGCTTCCTTCTAATTTGCCCAACTCAGTCCTCAGACCTTTCCTTTCTCTATCTGAATTCCTGTCCTAGCTGACATTGACTGACAATTCCCAAGTCTATTTCTCCAGCACTAACCACTCCACATGGAGGTTTAAGAGATGGCTCAAACTTAACTCACCTGAAACAAATTCCAGATTTACGATCCCCAAACCTACTCCTGCCCAAAAGCCCCACCTCACTAATCAGCAGTGCTGTAATTCCAGTTGCACAGGCAAAAAATCTTCCTAAAGATCTTTTCTTCAACACACTGCATCCAACTTATCAGCAAAATATAAACAAACCTTAGCTATTTTCACCTTCCCTGTACTATTCTTCCTTCCTAGTCCAAGCCAGAGTTATTGCTTAGATTGCTTATTGCAGTAGCTTCTGGGCAAGTCTCTCTACCTCCACATTTGCCACTCTACAACCTGTTTTCAACACAGCAATCAGAGTGGTCCTTTTAAATCTCCTACTTACTCAACCCACTCCAACCACACACAGGGCTTCACACTGGTTATCCTCTCTATCTGAAATGCTTTTCCCTAGCTTCCCTTAAGTGTCTGCTCAAATGTCACCTTATCAGAGAGGCCTTTCCTGACCATAAAATTGCAATTATAAAATTGCACACTCTTCTTTCTCCCACACTCCTTATTCCTCACACTTTTTTCTCCTCAGAACTTATCATTATTTTATATATGTTTGTTTGTATGTTGTCTATTGTCAATTTCAAGGATAGTGGCAATTTTGTTATATTTATGCCATATTCCGTATACCTAGAACATGTAGCAGTTATTCATATTTATTGAATAAATAAATTATTGAATTAAACAAATTATTTGTACAGATGATTTTTTCAAGGGGGAGGCAATATGTTAATTCTAACTTAAAATACCTAAGAGAGCCCAGTCTTCTTTTAATCTATGTTGAAGAAATATGAAATTGAATATAAACATCATTTGATGGTTTATTATCATATGACATTTTAAAATTGGATATAACCAATTGTCATCAAGTCAATTCCGACTCATGGCAACCCCATATGTGTCAGAGTAGAACTGTGCTCCATAGGGTTTTCAGTGGCTGATTTTTGGGAATTAGACCAACAGGCCCTTCTTCTGAGGTGACTCTGGGTAGACTTGAACCTTTAACCTTTCAATTAGCAGCTGAGTGCATTAACTGTTTACACCACCCATGGAGTTCAATATTGGATATGCCATTGCCACTGAATCGATTCCCACTCACATATTGGATATAGCAGGTGACAAACTATGTCTCTTAAAAACTACAATTGCATATCAGA
>NW_004444010.1:13003689-13006774 GCF_000243295.1 Trichechus manatus latirostris | reverse complement strand
ACTTGTTTCTATAAAAGCTTTAGTATTTACAATTAAAGTTGTGGACCACAATGAAAGAAAATAAACTTTACATTTTACATACTATATTTTGTGTATCTTCCTTTCTCTCTCTCTCTCCAATGGAAGTCTTATCAATGCATAATTCAAACACTTTCACATACATGAAAAGGAGTTGCTCTCAGCTTTTCTACACAGAGAACCTTATAAGGAGTGCACATGGCAGCCCCATGGGGCTAGAAATGCAGCTCCCTGAGCTATGGGCATTTTCCACCTAAGCACTTGAAAGATTCAATGTTTCATAAAAGATTAAATTGGGATTAACAGAATCACCTTGATCATAGATTTTTTTTAATAGTAGAAATGGTCCTTAACAATTATCTTGTCTAACACTTTCCATATAAAAATGGAAATATTCCTCATGCCCTTGGAAAATTGCTGGTTTAATTTTCTCTTACCTGCAATGGCTTGCTATCTGTTCATTCAAACTGGCCGTGCTCATTCTTTAAGCCCACAACACTATCCTTGCTGTCCCCTGTATAATGTTTTTCCTCCTGATCTGTGGATTTCTGTTTCCCCCATGTCATTCAGATCTCAGCTTAAATGTCACTTCCTCAGAGAGTGCATCCCTAGCAACACAATCTAGAAAAGCCCTCAGTCACTTGCTAGCACATCACTTATTTGAGTTCTTAGCATAGCATGCCTCACTATTTTGTTTCTGGAGTATTTGTTTTTACATTTATTATATGTTAATTTTTCATCATTCTACATGAAATAAATAGGCTTTATTGTCTTATTCATTACTGTATCCCCAATGCCTGTAACATTTCCTAGCAGTTAGTTGATACTCCCTAAGTTTTGTTTAATGAATGAATGATGTAATCCTTGTTATTTCTCATATTTGTATTAATGGTTAAAAACTATGAGGGGCCTAAGAATGGAGAATCCAACAAATATGGACTCTTCCAGCCTCATCATGGGTCATTAACAAAACAGAATAAAATAAATTTATCCTTGTAGGCCATCAGGTAATATGTGCAGGTATTTTTTATATTGTCAAACTTCTCTGTGATAAACATATTAACCATAATATGTTTATTAGTTTGTTGATAATATGCATCTCCCATTATCATACCAAATTAAACGGTAGATTCCAGGCGTGCTCTCGCTTTCTTCCATCTGAAAGAAAAAAAGAAAAGACTGGTTTCTGGTTTCTCTTGCTGTCTTCCTTTCTAGGAAATATTTTACTCAAGTAGTTTATTTAAGTTAGATTAAAATATAGAAAAATCAGCTTTATTCTGTTTTCTTATCAGTTAAATAGATTAACTATATTCATTCAGGAGCTACTATCTACCAGGCTCTTTTCTTATTGAGCTTGGTTTCTAAAGGAGAATCAGACAGTAAACAAATAATTGTATGTCAGATGCTGGATTCAATGCTTCCATGGGTTATTACATCCTTACAATAATCCTTTGATGTAGGAATTACTTATTCTCTTTTTTCTTTTTTTACATTTTGTGAAAATTAAGCTCAGTAGACTAAGGCAAAATACCTAGATTCTGGCAGTGGCAGAGATGAGATTTGAACATAAGTTTTATCATTCCAAAGCCTCTTCCCTTTGTACTTTACTGCTTAGAAAAAGAAAATTATATGGTAATTTAAATAACATTAACAAAATTGTGAGCCTTAATAAAGCATTAAAATAATTATAACTTATACAAAAAATAAATTACCCATTCAAATAGAGAAATTAGCCAAGTGTTTTGGCCATAGGAACTAAGTACATTATATATGACCCTAATACATTACTTTAAATGTCTAAACAGTACATTGCAGTATGAATTAGACATCATTAAAAGATCATTCAGACACAAAGTTTATCATCAATTGTCTGAAGTGTTCTCACTATGATAGCTCTAATTGCTTTAAAACATTTAATATGAGGGACATTAGATTTTGATAGTCAGATAAGCCAGTATTTAAGCTAACCAATGCTTCTATGCCTATCCTTTAGCTAGCTAACTGTCCAGTCTGGCAGACTATGGCATGGCCCCCAATCCTGCCCCAGGACTTCTACTGCATTATGAATTCTGACTCTGTGTTTTGGACATGGAATCCTTTGGCGGAGAGGAGATATTTGAGAGCATATATTAAGTACCATAGATGAAAGTGCTTCCAACAGGGAATCTGTGGCCTGTGAAGATATGGAAATCATAAAACTCAAATTATCAGCATCTCTTTGAGGTGTCCAAAGAAGTAACTGAGAAAGAAAGCACTTTGGGATAGTATGACTGGGTATAAAATGGGCAGGCCGTTGCTTAGAACTTCAAGCTCTGCCTCCCAGTTGAACCAGCCAGCAAGGTTTTCACACAACATTTGGACCAGGATGACTGATACTTAAATTGATGACATTTTGTTTGGTTTGGATTCAGTTCCATAGTCATGAATGTTGCTATAGATTTTTGGCGTATAGAAATGAAAGAGGTATAAACTCTTAAAATAAGGGGGAATGGCTTTGTTAAAGCAGAATGTATATAATTCCAAAACAATCAACTCTGTCAGCCAAATAAGTGTTAAATCAATGGAGATAGTCAATCTTTTATACATTTGTTGTTGTTAGGTGCCGTTGAGTTGGTTCCAATTCATAGTGACCCTATGTACAACAGAATTAAACATTGCCCAGTCTTGTGCCATCTTCTCAATCGTTGTTATGCTTGAGCTCATTGTTGCAGCCACTGTGTCAATCCATCTCATAAAGAGCCTTCCTCATTTTCACTGACCCTCTGCTTTACCAAACATAATGTCCATCTAAGAACTAGTCCTTCCTGATAACATGTCCAAAGTATGTGAGACATAGTCTTATACATTTAGTAATTTCCAATTATGCTAGAAGCATAATGTCCTTATCCTCAGGAACTTCACAATAGAGGTGCAAAAATAAGATATGCATACTCACATAAAAAATTAAATGACAATTCAAGAGGTGATACAGGCAGACTATGATTAAGTGCCATGTGAATAGTTGTTATTGTTGTTTTTAGGTGCCATTGAGTAGATTTTGACTCATAGAAACAACATGTGAGAGAGC
>NW_004444010.1:13001010-13002412 GCF_000243295.1 Trichechus manatus latirostris | reverse complement strand
GAACCAACTTGATGGCACCTAACAACAACAACAAGAATGATAATCTAGGAGTGAAGCGGTGAAAGTTTATACTATAATTTTGAATGTGGAAATAAAAAGGAAGTGATGGATGTAAGAGATATGGTTAAGGAAGATTTGATAAGATTTAGAAATGTTTAGATACAGGAAATGAAAGGGAAGAGAATGTCTAAGATATTAATGCATTTAGTTCAACATATTTTATCAAGTGGATTTACTAGTCAATTAATTTAAAAGAACCACTTCACATAATGATAACCTCTAAACGTAAACTAAGGATAAAATATAATATGAAATAATGAGTGTGTTAATACATGCAGATGAAAAAGAAATTCAGAAAAATATCCACTATCTTGTATTATATTAAAACATAGTCTAATTATTATTTTCCCTTATCATGGATTTAGCTAATTCTCAGTCAAGTTTCCTGGATTCCTTTCATCATTAGCTTTTGAAAATGGATATAGAAATCTCAATTATCTAATCTTCTCCTTTTAGCTAAGAGGCCAGCTCTAGGGAATATATTGGCACGTCTCTGTAGTTATAGTTCTCCTACATCCTAGATTTGCAGAAATAATTCTAATTTAAAGCAATCTTTTCCATTTCCTAGTGATCTACCTCAATGTCCGTAGTGGATAAACTACACAGTTTTTGACCTTGTTCTAAGTCAGAAAGTGCCAGGATAAGTGCATAAGAAAATTTTCAGAAGGTTACTGCTGTTGGGTTCTAGTTTACATCATTGCACTGTCCAGAATGGTTCTGATGAAAGTTATAAGGAAAAGTCTTCAGTAGAAATTACACTGATTAACAGAGGAAGTGTGACGGTTTTAGGTTGATGCAAATTTTGGGTCATGGTGCTTCCACTGGTTTTCGTGAAAATAGCTTTCTAGACGTAAGCCCACCTTTTCTTTAAAAATTTTTTGAGTGAATGTTTATATCTTCTTTTACCCATGTGAACGAATTATTTGTCCTTTAAGTTAACATCTGAGTATATTTGTAGATTATCTTCACAGTTAATGTGGAGTGTACAGTGATATTAGGTATCAGAAATGTTTCTTTCACATGGATAATGCCTGAAACAAATAAAAGTCCTTAATTCTACCAACAGAAGGAAGAAGATAAAGAACTCCAAGCACCTTGAAGAGTTAAAATACTGTGTATGAATCAATTTCAGTTAAAGTGTACATAATTATCATATTTCATCATATATTGAAAGGATGGTTGTTTGGAAAGATGGAAAGCTTGACCTCCTGAAAGTGATGAGAGACATCAAGTAGAGCTGGAAGAATGAGGACTTGGAATAAGTTTCAGCTAAGGGGAAAAGAAGAAGCAAGGGAAGGCAGAAGATAAAAGGCAAGCAGCAAGTCTTCATTTGTGCTGAGAG
>NW_004444010.1:12994932-12998988 GCF_000243295.1 Trichechus manatus latirostris | reverse complement strand
TTCACAGACCCCTTAGAGGTTAATGAATTTAAATTTGAGTGGCTAACCCAAGAATGGCTTTATTACTATAAAATGGGAGAGACTCCTTCCTTCCCCTATGAATAAAATAATTCCATTTACAGGTTTCCAGTTTTGATGGCTGAAAATTGATTGTCTGCTGGAATTCCTTTCAGTGTGTTTCCATCCTTAATTGCAGTCTGATTCGAGGGTGTTGGGGGGAAAAAAGAAACAAAGAAGATGTTTGGTTTATTTCATATACTTCATGTATACGTGACATAGCACTGTGTTCTGTACAAGATCTGAAATAAAGACAGACAAACTTGGGTTTACGTTGGTAATCTCATTTAATTACAGTAACAACAACAATAATAAGAGCAGCAGCAGCAGCAAATTCTTATTGAGTGCACAAAACAACAAGCCCTGGGTTAAATGCTTTCTATGGATTACTTTATTTGATTCTTATAAGAATCCTCTCAGATATATTTTGTCACAATCCTATTTTACAGATGAGGAAACTAAAGCTCAGGGAAGTTATAAAACATGCCAAAAATCACACAGCTTTGGGGGATTTAAATTAGTTCTGTCTGATATATGTATCCATTCTCTAACTAGAGTATTCCACTTCATCCATAAGGAAGTTTAAAGTGTTCATGGATACAAGATGAATTATTAGAGAACTAGGTAATGGGATGGGTGAGAATCATCGGGGCACACTGGCCCTAGACAGTGAGTTTGGAACTGGCCATCTGAGTTGTAACCCTGGCTCTGTCAGTGCTATCTTTGTGCCCTTGGACAAGTTGCTTATTCTCTCAGTTTCTTCATCTGTACAATGGAGATAATAATAAATTAATTCTTGAAAAGTAGAACTATGCCTGGTTCATTGCAAATGGTTAAGCTCTTGACCACTAACCAAAAGGTTGGCTGTTTGAACACATCCAGAGGCGCCTTAGAAGACAAGCCTGATGATCTGCTTCTTAAAGGTCACAGCCTTGAAAACTCTATGGAGCAGTTCTAATCTGTACACATGGGTTGACATGAATCAGAATCGACTCGATGGCAATTAACAACAACAACATTATCAGAATTTAGGTATCCTGCCCTTTGTTGTCTTATACTTTTTACCACTTAGAGCAAGTAGATACTAGGTGAGTGTCTGATTCAGAGATTTATTGCTATCTTTGTACATCAAATATTTCAGAGTACCTGAGATAATATTGAGCTGGTAGAAAATTTCTCTCTGTTACTTTCCATCTTTTATCTTTAACTATCTTAATTTTCCTCTCTTCTCTGCTGATCTTTAGGCAATTATCCTGAGTTCTTGTTAGTATTATTAATCTGTCCTGCGATGCTTGCATAGCTACAGTATTAGATGACAGGAATATTGTATTTTAGTAGCAGATTTTTCAGAAATGAAAACCATTCCTGACCCTATGGAAAGAAACTTTCTGTTGATCAACAGGATGAAGGGGTAGGTTTTTAGAGATTTATGTGTGTGAGGTGGGGGAAATCACAGATAAAAGATGGAATAGGTTCACCTTGCATTTGAGAAGTACGCTATTTTTCAAAAAAAAAATTTTCTCTAATTCAGTGTTCATTTAAAACCTAAACGTTACATTGCCATCGAGTTGATTCCTACTCATAGCGACCCTATAGGACAGAGTAGAACTGCCCCCATAGGTTTCCCAAAGAGCGGCTGGTAGATTTGAGCTGCCGACCTTTTGGTTGGTGGCCAAGCTCTTAACCACTGCACCACCAGGGCTCCAAACATTAGGAGGATGATTTCTATTTTTTAAAAATTTAGCAATTATTTCTAGGTTGGATTTCTGTTTGGATTACCCACATTTTTAATGCTACCATAGTTTTAATAATTTGTACAGTGATTTAATTTGGGGAGGTTACAAACAGAGTGTTTACACATATGGCCTGCAGCTTTCTTTTCTAATGTTGGAATATTCTGCTTTGCGTTGCCCAGTCCTTATTCCTATCCCCTCTTAGTTTTATCGGTTCTGTTTGTGATGATGTGGGCTCCCTGCCCTATTGGTATTTTTGTTTTTTTTTTTAATTATGTAATAATCAATAGATACAAAAGAGTCTTTGTAGCATATATATAGTTTATAGAGCACATAGCCTATGAATTATAACATTATAAATATGTTTCATCTATCTGTGAGCTCCTTCTCTCTCTCTCATTTACTATCTTTCCCTTCCCCTCCCACCAGGGAACAATCATCCTAAACTTTGTGAATTTGATAACTTTTCGATTTGTAAATACTTAAAAAAAATCATATATATATATGTATCCTCTAAAATCTTCCACTCCGGTTTGTTCCACAGAACCGTAACATCCGCATCACCTGGGAGACTTTTAGAAATACTGAACCTCAGCCCTGCCTAGACCTGCTCAGTCATAATCTGCATATGAACAAAATTCCCTGTTGATTCACATACGCACTAAAGTTTGAGGAGCACTGCACCAAAATATACTATTTTTCTTTTCTTGTTTTATGTTTATTTTCTTATTTGTTTCTTGTTTTTCAACTTTATAAGAATGATACTCTGTTTGTATTCTGCTGTCCCTTGCATTTTTCACTTGGATGAATTGTAAGATTCATCCAAGTTGCTTTGTATAGTCATTCATGTATGCGTGATGAAACATTTATGTTAATATCTTGGACTTTATTGCTAGACATTTAGGTTGTTTCCAGCATATTGTTATAATGCACAATCGTGCTGTGAATATTCTAGTACATGTCTCTTGGCACGCGTATGTGTGTATGCATGTGTGTGTAAAAGATTCTCTATGATATGTACCCAGGAGTAGAATAGTGGTGTAGTGTATATGAATGTTCACCTTTACCTGATAATGGTAAATTGTTTTCCCATAAGCAAGGTATAAGAGTTCCTATTGGTCAACATTTTTTCAAACACTTGTATCTTCGAGTTTCTTACTTTTTGCCAACCTTTTGTTGTTGTACATAAAATGATTTCGTACTGTGGTCTTTATTTGCATTCCCTGATTACCAATGAGACTGAGCAAATGTTTCATAAATTTAATCACCATTTTTGTTTCCTCTTCTGTGAAATTCCTTTTCATGTATTTTAATATTTTTTTAATTCTTTTTTTTTTTTTACCCTATTTATGGGTTACTTTATTATTTTGAAATACTCCTTTGAGGGTTATATGTATTGCAAATATTTTCTCCTAGTTTATGACTTATTCTCTCACTTTCTCAATGATCACTATTGATGAATAGAAGTTCAAAATTTTGATGTAGTTTAGTTTGTCAATCTTTTCTTCTACTGATAGTGCTTTTTGTATCTTGTTTTAAGATATTCTTTTTTGTACTAAGATCATAATATTGTTCTGCAGTATTTCCTTTTAAATATTTTAAACATAATGCCTTTACTTTTAAAATCTTTAATATAACTAGAATTAAATATGTTTATTATATGAGGTAGGGGTCCAGGTTCATTTTCAAAAAAATTTTATCCTATGATTAACCAAGAGTTCTAGCACCATTTACTGAATAGTTGTACAAGTCCCAGAGATAGAATTGCAATGATATGTTTCTCTTATGTCAAGTTTTCACATATTATAAAGATCTATTTCTGGGATCTCCATTATGTTTCACTGGACATTTTCTCCATCCTTTGCTAATCCTACTCTGTCTTAATGGCTACAGCTTTATAACAAGCATTGGCGATTAGTTGGGCAAGTGCCATCGTGTGTTCCTTCTTCAGACATGTCTTAGCAATTTAGGGAAACTTGGGCTTTCATATAAAATTTTCTTTCCCTTTACAACAACATCCTTTATTCAAATAAAAATTTTAAAATACAGCACTGGTGATCCTTACATACTTTATTTTTAACATCAAAATCCTCAGATGTACTGCCTCCTAAGAGTATACACTTCACTCTAGTGATGGTGTATTTGAATTGGAGCCCCACATGCCCCAGTTTTGTTCAAGTTCCTTGAAAAATCCTATTAGGATTTTAATGAGAATATCATTGAATCTAATAGATCATTTTGTGGAGAATTTTCTCCTTTATCACTT
>NW_004444010.1:12990900-12992672 GCF_000243295.1 Trichechus manatus latirostris | reverse complement strand
AACCCATTGCCATCATGTCGATTCCAACTCATAGCGACCCTATAGGACAGAATAGAACTGCCCCATAGGATTTCCAAGGAGAGACTGGTGGATTTGAACCACTGCCATTTTGGTTAGCAGCCAAGCTCTTAACCTCTGCACCACCAGGGCTCCTAGGGGTTGTAAAATGGTGCTCTACTAATTCTATCATTTATTCCATTCCCTAGTGTGGGGCCCCATCCTAGAAGGGAGCCATACAAAGTCAATTTTGAGAGTTCATAGGGATAGACTCTCTAATTCTTTTAGGTCTTGTTACAGGCCCCTGTTCTAAACCACTGTTAGACTGGGCACAGCCCCTCACAGGATCATGGCTCTTTTCAGTTTGGCTCACTAGACTTCTTAGTGAGTATTTTTTGGCTACACTGGGGTTCTCCTGATCTAAGGTACAGCAGACACTCTGTTACTCTCTCCTTTTTATCCTTCAAAAATATTAACAGTGTTTTGGCTTTTAGGTGGTTAATCCCCAAACACTTCTACTTTGGGGTTAATGGGGATGTCTTGTCAACTATAAATGCTGTCCATGTTTTGTTTTTTGTTTTTTTGTTACCTAGTTGTTCTATCTGTTTTGTATAGGGATTCTAGAAAACCCAAAAACTATGCTGCCACTGTTGGTACTATTTTCCTAGATTTCCTTCTTCCATATTTTCTATATAGTATTTTCAGTATGCTATAGTGCTAGGTATTTTCAAAAAAAACCTTCCATCATGATTCTTCTTTTAACTCATGATAAAAATTGTGTTCGTAACATTTTCATACATGTGAAGATTCTTAAACATATAATTTTATCTTGTTTTCTAAACTAATTTGCATTTAGTGGAAAAATATGGTATCCAGATACTAATTATTTAAAATTTTTTGAGAATTACTTTGTGGCCTACTATGTGCTGGGTGAAGTATTCTCTAAATGTCCGTTAAATAAAAATTATGAATAATGTCAAATCTTATATAACTTTACTAATTATTTTGGTCTCTATAATTAATCACAGTTCAGAGGGGTATATTGAAATATCCTACTGTGATGGTGAATTTATCAGTTTCTCCCTGTATGTCTATTTATTTTGTGGTATATGTTTTGAAACTATTTTACTAGGTACATATAAGTTATATTGTTATGTCTTCCTTGCAGATTATACTTATTATTATTATATAATAACCTTCTCTATTCCTATAAGTATTTTTGTCTTAAAATCTATTTTGTGTGGAATTAATATTGCTTTCCCAGCTTTGTTGTTTTTAGTGTTTGTATGGCACATTATTTTTCTTCCTTTTATTTTTAACCCTCTCATGGTTTTATGGTTTAGCTATGTCTCTTTAAGTGGCACATGCCTGGATGCAAGATAGAAATCAGTGATTTATGAAATCTGTATTTTAATTGCCATGTTTAGTCCATTTACATTTGATGTGATAATTGATACATTTAGACTATTTCCTCCATATAAGTTAGTGGTCTTTGCCCCATTTTTTTCCTCCTTTAAAAAATGTTTTAAAATTCTAGTTTTTGTTTGTTGGCTTATTCTTTTCTTCATTGCTAGTTTAAATGTTATATTTTATTTTATGATTATCCTTAAAATTTTACTCTGCATATTGAAATCTATAATATTAATTGCTAATGTTACCCTCTTCTCAATCAATGTTGAATTTAGAATGCTTTAACTACTGACATCCTCTCAAAATTTACACGTTATTTTTGCCATCTATTTTAATTCTGTCCTTTAACCCTAATAATTTTGACT
>NW_004444010.1:12989335-12990553 GCF_000243295.1 Trichechus manatus latirostris | reverse complement strand
ATAGTCTGCTGTCATTTTAAGTGTTGTTATTTTGTAGATGATCTTTATTTCTTTCTCTAGTCATTTTTAACATCTCTTTTGCTTTGAATTTTTTCCTCCTCTTTCACTATAATGTGTCTAGGTGTGAATTATTTTCAGTGTATCCTATTTGTCATGCAGTGTGCTCCCTGCATTTTAGATTCATATCTTTTGTTAGGTCTGGAAAACTTTCAACCATTTACATATCAAATATTGCATCTCCTCTGTTTGCTCTATTCTCTCCTCAGACACTCTCTTTAGACATATGTTAGACTTTTTCATTCTGTCGTCTTAAACTCTCTTTAATATTTTTTCCATTTTCTTAGTGTTTTGTGTTGTATTTTGGTAATAACTTTATAAACATCTTTTCCATTTTCTGATTATGTATTAAAACATCTATCCACTAATATTATTAAACAACTCATCCATTGACATATTAATTTTAAAAGAGGACTTGAAGAACTTACTGATGAAGATCAAAGACCACAGCCTTTAGTATAGATTACACCTCAACATAAAGAAAACAAAAATCCTCACAACTGCACCAATAAGCAACATCATGATAAACAGAAAAATGAATGAAGTTGTCAAGGATTTCATTTTAGTTGAATCCACAATCAATATCCATGGAAGCAGCAGTCAAGAAATCAGAAGACACATTGCATTGGGCAAATCTGCTGCAAAAGACCTCTTTAAAGTGTTAAAAAAACAAAGACGTCACTTTAAGGACTAAAGTGTGCCTGACCCAAGCCATGGTGTTTTTAGTCGCCTCACATACATGCGAAAGCTGGACAGTGAATAAGGAAGACCACAGAAGAATTGATACCTTTGAACTGTGGTGTTGGCAAAGAATATTGAATATACTATGGACTGCCAGAAGAACAAACAAATCTGTCTTGGAAGAATTATAACCAGAATGCTCCTTAGAAGCAAGGATGGCGAGGCTTCGTCTCACATACTTAGGACATGTTATCAGGAAAGACCAATCCCTGGAGAGGGACATCATGCTTGGTAAAGTAGAGGGTCAGCGAAAAATTGGAAGACACTCCATGAGCTAGACTGAAACAGTGGTTGCAACAGTGGGCTCAAACATAGCAACCATCATCAGGATGATGCAGAATGGGGCAGTGTTTCATTCTGTTGTACATAGGGTTGCTGTGAGTCAGAACTGACTTGATGGCACTAACAACAACAACAACA
>NW_004444010.1:12987919-12989002 GCF_000243295.1 Trichechus manatus latirostris | reverse complement strand
GACTATGGGACATAAAATGATACTCATGAAGAGTGTGCTTCTTAGCTCAAGTAGATACATGAGACTAAATGGGAAGCTTCTGTCTAGAGGTGAGGTGAGAAGGCAGAGAGGGTTTGGAGCTGGCTGAATGGACATGGGGAATCAGGGGTGGAAAGGAGGAGTGTGGTGTCACAGTATAGGGAGAACAATTAGGGTCACATAACAATGTATGTATAAATTTTTGTATAAGAGACTAACTTGAAATGTAAACTTTAGACTTAAACTACAACAATAAACAAAAAAAAAAGAAGGGGGAAAAAAAAAATCCTGAGGGCTTATCTAGGGGATTGTGAGGTAAAGGACCTAGTTTTACCCCAAGTAAGGTGGCCTTTGCCCTTGACACCAGAGAAATAATCCTTCACTTAATTTGCGTGCCTTGATCTGGGATTCTAGACAACACCTGAGAATCTGTGCTGGTGTGTGGGGGCTGGTCAGACCAGAAAAGACTCACCTGGGAGTCTAATATCAACCAGACTCAGAAGGCATGATTTAGCCATTATGCAGGACTGGCTGATAAAAACCCTGAACATAGAGGCTCAGGGAGCTTCCTAGTTGAGGAGAACATCTGCGCTTGGGAGAATAGCATATCCCTTGGGACATGGAAGTTTTGCATTGGAAACCCTCCGAGATCTCCCCTATGCATCCTGTCTTTTGTATCCTTTTTGGATGTAGTAAATCTGTAGTCATGGGTATGGTATACTCTTCATGAATTCTGTGAGCTGTTCCAGCAAATTATCAAACCTAATGGGGCAGTGGGCGATAGCACGTCAAAAGGTAACGGTATTATGTGGATTCCCAAACTTGAGACTGACATCCTGAAGGAGTAGTGGGAAACGAGCTCTGAATTTGTGGCCAGTAGGTCAGAAGACTTGAATGTCATGTGGACTCCCCAAATTTGTGGCTTGTGTCTGCCTATTTGGCTGCCTGAAGGACAGTGTCCTTTTAACTTGTGAGCTCTGACCTAGTAGCTATGAGTGGCTAGGGTCAGAAACAGAGTGCCCAAGGGGCAGCTGGTGATGAGAATGGAAAAGTGAGAATGTGAGG
>NW_004444010.1:12986030-12986861 GCF_000243295.1 Trichechus manatus latirostris | reverse complement strand
AGAAAACACATCTAGGTATCACTTTAAAAGCCCCTCCCTCCCCTTTCAATTGTTCACTGAATCTTCCCAATTCTAATTCCTGAATAGCTTTAGACTCTTTTTTTTTTTGTACCATTCAGACTGCCGTATTAGACCCTCATCATCTCTTATCTGAATTACTGTAGTAATTTCCTAACTTTACCCTTCTTAGACTGAAGCCCTTATACTCCCAGGTAGCACAGGGAAGTACAGAGAAATCAGTGGAAAATATGGCAAATCTTACTGAGAATAATTTTAAATATTAATATTGAAAGAAACATAAATAGATCAGGTATCAAAATTTACATATATGTTAATAACACCTCCCGTGCCAAGACATCCCCAGCATATGAATTCACTTTCCATTGCCTTTACAGGTCTTTGAGTAGAAATATTTGAGAAGCACTATTCTATCTTGTCTCCCTGCCCTATTTTCTAGTGTTTAGAAAATGCATACCTTTGCCATATAATTGCCTACCCCTTTATTTTTCAGCATTTCAGAGTATAAGATTAAGTCTTCTCCCTTTAAGAACCTAAGGATTCTTAACTTTTTTGAGCTTTGGTAGTTAGGCCTAACTTCAGAGTAACAGGCTACTTTTCATTATATTTTTGCATCTTTGAGACTAAGAGTGACATTTCAAGATATATTGGTTCTTCCCCCTCCCCCTCCCGTAGTTTATCAACCACTAGAAGTTAAGCATCCCTGTTAAAGTCAGTGAGAAACTTTCGACAGATGGACATTTAGTACCTAAGTAATTATTCATCAGGTCTCACAAATCAGTCACTTTGAAAGTTCTATGACATCTTCTGAGG
>NW_004444010.1:12984882-12985930 GCF_000243295.1 Trichechus manatus latirostris | reverse complement strand
AATATCAGCTTGAAGTACCTATGAATATCTTGTTGCCTTACAAGAAGTTATAGAAGTACATCACTCCTCACTTATAGACTATCTCGTTATCCAACATTTCTCATTTACAACAATAATAAAAAATCTACTATCCTACTATTTTGTGCATTAACGATATATTTCTGGCAGTAACGAATGCCAAGGTGCGAGGTGAGAGTAATGCTGGCTGTGATGATTAAGGTTATGTGTCAACTTGGCTGGACCATGATTCTCAATGGTTTGGCTGTTATGTAAAGATGTAATTTGGCAGTTATGTAATAATGTAGTCACCGTCCATTTTGTGATCTGATGTGGTCTCCCTTTTCACATAATGACCTGGTCTTTGGAACATAACCATGCCGATAAGTGAGGAGTAGGTGTATAGTTTTTCTCCTAGAAATATTTTCTTCCCTTATAGTAAATGTATGTTTCCCATCTATATTTTCATTTTTTTTTCCTTCATACAGTGTAACTGGCCTCATCAACGAGACTTTATAGTGTGTTTTGAAGACATTTTAGGTGAACATTTAGGAGTCAAAATTTAATTAAGTCTAAAATTATTTGTAGCTCCATGAATATAAGTAACAAATCCACAGTTCATACCATGGCCAACAGGGTCCTCCTTGATCTGTCCTCATATCCAAATAGACTTCATCTCACTTGCCCCCAGGCCACTGTCCCCCTTGCTGTCCCTCAAGTTTTCTACTATCTCAGCATCTTTGCTCTTGCTTTTCCCGTAGGCTGGATTGCTGGCTCACTGGCTCACTCCCTTACTTTCTTCAGGCTTTAGCTCAAATGTTACCCTATAAGAGAAGCCTTCCTTGGCGACTCTATACAAAATAGCAATCCTAAACATCATGCTCTAACCTCTTAATTTGCTTCATAGCACTTATCCTCACCTGGCATATCTATATATTGGTCTGATTATTTTGCCCCTTCCAATTATAACATTAAAGCCATAAATTTTCTATTTTGCTCATTTCTGTATATCAAGAACTTAGAGGAGTGTTTTGCACATATTAAGTGTTCA
>NW_004444010.1:12981661-12982591 GCF_000243295.1 Trichechus manatus latirostris | reverse complement strand
AGATATATGCAAATAGAAATTCACATGTAAATTCTCCTCTCATCACCAAGTTGGAAATGGACTCTCAGTTATTGCAACTAACCATATAATTCTGTGTTCTGGATAGAAATGGTGCTTGCTCTCTGCTAGCTTTTAATTGACATAATTTCTGCCAGAACTCTCCATCATTATTGACAGGAATGTTCTCCCTTGTTAATTGCCCAGCAGCACACTGAGTGATTGATTGGATCACTAGGGCAGATTTGAGATGTGTTGGCATAAAATGGTGGGGGTGCATAATCTCCATCTCATGGTAATGTTACCAACTAACTGTTTATTTAGATTTGTTCAGGAAAAAAGACACTGATCATTTACCTGAACTTTTCACTTTTTATATGGCTGTGCTGATGGTAAATAGTGATTGCTTTCAAGGACGTACTCTCTCAGACTGTCCATAAAACTCCCAGCTCTGTGGTCTTTCAGTGGCGGGGGTGAGGGTGGGGGTAGGGACCAGATAATTCATTTGACATATAAACAGGGAAAACCCATTGGTTGGTTGAATATTTCCATTTGGGGGGATTGTTTTAATTATGAGTAGGTAATCCCTAGATCAATGAAAAGAGTGTTTAATTGGAAAACTGGAAGTGCTCAGTTTTTAACAGTATAAGATTTCCTTTTAACATAGAGGCAACTAGAGTAAATAAATAAGGTGCATGTTTTCATGAGAGCCAGGCTTTTAAGCTGGTTTTGCCAGGAAGTATTTGAGTTACATGGACAAGTCAACTAACAGCATCATGTGTGTTTTTGCAACCATATAATGAAGTATTTGGTTTGGATCACTGTTTACTTAAACATTGGAATCACCTGAGGAAGTTTTAAAACGATGGATTCCCTCCAGGAACAAGGGCTAGTGGGCAGGAGGGGACAAGAAAGCTGGTGATAGGGAGCCCA
>NW_004444010.1:12978638-12980841 GCF_000243295.1 Trichechus manatus latirostris | reverse complement strand
TCCTGTACGGTCGCTATGGGTCAGAATCGACTTGATGACAACAGGTTTGGTTTGGTTGTGCGCTTTATTAGCTTTCCAGCTGATCCTGATAACATCAGTTTGAGAATCATTGGTCTAAGACTCAGCATCAGAAGTTTTAAAAGCCCTCCAGGTGCTACTAATGTGCAGTCAAGGTTTGGAACCACTGATTAGAATGATATTTAGAATTTTTTTTTTTCTGTGGTCTGGTAGAAATAGTACACAATAAGTGCTTAGTAAAAGCTAGCAATTTTAACTAAGTATTTTGCTAAGTATTATCTCATTAAATGATCACAAATCTTTGTGAGGTAGGTAATAATAGTACTGCTTTGCATACAAGAAACTGAGAGGGTAAGTATTTTAGCTAAGGTCACATGGGGAGGAAACGGTGGATTGGAACCCAACCTATTTGACCTCAAAGGCCACAAATTTAACTACTACTATTAATAATCTTTTGTAAACTTAAGAGAGGTTAGTAACTATAAAAGATGAGAACATGTTAAAGGATGCTTAAACGGTTTTCCTATATCTTGAAATGTACCCGACTTGTAATTATGTAAACAAAGAATTTTTTTTTAATGGGGAATATAGAAAAAAGAAAGTATTCATGAATTAAAAACAAAGAGAAAGCTGCCAGTGAGAAGCAGGTAGATTTGAATTATTCTGTCTAGTCTGGAAATAAAATTACAAATTGCTTGTATTTTAGCATTTAAGAATTTAGAATAAGAATTGCAGATAGAGGTACTTTGCTATAATTACATTGAGGGGAAAAGTGGCAAGCATGTCAGAGAAAAGAAGAAATGTGTATGCTTTTTTGAAATAGTTGCAAATGATAATGCAATGAATTAAAACCTAGAAGCAGTTTATACTACATGACACTTCCTTTCTTTCCTTTTATATTTGGGAAGATACCAGCTCCATGCCCTCCCAGGCATGGAAAATGCTTTGGCCACTGCCATTAGTCACACTTGTGTCTGCAAAGGAAAGAGAGAGTGCCTGAGTCGAGTATGTTGTCAGTCCTAGGCAGAGGGAAGTGGTGGTTGGGAGACTGACTTGTTCCTCTCAAGACACAGCCTTTCCCAGCTTTTGTGCATGGCTTACATATGGGCAGAGTGCCAATACTGAAATGTTGGAGGAAGGAACATTTCCCATCGTAAAAAAAAGATGCTGAGAGTATTGGTGCACAATATTAAGTTTAACTGCTCCCATTTATAGAAGGAGATACTTTCACATTCCATGGACTGTTCTTACTAATGAGCAAAATGGGCATTTATTCCCATTAATGGTATTTTCCCAATGGCATCTATACTGAACATTCACTGTGGGAGAGCATTGAATTTTCATCACTCTGGAGAGTCTAAGACATAGCTCCTAATTCTGGTATTTTAGTGTTCATTATATGATGTGCATAAAATATACATATTCAATTATGTGAAGACTGTGTGCATGGGATAATTATACTGTCAACAAGCTACTGTGAGTCTCTAAGCATATTTATATTTCAAATAATGGATGGTGCTTTGATACCTCCCACAAACTGTAATTCTAGAATTATTTTAACAATGAGTAAATTACATTTGATCTTTAAGTAATATGAAAAAGGTGCAGGGAATAGATCAGGTGTCTGTTTATTTCTCTGAAATTCTCATGGTTTAAAAACACTCAACATTGCAGGAAAACTCTAAAGGAAAGACAAATAAAGGTTGAATTTGGATTTTAATGCCAAATATAATTGCAATTTCTGTGGAATAATAATGATATAACATGTTTAAAAATGCTTTGGTAATAAAGCTATGTTCTGCTGGAAGTGGCAGAAAGGCAAATTGCAGGCAATCACTGACAGTAGAAACCACTGAAGAGAACTAAGGTTCGTAATGGAAGAGGTGCCCCAACCTTACCTTTGGCCAGCCAGCTCAGCTGGGGCTTTATAATTAAGGATAGCTGGCCTCGATTCTCAGCTAAGACCACTCCACAATCACAGAAACAGCAGCAACAAGAGATACTAGCTGGAGGAAGATCTTCAAGAGGAAGCATTGGGCATTCTCCCTGCTAGGGGAAAGATCCACACAATATTTAATCCTATGCTAGGCAAAGAGACTGAATTAATCCTAATATTGGATCTTCACCCAGAGCTAATTTTTCAGAGACGCGCACACACCTTTCCGGGAAACTTTGCCAGGTCACG
>NW_004444010.1:12974814-12977646 GCF_000243295.1 Trichechus manatus latirostris | reverse complement strand
GCAGCCCGCGGCCGCTACGCCTCGAGCGGGGCCACCGGCCGCGTTCGGCATCGCGGCTACTCCGACACCGAGCGCTACCTGTACTGCCGCGCCATGGACCGCACCTCCTACGCTGTGGAGACCGGCCACCGGCCGGGCCTGAAGAAATCCAGAATGTCTTGGCCCTCGTCGTTCCAGGGACTCAGGCGGTGAGTGGCGAGCGCCCCCTCCGCCATTAGGGAAGGGGTCACCTCCCCCCTTCTCATATTCTTCTCCTTGGTCTTTTTATCACCACCAATCCTGGACCCCCGGCCAGATTCTATTCTGGGAGTTGGGGGAGGGCTAGCAAGGGGCTTGAGTAGCATAGTCCGTCCTTGCTTGCGAGGATGTGATTCAGGTGTGCAAGGGACGCAGAAAGTACGGCGTAAATGTTAATTGAGATTGTGTGCATGTGTGTGCACTCACGCTTCCCAGTTGCCTGTGCCACCCACTATCCCCCTCCCCACACACCTCCGTCCTACCCTGGCGAGTGGGACTACACAGCGAATTCAGTTTGCTCAGGGTGAAGAAGGAGGGGGCAGGGTTGAAGTGTGGGGCTGGGGCTTGAACCAGGAAAGCACCCAGTCATCTGTCCACTCCTCCCAGAGTGAGGAGGGGGTCGGCGTGGCGGGTCTGATGGGGGTGCGGAGTGGATGAGACAGCCTGGTCCCAGGATTGCAGCTAAAAGCCTGAAACCAACTCGAGTTTCTTTTGTGGAGTCGGGAAACTAAATTGAACAGTGAAAGGGGAGAATAAACACGTGGGTGACTAGGAGAGTTTGGAGCAAAATGTTCAGCAATCCTTACGAGAGAGGAGGGAGGGAAGGAAGGAGGGAGTAAGGACGCTGTGGGAGTTACACTGTGTCGGTGTGTGCAAGCGTGTGTATATCTAGAGGTCCCTACCCTACAAAATCCCAGGAAGAAAGCACTTTGTTTTAGAAGCAGGCAAGACATGAAGATTTGATTATAGTGATTTCCCCTTAACGTAAAGTGCTCGGGAAACCTTACGTCAAGTGAGAGTTTTAATAGATGCCGAACATTCTTTTTCTAAGAAAATGAGTAGTGTAAATGACAAATTATAGCTGCTCTGAGGAGTCAGCTTCAGATTCTTAACTCATACATGGAGGTAGGAGTTGGGCCCTCATGTGGCCCCTTTCCTGGCAACCGAAAAAAAAAAAAAAAAGCTCTTTTTATTTGCTGTCCTGGGCCCTCCAAGCTAGGAATCCCTTCTCCCCCACAAAAATACACACAAATAAGGTTTCAGGAGCTGATGATATTTGGCATGCCTATTGACCAAAAGGTCAGCGGTTCGAATCCACCAAGCGCTCCTTGGAAACCCTATGGGGCAGTTCTACTCTGTCCTATACGGTCACTAGGAGTCGGAATCGACTCCACCGCAACGGGTTTTTTTTTTTTTTCTTTTATTCACCAAATAGAGCTGTTATTGTCTAACATTTGACATGGGCATGCGTTGATAGGCTGTACATGCAAGTCACATATCTGGGTGATGCATAATTGTAAATTGTAAATCAGAGCTGGGTGTGGAAACAGTAAAATCTAAGACTGGGGTTGTTTGTCCAAATATGATGGACAGTAGGTTGAATTTGTCAGAAAATATTAATAGAATGCCCAAATGTGTATTGATCTGCAGGGTTTTTGTTTGTTTGTTTTTCCTTGTGATCATGTCTTTGTGTGTTGTATACACTATGGACAAGGGAATCCAGCCAAACAGGATATCTCACCCCTGATGTACACATATTTACTTCCCCCTTCCCCTTCTTCATACCCCTAGGTAACCGACCTTATTTGTAATTTCCTTGTGCACCTTGGATTCAAAAATGAGAAGTATGTTAATAATTTCATTTCAGATCAATTTAAACTTGAAGGTTGATGTGAATTACAGACATTCATAAACTAATATGCCAGTTTTAACAGTCCTGACTGCTAAAACTCAAATGGAGTTTTATTCTTTGTTTGAAGAGGTGGATGTTCTCCCCTTAGGCTGAGTACTATATTATGTGGGTTCCCAGTGGTAGAATAAAGACTAGCATGAGAGTTTGTATCTGTGACCTGTTAATAGAAATTTTTTATGTGATGCTGAGCTCTTAATCAATGTTAAGTAAGAACAAGAGTTCCAGCTTGATCTGTAGGTTGATTGACTTTGTGGAGTCTCTTGATTGGCTTCATTTTTTAATAAAGTAGAATTGGCCTGGGAGGATGGTGGGGAGAAAAAATAAGCCAATTGGAACAGTGGTATTGGAACATTCATTTGAATTTATTTTTGCTATGCTCTCTACATTGATTGATAGTTCTGTTTGAAATTCCTTAGTTGAATGGTTCACAGAAAAACCAAGATGTATAATGTTTACACATAGCTTCCACTGTGATTCATCTGATAAATCATTGTCATTCTATGTAAGGATCCATGGACTTAAACTTCTTTACATCACTTATGTATTTCTTACATGCTGGTACATTGCCTGTCAGTCTTTTCCTTAATATAGTTGTTTTTGCAAATAAATGTATTTAAGAGGAGGGCATGGATATTAGTTTAATTCTTTAAAGAGAACAGTACAATACTTTAAGATTCTCAAAGAGATTTCACATTTATTAATTATTCGAGCTCTATGACAACACTGAGATGATATCACCATTGGTATTATCTCCATTTTATAGACAAGAACACTGAGTTCACAGAGGATGTAAATACCTGTTTCAATATCACATAGAACATGAGTGCCAGAGTTGAGATTGAAACCCTCAACCCTTTGATGAGGTCTCATGCCTCAGCAAAGGCAGTGTTGTTGTTTGGTGC
>NW_004444010.1:12971164-12973757 GCF_000243295.1 Trichechus manatus latirostris | reverse complement strand
CTTTCAGCCAGAATCCATCTGACATCAGCAATTATATCCCTTGTTCCATGTCCTCTTCTGAATCTGGCTTGAATTTCTGGCAGTTCCCTGGCAATATGCTAGCTGCAGCCATTTTTTAAGTTACAGCCATTTTTGAAGTTACATCCAGCATAATTTTACTTTCATAAGATATTAATGATATTATTTGATAATTTCTGCATTCCATTGGATCACCTTTCTTTGGAATGGGCACGAATATGGATCTCTTTCAATAGGTTGGCCAGGTATCTCTCTTCCAATTTTTTTGGCATAGATGAGTTGAGCACTTCCAGCATTGCAGTGGCCCTCCTAAAGTAAATGTGCTCACCCAGAACCTGAGCAGGTGAACAGCATCAAATTTATATATGTTGATACCACAGGAGATAAAGTCCATATGAACTAAAAATGAGATATTTTTTACATTCAGATTTTGAAAAATGACAGATAACACAGGCTTCTGGAAGCATTTGACAGCTTCTAACTCTCATTTGAAATCGTGAGTGTTATACTGGTGTTTATGATCACAATAGAGGTAAACCAGTGTATTTGCTGACTTCATGCAATGAATATAATAATGAATAAAGAAACTGTGTTCAGAGGAGTTAAAGCTAAGCAGACCACTTCAGATTGTTTTCAGTGATCTTCTAAAAGGGACCAAGAAAAGGTGTGAGGTGTGTGTGTGCGGGTGAGTGTGCATATATGTCATTTTAACTGAGAGTCCATCAGTATTTAACAACAGTTTAGCTGAACTAATAAAAAAATTTCTTTGGTTTCACTCTACACAACAAACTATTTGCCTGATAGTAATGTGCCTTTTGAAGTCTACAGGAGCTGTATATTCTCAATAACAAATTTGGAAATTCAAATAGTACAGGTGATTTCTTGATATTAAAAAAAAATTATAGATGACAGAGATGTAAATATCAAGAAGGTGACATTTGACTTAGTAATTTTAGAAAGAAAATAGGTAAAAGCTATAATCAGGCCAAATATAAATCCATACATATTATAAAGCATTCCTCTGATCCTATAAAATATTTCTTTGACCTTATCCTTTTAAACACATTCAGATAATGTAAAAATATAGAAAAGATTAATTATATTGCACCATTTAAGTACTTAAAATAATTCTTGCTTCCTTTTTTATTGTGGGTTATAAAATATATTTCTGTATTTTTGTTTTGTCAAAAAATTTTATCGTAGATTTTTTCATTAAAAGACATAATGGAAATCTAAGTTCAAGACACATAATTTGAGTTTATGTTACCAAAATAACTGAAAAGTTGGTAATTCCGACTGTTTGTAGCAGTGAATCCTAGATTTTGGATTTTGGGAACAGTACCTTCACAGATAGATAAATAGATGCGTGTGTGTGTGTGTGTGTGTGTATGTATGTATGTATGTATATGCATATATGTTGTTGATGGGTGCCATCAAGTTGATTTTGACTCATAGCAACCCCATATTACAGAATAGAGCTGCACTATAGGGTTTACTAGGCTATAATCTTTATGGGAGCAGATCACTAGGTCTTTCTGCTGTAGAACCTCTGGATGAGTTCAAACTGCTAACCTTTTGTATAGCAGCTAGGCACTAACCATATATATAAATATACAAAAAAAAAAAAAAAAACCCAGCCAAACCCATTTTGACTCATAGTAACCCTATAGGACAGAGTAGAACTGCCCCCATAGGGTTTCTAAGAATTTGAACTGCCAAACTTTTGGTTAGCAGCCAAATGCTTCTATATTCAGTAACTGATAGAAGGTTGCCAACTCTGTATTTTAATAAGTAAGGATATTAAGAATATTTAAATAGTAAAAATATAAGGAAGAACTCATAATAAAAGATAACTATTTGTATTGAATAAATTTAAGATTTAAAAATATCACTACATTGTCATTGCTCAAGAACAGATGAAAAGTAAGTTATGGACCAGCAGCAGGGAATCATCAGTCTACAGTACTGGAAGCTACCATTGTAACTATTTTTCCCTCCTTTGAACTGATTATTTTTGTGTGTTATGGATATAACTTCAAGAGTGCCTCGCCCTTCACTGGGTCTAATCATCTAAACTGAATTGACGAAGTGATCACTGGTCAATGGATAGAGACATTTCTTCAGACTTCGGAAGTCTACATAATTCAATGCATTAACTAGACTTTCTAACTTACTGAACTTTCAATAAATTAAAAGTCAGGTCTACATATTGCCAAAACTGTGTTCGACATTTTTTAAAAACTGATTTTAATAATGTCACTGTCCTTATTTTGCCTTTTCTGGAAGATTGTCTTAGTAACTTGATTTAGTTCTCTCTCAGTTAGTGAATTCTGAGACTTTGATGCATCAGAAAAACATCTTGGATCCATCACCTTCTCATATATATATTTTTTTCTAGGTCATTCTTTTTTATCTTTATTGTACTTTAGATGAAGGTTTACAGAACAAACTAGTTTCTCATTAAACAGTTGGTACACATATTGTTTTATGACACTGGTTAACAACCCCACAACACGTCAACACTCTCCCTTCTCAACCTGGGGTTTCCCATTACCAGCTTTCCTGTCCTCTCCTG
>NW_004444010.1:12949849-12969964 GCF_000243295.1 Trichechus manatus latirostris | reverse complement strand
ATTTCTTTGGGTAGAAATTTCATTTTCACAGTGTTGAGTCTACCTATCCATGAGCATGGTATGTTTTTCCATTTATGTAGATCCCTTTGGGTTTCTTGCGGTAGTGTTTTGTAGTTTTCTTTGTGTAGGTCTTTTACATTCCTGGTTAGATTTATTCCTCAGTATTTTATTTTTTTAGGGGCTGTTATGAATAGTATTGTTTTCCTGATTTCATTGTTCTCTTTATTGCTATATAGGAAAGCAACTGATTTTTGTATGTTTCTCTTGTATCCTACTACTCTGCTCAATCTTTCTATTAGTTCCAGTAGTTTTCTCATGGAGTCTTTTGGGTTTTCTATGAATAGTATCATATCATCTGCAAATATGGACAGTTTAACATCTTCAGTTTGGATTCCCTTTATTTTTCTTGGCTTATTGCTCTAGCTAAGACTTCTAGCACAATGTTAAATAGGAGTGGTGATAAAGGGCATCCTTGTCTGGTTCCTGTTCTCAAGGGTAATGTTTTCAGCCTCTCTCCATTAAGAATGATGTTGGTCATTGGTTTTGCATAAATGCCCTTTATTATGTTGAGAAATTTCCCTTCTATACCTATTTTATTGAGAGTTTTTATCAGGAATGGGTGTTGGACTTTGTTGAATACGTTTTCTGCGTCGATTGAGATGATCGTGTGATTCTTTTATTTATTTTATTTATGTGTTAGATTACATTGATTGGTTTTCTAATGTTGAACCATCCTTGCATACCTGATATGAATCCTGCTTGGTCGTGGTGTATTATTTTTTTGATATGATGCTAAATTTTATTGGCTAGGATTTTGTTGAGAATTTTTGCATCTATATTCCTTGTATATATTTTTTTAATTCTGAAGTTATATACGTTCCATATTTCATTTGTGGGAGGGGAAGTGCGAGGAAGGAATAGAAGGGAAAAACGAATTAAAGCTTGACCCCCAAGCATGGAAAATACTCTCTCTTTCTGATTGGACCACCTTGGCTCAGTTGTTCAGTTCTGGAGCAGTTACAGGAAAATAGATCACCAATCCTATACATGAGACACATTTCTCTAAGACTATAAGAGTATCAAGATAGGAAGAGACTTAGATTTTACCCTCTACTTCCCTTCTTTTACACATGAGGAATCAAATGTTCTGTGGGGTTGAATTACTTAACATAACTAATTTACTGGTAGAACCAGAACTACAACTTAATCTTTCATATCTCCTAACAATTACTTTACATTTCTTATTGTGGCCACTTTTTAGGAATCATTGTCTCCATCTCCATGCTATGGCCTGAAACCAAAAGTCTGGAAATTATTTTAAAAGATCAGTTGTGAATAAATTCGATTTTCATATACTGGGAGAGAGGCCACTTCAGAAAACAAACATTCTTCCACTTTCCAACTTTGATACGTACATATACTTATACATACAGTGATGGATTGGTCATTGATATCTATCTCCAACCTTTAATATGTGCTCCTGAGATAACCTGGGAAGAGTTCTTAAACCATACATCACATAGAACAATTATTTAAAAAGACTAAACCTTCTTAGCAACTTTTGCTAATTATTCAAAGGCATCTATAATATGGGTAAAATTATATCCCTCTCAAATCTTATAATCTACCTACAAATTTTTTAAAAAAGTATATAATATTGTGAGTCTATAATTTGAATGCTGCTAGTCCTGGCTCATAACAGCAATGTTGCTAAGGGATTCTACCAAATAACACTGTATTATATTTCAAAAGATGTTGTGGTTATTTTTACCCTGAGGAACATTTTTCTACATTTAAAAATAGGAAATCTAATTTTTCTAAGACAGGAGGGGCATTTTCAGTTTTTTTTTTTTTTTTTTTAAACTCTTCAGCTAAATTGATTTGATCTTGTCCACATACATATCACCATCCCCATGACCCTCACCACACTGCTTTGGAGCTTCATTGAGAAAGAAAATAAGGTTTTCTTTTTTATGTAAATAAGCATTTATAGTTATTAATCTGTCTAGATGTACAGTGTCACCATTCATCCAGTTGCCTCAAGACAGTGATATCATTAGACTCGTCCTCTCCCTCAACTCTTAGATCTCAGAGGCCACCAAGATCTTTTGATTCTACCCTAGTAATATCGCTTGTCTTTTCCCATTTTCTCCATCTTCCTTAGTGTAAGCCCTCATCATCTGTCTCCTAAACAATTGCAATAGCCTCCCAAGTTGTCTCTGGCTCCAGTCTCTGCTTATTCCAATCTAGTTTACACATTAGGCCCTATAATCCCAACATCTTCCTGCCTGAAATGCTTGGATGGTTTATCATTGCCTGCAAGATAAAATCTAAACTTTTTGGTCTTAGTCTTCAAAATGTTAGCCTAGTACATTTTTCTCTCAGAAAGTCTTGCTATGTGTCTTCTGCCATGAACCCCATGAAATAACCACCCTTAACTGCTTGCCATGTGCTCGGCTCGCCAGGCCTTTTCACACCTTTCTTCCTTTTCCAAGCTGTTTCTTTCTTCTAGACTGCTTCCCTTATGCTCTACACCACCCCCTCCTTATCTGCTAGGAAAGCTCATGAATGTCTTTTCCAAACAGTTCAAATGTTTCCAGTTGCATAAGGATTCCCACAAGCAGGGGCGATGAATATTGTTTTTTCTTTTTGACTCTGCCATTGCATACCAATTGCAACATAATTATTTGTTATATCTGTCTCCCCCATTAGATGCATTAGAACCTTGCGTGTGGTTTATGCAGGTCCTCAATAAATGATGAGCTTTTAAATATGTACATAAAACCTTGCCTTTTAAGTTTGTGCACTCTCAGACAAGATATATTTGATTTCTTTAGTAAGCTCTGTGAAGTACGCAGAGCTAGTGATATTTTGATCGTCTCATAGGTGATGAAATGGAATATTGACATGCAATCCATGTTAAAAGATAAAAACTCAGACTTAAGCCTTAAAACTCCTAGTCTGGTGATCTTTCATTGAACTTCAAGATCTATATGGCTTTGTATCTGATAAGAGGAAGCCCATCATTTGACTAAAACTATGAGGACAGAGGTGAATTGTATTGATTACAAACAGAGAAAGAGCAATTTTGATCCAGCATGTGAGAAAATAACATCAGAATGAAAATAACTCTGATGGAATAAACCTCCCTCGCTTTTTTATTTAGAGAGATTCATTGATAGAGTAAATTCTTAACTTGGGGTTTTTGGTCCTAGGAGATCCATTACATTTGTGGTAGGTGCATACTTTGGGGGAGAATGTTTATCAGATACTCAACAAATCCTTGATCCAGAAAATATGAGACTTTGTGTTCTAAAGTGAACTAAGTTATTGGCTAATTAACTAAGGAAACAGTTACGAGAACATTGAACACCAAAAGAGTAATGGTATTACTGGAGTGACTGAGAGAAGTAATTTGAAATTGGATTTTAGAAAAAAGCAACACTTTCAGACAGTGTAAGGTCACAGACTTATTTAAAAATGACATATCCCAATGGGATTTTAGGAGATGAATTGATTTAAAATTTGGTTAAACTATGTATAAGATAGTAAACCACATTTAGAAAACAAAAAATGAAAAGGATGCTTTTTCCTATGAGATGTCAGAACGTACCATATAGGGTCATAATTCAAGCAGAGGTATTGATTTGGAAATAAACCAATAGTTCAGCAGAACTGAATAAAGGATCAAGAATCAGACTTATATATATATATGTAAAGTTAGGATTTAGTAAGGAAAGCATTCCAAATCAGTTAGAATAAGTTATATTATTTAATATATGGTATTTATTGGTTCATTAAAGAAATACAATGAGAATGCTCCTTAAAAGTGAGGATGGTGAGACGTCAACTAACTTATTTTGGACACGTCATCAGGAAAGACCAATTGCTAGAAAAGGACACCTTGTTTGGTAAAGTATAGGGTCAGTGAAAACAATAGAAACCCTCAATGAAATGGATTGGAAGCACTGAAAATCAATAACAGAAGATGAAAAACTGAAGCAAAAAAAAAAAAAACTGGACAAAAGACATGGATATGCAATTCAAAAAAGAAGAAAGATTAATGACCAATATACACTGAAAAGATTGTCTTCCTTGAAAAGAGACAAAGAAATGCAAATTAACACATCACTGCTATTTAAATTTTCACGTATCATTTTGAAAAAAGATTAAAAAGCAGAATAGTTCAAAAAGGATTGGAGAAAGTGCACGAAAGAAGACACTTTCTTACACATGCGTTTTTAGTGAGAATGTAAATTAGAAAAAAAAAACTACTTCTTAGTGGGTAATCAAATAATATGTATCAAAATTTAAATGTGCATATCTTTGACCCAGTAATTCCATTCCTAGGAATTTAGCCTTAAAAAAAAAAGCTACATTGAACAAGTGAGCAAAGTGGTACTGTGTTGCAACATTTCATATAGTACTAAACGAGTTGCCATTGAGTCTATTCTGACTTACAGTGTGTGCTAAACAAACATCTAGAAACCACCAAAATATGTTTCAATAGAGAATTGGTAAAATAAATTATTTCATATATGCAACAAAGGACTATTGACAAAGAATGAGGGAGATATATATAGATATATATATATAAATGTAATTATAAGCCTTGTGATTGTTGAATGGAAAAAAAAAGTTTAGAGAATGTATCACAGAATATGGTACAATTCACTTCTATATATTTAGATATACTTACATTTACCTATATGAGATTATATATGTGTGTGCCTGTGCGAATAGATATGTGTGTGCGTGTATGGGTGTGTGCACATGGTATGTGTATATCTACATAGATCCTCCCTAGATAAAAATCCTGCTAAACTGCTGTAGGTGTGTTGAGAGACGATGTTAAAGAGGGGTCTTTGACTTTCTGTTTTGTTCTCTCTTATTTGATAAAATGAGTATATGTTGCTTTCATAGTAATCATATATTTTCTTCTTTTGTAAATGAACTAATATTTTTCACTTACTTGGGTTAATATGTTCTGTTTATATCCAAATTTTATGCCCCCCTCAAAAAAATTGGGAAGAATTTTAAGTGGCATTAGTACAGCAGAGTAAAAATGAAGAAGTCAAAGAGAAGAGAAAATAACATCATGAAAACAGTATAAAATGTGGTAGCATGTGCACGCCATAAATTCCTTGCTAGAAATGAGTCATGGATTTGACTCTGGGCTTCCGATCAGCGAATCCAAGGAAGGAAATACTATCAGTTCAAGTACTGCCAGTTCATTATATTGTTGTTAGCTGCCATTGAGTTGGCCCACAACTCAAGACTATCCCTTGTACAACCGAATGAACAACTGGCTAGTCTTTTTTCATCCTCATGACTGGTTGTGGGTGGACTGTTGTGATCTATAGGGTTTTCATTGGTGGATTTTTGGAAGTAGAATTCCAGACCATTCTTCCTAGTCTGCCTTAGTCTGGAAGCTCTACTGAAACCTGTACAGCATCATAGCAACACGCAAGCCTCCACTGACAGATGGGCAGTGACTACACAGGAGGTGCAGTGGCCAGCAATTGAACCAGGTCTCCCACATTGAAGTCAGTATTCTACATCTGACCCACCACTGCCCATCCGTTAAAAAAAAAAATCTCATTGCCGTTGAGTTGATTCTGACTCACAGTGAACTGCCCCCTCATAGTATTAATTAAAAAATATTGAGTTACTCTGGAGAATGAATTGCTTTTAACTTGGAGAATGAAAAAGTTTCCTCATGTTTCCTTGTGAAAAAGCTACTGTGTATATGGTATATAACTTTCCTACATTAATAAAAGTATGAAACAAGTATGACTGTTTCTTTTGACTATGACTATTTCTTTTAAAACTGCATATTGATGGCCTGTTGCCTAAGTGAAGTTCATTGAAAGTCTATTAGCGTTGGAGCCCAGTTAGCATTCTTAACAGTGCCTTTGCTTTGGTACTGAAGGCTGTGCATGCTCTATTAAAAGTAGATGCCTTCCGCAGCTTGGGGAATTCCTTCAGACTCTACCTTCTACATCCTAAATTATATGACCTCTTTTCATGAGACTTTCTGGCTATAGATGCTAGAGATCAAATCTTATGTTGTTGTTATCAGATTTTTAAGAGAAGTAATAAATAGTATGATGATGATGATCTTCCTATGGAACGTTGGTCTAAGAAATCCAAGTTTACATTAAAACAAAAACAAAAAACTTGTTGGCAACTCCATGTGTTACAAAGTAAAACTGCTCCAGAGGGTTTTCTTGGCTATAATTGGCTGTAATCTTTACGGGAAAGGGCCCTATGTGGCATAAAGCATTTGTACTGGACTGCTAACCTAAAGGTTGGTGGTTCAAACTCACCCAGCAGTACTGCAGAAGAAAAGTCTTGGCGATCTGCTTTTTTTAAGATTACAGCCAAGAAAACCCTATGGAGCAGTTCTACTCTGTAACACATGGGGTTGCCACGAGTCAGATTTGACTCGACAGCAACTAACAACAATAACAACAATCTTTACAGAAGCAGATCACTACGGCTTTCTTCCATGGCACCATTAGGTGGACTTGAACTGCTAAGCTTTAGGTTAGTAGTCAAGTGCAAACCATTTGCAGCACCAAGAGACCTCAGGCTTATGTTAGCAACTCAGAAACTTCCATAAACATTAGCTGAAATAAAAAGAGTCAATAATTCCACAACTAAAGAGAGATAGAAAGTTAACCATGGTTTCAATGGGATAAGCCAATCTTCGTGTCTAACCATGTGTCTTCCCACATGAGGGCCTCTGTATGTGTTGTTTGCTCTGCCAGTGATGTTCTTCCTGCTCATCCATTAGCTTTGATCACAGCTATTCATCTTTTGGTGCCCTGGTGGTGCAGTGGTTAAGACTGGCTGCTAACCAAAAGGTTGGCGGTTCAAATTCACCATCTTCTCCTTGCAAACACTATGGGGCAGTTCTACTCTGTCCTATAGGGTTGCTAAGGTTGGCGTTGACTGGACAGCAATGGGTTTGATTTTTGGTAGTCATTCTTTAGATCCTAATACAAACATCACTTTTTCAGTGTTCTCAGGCCTTCCAACTATGTCACCTTATACTTTTTCCTATAGCATTTATCATATTTTGTAATTACATATTTAATTATATGATTATTTGATTAATGACATTCTCTTCCATCAAACTATGAACGCTTGTGAAAGCAAGGACTATGTAAATTTTGTTCATAAAATCCAACACAATGCTTACACATTGTTAGCTCTTAGAGATTTACTAAATAAGTGGACAGACCCCAGAGTTAGTAAGGTTACCAACTTTTTTTTTTTTTTTTTAATTGTACTTCAGGTGAAGGCTTACAGAACAAATAGTTTCTCATGAAACAGAAGTACACATGTTGTTTTATGACATTGGTTAACAACCCCACAGCATATCAACCCTCTAACTTCTCAACCTAGGTTACCAACTTTTTAAAGACGTTGTTGCATACTGTCAAATCAATTTTACTTCATAGCAACCCTGTAGGACAGAGTAGAACTGCCCCATAAGGTTTCCAAGGCTATAATCTTTATGGGAGCAAATCACCAGGTCTTTCTCAGTTAGAATTGTGCTCCATAGGGTTTTCAATGGCTGATTTTTAGAAGTAGGTTACCAGGCCATTATTGGTGGACTCCAAGGCACCCATAGGTGGACTCAAACCTCCAACCTTTCTGTTAGCAGCCAAGTGTGTTAACCATTTGCACCACCCAAGGATTCTGCATTGGAAAATCAGATCAAAACCCATTACCATCAAGTCGGTTCCAACTCATAGTGATGCTACAGGACAGAGTAGAACTGCCCCATAAGGTTTACAAAGCTGTAATCTTTATGGAAGCAGACTGCCACATCTTTCTCCCATAGAGCCACTGGTGGGTTTGAACTGTCGACCTTTCGGTTAGCAGCTGAGCTCTTAACCATTGCACCACCAAGGCTCTTTCTTTTTAAAGATAGGTATTTACTATTAAGAGACCAGGAACAATTCCAAATTCAGAGACGCTTCATCATATGCTTTGTTTGGTTAAAGAGTTAAGAAATTACCACATGCTTTATTCAATGTAAAACACACTGGAGTGATAGGTAGCAGGTATAAGTATCACCTCTAGAAAGGAGCCTGAAGGGCAGGAAGTCAGTAAAGAAGTAGAATCATGGACTTTTAGCATTATGATATTGTTGAAGAGTCATCTTTAAGGGGCTAGCAAAGAAAAAATAGAATAAAAGCGTTAGATACTAATTTTAATGCTATTTTGTAGTTTGTTTTCATGATTACTTAATATTTTTGTTAGCTTTGATGCTTTGTATATTATTTAATTTTTATTAATAAATTATAAATATTCCTCCTCAAATTCATTATGTTTCTGGTCATCTGATTGGTCAAACAATATAAAATATCTATAACAATCCAAACCCTCAGCATCTGGTAGCTCTTGGTGACATTAAAACTGAAGGGTGAAAATAAATATATATCTTAATATATATATGTATATATATAATATAGGAGTTAAAATTCAAAATGATCTAAGAACCTTAATAATCGTAAGAAAAACTAGGTGTATACACTATTCTTCTGGCAAAATGTCATTTTTCATTTTCTAAATGTTTCCTTTTGCTTTATGTATTAACTTTATTTTTGGTTTAGCAAATCATAGAAGCTGTTGGACAAGTCATTATTTCTGTTGACATGGAATATTTTGTAAACCAAAGTCACAAAGAAGTTTAATGAAAAATCATTAATAACAAGGCATATAAACAATATTCACAGTATTACAATATTGAATGAAAATATCTATATAAGAAAGACAGTTTTGTACCTGCTTGTTTTAATGGCAGTCATGACATGGGGGACCCTAGACTCAGCAACATGACCATTTACTGTGTGGTAACATGTTATTCAAGTTTAAGTAAGTTGAAATATAATGATTATTTTCAAGAAATGATTTCATTGATTAGTCACAATATAGAGAAAAGATATTATATCTAATGTCATATATCAAAAAGTACTTTTTTTAAAAAAAATTTCTACTTACTTAGCTAGCACTAGGACATGACTATTTGAATAACTGATCACTGAACTAATTGGTCAACTTTGCCAAGCAAATTCAATGTAACTTTTTCTCAAAGATGTTTTTAACTGATTTAACAAAATTAGATTATTGGATGGACAATACCTCTCCCATAACAGAGGTATAGTCGCCACTACCTCTGTTGAAAATTATGAACTATTCCAGAAATGGAATATTTCTCATAAAGAAAGAATTGAAGACATAGTGAGAGTGTAAAAAAGCAATAACATATACAAGCATTGGCCCTGACCCAGCCCGGCAGCCTGTTTATTGCTTTGGATGCTGCTTGTGTCTGAGCATTTGCTTTAAATATTGATACAGTTAATTAATGAGTATTTTGGATCTTCTATTATAAAAATCTGCGTATTAAAAAAATGCAAGCAAACTACAGATAATAGAAGACCAGACTGAATTATAGTAATTGTTTCCTCAAATGCCCATTAGTAGTTTGTTTACGGTCATCTGATTTTTATTAAATAGTAGAAATTGTTAGGTATATAGCTAACGACTGTAGTATTTAAGGAGTAGTATTTTCCAAGGTGAGGAACCTTGGTGGCACACTGGTTAAGTGCTCAGCTGCTAATTGAAACATCGGCGATTTGAACCCACCAGCTGCTTTGTGGGAGAAAGATGTGGCAGTCTGCTTCCATAAAGATAATAGCCTTGGAAATGAAACACTACGGGGCAGTTCTACTCTGTCCTATAGGGTCACTATGGGATGGAACTGACAGCAGTGGATTTTGATTTGATTTTCCAATGCGGAGTCCTTGGGTGGTGCAAATAGTTAAAATGCTCAGCTGCTAATGGAAGGGTTGGGGGTTCGAGTCAACCCAGAGGTACCTTGTAATAAAGGCCTGGTGATCTACTTCCAAAAAGTCAGCCACTGAAAACCCTATGGAGCCCCATTCTATCTGACACACATGGGGTCATCGTGAGTCAGAATCGGCTCCACAGCAACTGCTTTTGGTTTTATTTTCCAAGGCACTAGCCTGAGAGTAGTTCAACATACATGCATTTCAGGCTGTAGAGAGAAGCTGGTGAGGAGAATGGGGGATAAGGTTGTGCCAAAGGTTTCCCAGCTTTCCTCTGAAGATGTTGGAGAGGAACTCTGACAGATTTTAAGTGGGCAGATTATGTGTTTTGCTTTGAATTTTTTAAAACTTACCTAGCGAAGATGTGGAGTATTGAGTGGGAAGAAACTGGAGGTGCAATTTAGGTGTTTGTTGCAGAAATCAAGATAAGAAATAAATGACGATGGGCTGAAACTAAGACTGAGGAAGAAAGGATGGAAAGGAAAAGATTAATAGGGATTTTATAAGGAGAAATGATGCAGCTTATCAGCTGACTTATCTAATGCTATTAGATAAAAAGAATTTTCAAATGTAAGTATTTCTTGAAAAATGTACTTAAAGAGCCTATAAATACCTAGACCCCTGAGGTAAAATTTTGAAATCTCATATTTTGTTTACCAGCAGTCATGCTAATTTTTAGCTTGTTTGGGTAGGAAATAGGTTGAAATATTAGTTAAGACATAAACAATTTTAAGATAGTTGTCTACAGAGGAAATTGGCAGTACAGTTTTAGACAGATTACTTGTGCAATAGCGTTGTTGTTAGGTGCCGTCCGGTTGATTCTGACTCATAGTGACCCTGTGCACAGCAGAATGAAACACTGGTTGGTCCTGCACTATCCTCACAGTCGTTGCTATGTTTGAGCTCATTGTTACAGCCACTGTGTCAGTCCATCTCATTGAGGGTCCTTCTCTTTTTTGCTGACCCTCTACTGGTATTCATAAGGTTTTCACTGGCCAGCTTTTTTAGAAGTAAATCACCGTGTCCTTCTTCCTAATCTGTCTTAGTCTGGAAGCTCTGCTGAAACCTGTCCACCATGAGTGACCCTGCTGGTGTGTGAAATATCGGTTGCATAGCTTCCAGCATCACAGCAACATGCAAGCCACAACAGTAAGACAAACTGACAAAGGTTGTGGCCCTAAAGATAACACTAAGCATAACAAATGCTTTTCGATGTGAATGCAAAGGTAGAAATATTGCATCCCAGGCCACCACTAATAAATTGGGTTAATTTAGCTAAATTGGTTTTCTCAACTCATTTGAAAAAGAAATAACTCTTCAAACTATTTCCTCTTAAAGAGACATCAAAATGTTAATGAACTTTCTTTTTCCTTAGTCTCTCTCTCTCTTTTTTAACCCACTAGGAATATACTATGACAGCCTTTCCATCTCTGGTTTTCTAATCTCAATGATTTCTGTGCTCATCCATTCCAGGAAATCCTTCAAACGCTGTATGTGTGTGTGTGGTGTATGTGTGTGTGTTACTGCATAATTACCACTCTTTTGCTTTACCTTTAAAACCTTTTGCTAACTTATCTAAGCTTTTTCCTCCTTTTCATCAGTTGTATTTTATTTTTTAATTATCTACCATGGACTTTTTACCTTTTGTTAAGTATGTCTGCATGTAATCTGATAACTCAAAACCTTCGGACATGATATTCCTCTTACAAACAAACATAAAACAAAATAACAACAACAGAAATGTCCTCTGTACTCTTTCTTCTGCTTGTTTCTCCCTCTGAAAGTTTCCCCCGCCCCAGGATGGCTATTCTTAGGAACTATACATGACTAAGATAATTAACTTTTTCATTTTCTTGGAATTTAGGTACTCTGTTACTACATTGGCTTATAAGCATGACGTAAACAAAGAGATTAGCTCTCAAACTTGCTTTTGGGTTTTTTTTGGGGGGTTTTTTTTTAGGTTATATGTATATGTGTATTGAACCATTTATGTAATAACAATTATTATGTATTTCTAAGATAATATACTAAAAGTATCCATTTACAGATCAAAGTTTAAAAATTTTTTTCATAATGCTTTATTACATACTTTCCTATTTGGTCTTCTTATAGAAGAGTTTTAAGCTAAAGAGGAACATAACCAAATATGTGTTCTAGAAAGATTCTTCTGGTAGCAGTGTAGAAGAGAAATAAGAATAGAGCGAGGAAGAAAGGTTATCAAGACATAAACTAGAGCAGCAGAAGAAATACAGATGATATTAATAGGCTAGATTTTTCCATTCTTAGCAATCAGTTGGAAAAGAGTGGCTATGTACTTATCTATCTCTGTGGATGATGGTACCACTTACCAGGTTAGGTGAAAAAAAATGCTGAATTCAGTTTGAGTTGTCCTGTGAACATACAAGTGGAGATTTTCAGTAGGTAATAGTCTCATCCATCATCATCGCCATCATTGTGGGTTGAATTGTGTTCAACAGAAAGATCAGTTTAAGTCCTAACTCCCAATATCTGTGGATGTGACCTTATTTGGAAATAGGGTCTTTGCAGATGTAATCAAAATAAAGTGAGGTCATACTGAATTAAGATTGGCCCTGAATCTAATGACTGGTGTCTTTATAAGAGAAAGGAGAGGAAGGTTGAGACACAAACATAGAAAAGACACGCAGGAAGAAGGCAATGGGATGATCAAGGCAGAGATTGAAGGAATACAGCTGCAAGCCCAGAAACATCAAGGCTTGCTGGCAACCACCAGAAACTAGGAAGAGGCAAAGAAGAATTCTTCATAGAGCAGTTAGAAGGAGCACAGCTCTGCTGACACCTTGATTTTGGACTTAAAAAGCCCCCAAAGCTGTAAGAGAATAAATTTCTGTTGTTTTAGACCACCAGCTTGTGGTACTTTGTTATGACACCCCAGGAAACTAACACAATAATCGTCATTATCTCCTCAGTACCATGACTTGTTGATTAAATCTCTGGGCCTGGACTCCTGGGAGATTTACACGTATCATATTTTATTTAATCCTTACAATAGTCCATAAAGTAGATACTATTGTCTTTACATGGAAACATGGAAAATAGCACTTATCAAGGTTACATAGAACTTGTAAATTCACCTAGTTCAAAGCTCGAGTCCTTCTGATGCCAAAATTTTGGTTATTTATTTATTTATTTTGCATACTTCACATTCCAGGAGTTCAGAAGAATGGGTGAATGATATAGATTGGTTTGGGAGCTAATAACAAATATAATAGGCATGAAATAGGTACACACAAAGAAGGTAGGTCAACTAACAAGAGGCCCAGGGATGAAAGCCAGGGAAACATCAACATTTAATAACACACAAGCGAGAGAGGAGGAGCCAGCAATGGGACCTAAGAGTCATCCTAGCTCACAAATTCCTCATTTGTGTTCCTTTGAAACATGAACTCTGGACAACAGTCAATTTGTCATCTTGGATATGTAAGAAAACAAGCTTCATGCCATGACTGGTATAGCAGGAGAAGAGCAGACATTTCAAGTTTGTGTATGTGGAATCCTTAATCATTAATATATGGAAAAAGAAGGTTGCCAGATACCAGGTGTTTCCTGTGTTACCTGGCAGGGGAGATGTTCTGACTTCCACACCCTGTGTACTTATCATATTGGATCTGAAATCCTGCTCCATAGAGTTGCTCTTTAGAGAATCTGATTGTTTATTGATATAAGAAGAAAAATAATCGTAGCTTCAGGTTAGAAAAATTAAAGTTGATGTTTATTCACTTCACGTTGCTTTATATTAACATAAAGCTCCACATTAGCCCTACGTGTGGGAAGGGGAAGGGAGGCACCAACTCAGGTTAGAAAGTCCTGGGGATGGTAAAGAATGGGCAGAGAAACTGTGGAACTCAATGAGGTAGGACAAAAACATAGTCCTGACATAAACAAGCACACAGTCTTGACATAAACATTTTCTTTGTGTAAGGAAAGGGTGTAGTATATTACTGGTTATTTTTTATGTATAGTAGTATTACTTTGGATTCTCCAAGTACTTTTATTTTCAAAAAAGAAATAATAACCAGTGGAGAGAGAAAGGAAGAAAAACAGCTCTATTTCCTACTATAAATATTATCACTGTTGAGCTAGAACTCTATTATCTACAGTCTTTCCAATCATGTTAAGTAAAGATCGTCTCTGCAACAAGAACACTCGTTTTGGCAGCTGGACTTCCCTTCTGGTGCATATCAGGATTCTCCAGTCTTCATATTTCAATTTTTGTTCATGGTGTGAGAAAGGAATTGATATGATAAAACTTCCTATAGGACAGTGGGAATTAGACATATTTGTGCAAATAACCTGGAGATGCTGGGAGGTCTGGTAAAGGGACATTATCTATCCAAACCACAGACTAAACTTCCCATACCACAAAAGTAACATTTCGTTGCACTTACCTTCTCTGAATCTTGCTTCTTATAAACTCAAATTTGTAATAAAGGATCAATGCTGCTTTGTATTAGATTATTTGACTTTTTTTATTTCAACAAATCTTTTTGACATATTTAAAAACATTTTGTTAGAAAGAAGTCATTAGTTTTTAAAAACACAAAAAACAAGACTTTGAAGGGAATGTAAACACGATGTCTTCTTAATGTTATCATCATATTTTTTTTGTTTATGTACTTTTATTACTTGATCTAAAGATAAATATGAGTTATTAAACAACTATTTTAAAGCCACCTATCTCTTCTTCACTTGTGCAATGTATTAATTTGAACCATTATTGTAGGTAAAAGTTGTCAAATATTGGCAATTTCATAAGGTTCAACCTAATAGAATCTCATGCACTTTTAGGCCTTGGAGAAGAGAAAACTCTTCATATTTTATCCTTCCAGATTTTTGCCTCACTCCAGACTTCAGCATAGTTGGAGTGACAAATCCCACTCCTGCATCTGGGGAGTTGTGCAGTTAGCAGCTCTGACACTTTTCTACGCTGCTCAAACAACATCCTAGAAAATGTAAGTGTGGCCTTAAAAATGGCTGCTCCCTGGTGGCCACCAGATTGCTTCGAGATCTGCCTAGTCATCCCTCACTCCCCCAACTGTGTCATCCTTTAAAAATCTGTATCATCTGGGTGTAGAGAGTGAGAAGGATGCTCTCTCTCTGCTTACATTCTGTCTTTTTCTTCCAAAACATCCAAAAAGACAATTGGACTTTTTAATGACTTGGGCCCACGTAATACTCTTTTCCCCCAAGGATATGTATTCTGTAGGCGCCATAAGGGTTAAAAAATGCAAGAGGGGACAAATCCGGCTTTTCAGTCCCAGAAATGTACCTCTGGAAACTCATGTGCTGAGTAACTGGTTAGGCACAGCCACTTTGCTCCCAACGTCTGGGAATAGACAGTCAGTCTCTAAGCGATTCTTTGCATGTGAGGGGTATAGAATTAGGGGTGTCATATGAAAAATCCTTACATATTAATTGAGAAGACTCAGATTAGATGTCATCTCACAACAGTCAGTAAAGGGCTTTTTCTACTCATCTGTATTAACTCAGTTATCCAAATATAAAAATATTCCCTATTGACAGTATGGCCTTCTTTTTCTCTTAGTTCACTAGATGCTATTTAGATGTTAACTTTGTTGTGATTTAGATGTGAGCACTCCCTGAGATCAAACTTACTCCACAAGCTTTAATTCATTATTAATAAATACTGTTTCATGTCTTATCATTTAGCAAAAGGGAGGAGAAGGAAGCAGAACTTATTTTACTGAACCATGATTATGTCACACCCTTCAATGATTATTATTTTTCAGCCTGCCAAATGTTGTTTGACAAAAATTAGGATTTTTAACCAATCTATACGAGGTTACGGAGTTAGTAAGCACATTTTCCTCTCAGGAAAGTTGCTAATTCATGATAGAACCTTCGTTTCTAAATTAAGAATGATTTTCTGCAAGAGAAGACTGTGCTGTGTGTTTTGTTTTTGTTCTTTTTTTTAATCACTCATCTGTTGTAAATCCTTCAAAGGCTTCCCGTTGCTCTCAGGATAACGTTCAAAGAAGGTCTTTAAATTCATCCATGGTTTAGCTCCTGTGAATGTTTGTCATCTCATCTCTAGTCTTTCTCCACCTATCATTTCTTAGACCAATCCTACTAGACTTCCTTCAGTTCCTTCCTGGTGACTATTCTGGGAAGCACACCTAGACGTCTGTGGGCTTAGGGGCCAATGAGGAGATTCTGCACAGGGAGATCAGTTAGAAGTCTTGCTTGGTCCAAGGAAGAGCTCATGGGTGGCAGAAGAGATAGAGCTAGAAATTGTGATGAGAAAAGAGTTAAAAGGAAGTGGTAGGGTTTGATGACTAACTTGCTAGAAGAGATGAGGAGGAATCAGCGGCTGATGATGATTCTGAGATTTCTAACTGGACCACTAAATGAATGTATTTGCTTTAACTGAGATGTGTAGGACAACAGATGGAGAAAATTTTGGGATGAAGTTTGCTTTTCTCCCTTTATGACGAGTTTGAATGTGTATGGATGTACACACATATGTATGTGTGCATTTGTGAATCCCTATGGATTTTTCTTCCAATTATATCCACATAATGAAGTTGTCCTAATTAAACAACATACGTGCTTTTAAGATGGTACTTTTTCCATAGCACCAAACATCATTGTGCTAGTTTTCTATTGCTGTGGAACAAATTACTATAGATCTAGCAGTTTAAGCAACACACATTTGTTATCTCCCAGTCTCCACAGGTCAGGAGACTGGGCTTGGCTTAGCTGAGTCCTCTACTCAGGATCACATGAGACTCCGATCAAGGTGTCAGCTAGGACTGGTGTCTCAACAGAGGCTCAGGGGCCTCTTTCAAGCTCATGTGGTTATCAGAACAATTAATAACACTTACAGCTGTAAAACTCATGGAAGCTTGTTTTTTCTGGGCCAGCAGAACGTCTAGACCTTCTTTTAAAGAGCTCATCTGCTTAGGTCAGGCCCACTCAAGAGGGAAGGGGCTACAAAAGGACATGGATCATTGGGGTCATCTTAGAATTCTGTGTATGACAATCATGTTCTATGCTTTTAAGTTTATGTGTGGAAATAGTGAGGAAAAATAACTTAGTTTCAGGTTATTAGTCTTTTAATAATTCATTACATGTATCCAAAAAGAGTGGCAACTACACATCTCTTTGCCTTATTATACAGAATTTTTTTCCCGAAAGTTTCTCCAGGGTCTTCTTCTCCTATAGTTAGGTCTCTCTTCTGCTGTACTGTCCTAGCTTCACCTTTCTTAGACAAGAAAGCATTAAATTTGGCTCTGAAGTGTACATTTCGATACAATCTCCCTGTCTTGGCAGCAGTGGTGAGTGAGACTTTAGTAATTCATTAGTGATCCAGAAGGAGCTTCAGCAGTTTTGAGTGAGGCCATGGCCCATATGTTTGATGCCACCAACCTGATTTTTGTAATGGAAATTATATCCGTGAAAAGATGCATAATATCTCCTTAAGTATACACTATTTTTAAAAATTTTATGTGATGTTCGGTCATTCTTGCAATGGTACAGCTAGACATTAACCCTTCCTTGTCCAACCTACCCAAATAAGAAGAAAAGAAGAGGAGTTTATAATGAAATTGTCACACTGGACTTGTTTTTTGAGCTCCCATCAGTATATATTGGTTGAACTTCTTGGAACTGAAGGCATATGTTTGTTGTATGTGTATGTGTATTCCACATATCACTCCTTTATGGATTAGAGATGGCTTACAAGATAGATTTTAGGTTAATTAAATATAAGCAAATTATATAATTGGAATGAAGTAAAGAAGAAAATGCACAAGAATCACTGTGGTTAAGGCTATTGAACTTCAGTTTAACTCTGATAGCCAAGATCAGGGCAATGTGGCAATTTAATTTTCTCTCATTAATACAAAAAAGGAAATGTATCAGTTCCTTGGGGAAAACAATGTGGTTTCTGGCACTCTTTTCTAACAATGCTTTTTTTTTTTAAATGTTGACTTTATGGGAAGATCTGGATAACACAATAGACCTTGTCCTAAAAGGATGTTGGCAGTAAATCCAGACACAGACATCTTAGGACCTTTTCTTATAACAGTCTTTGTTGTTAGAAACTGAGGCTGGAATGCTGAAGCTGAACTTAGGGGAGGTGATTCCAGTGGTAAGCTACTATGGTCCCGGTATGGACAGTTCTAGATGTTAACTGAGGCTTGGATAAAACCTTTAGAACCAGAGAATTGGAGGGATGGAAACACGTTTCTTAGATAATCTTCCTGAAAATTCCCTTCTCCTTGAATCTTTTGATAACGGTTGGAAAGAACATTTCAACATTTCACTCTGATGAGGACCTGGAATGTTAGTATCACACATTGTTGATTAAGGTCAAGGAGTAGTCTTTGAGCCTCAAACAAACAGGTGGTAAGGATCACTTTCTTTGTGAATTATAAGTAAACTAACCATTGGCCTGGATTCAAGGTGAGCTCACCTTGCATCTTATAAACATACCAGCATAAATCTAAAAGTGTCTGGAATACCTTTCAACAACTTCCCATTGCCGCAGGACCAAGATGGTGGAGTAGTCAGATGCTTCCAGGGTTCCCTCTTACAACAAAGACCCCCCAAAACAAGTGAATTGATTATATATGACAATCTAGGAGCCCTGAACATCAAAGGCAAGGTTGAGGAACCAGAATGAGTGACAGGGGGAGGGACAGACAGTCGGGAAGCAGCAAGGAGTTGCCATACTTGACCTGGCGAGAGCCTGAGCCCTTCAGCCCGGATCAGCTCGAAGGTGAGCGGTGAGGCAGGCAAGCAGCGGCACTCGGGAGGCATTTTCTGCACCAGGAGAGACTCAGTGGCAGAGAGTCTATTTGGCCATCCAGAACTAGTGAGAAGCAGCCCTAGAACGGCAAAAGATAAGTACTTGCGTCTGGCCTACCGTGTGGATCAAAAACATCCTCCTTAGGGAAAAACCTGTCTCCCATTTACCTCCCCACTCCCTGCTCTGCCCTGTGTCCTGGAGCGACTGCAGCAATTGCCGAGTACCCTGGGCCGGAAGTAGGACCCGTCACACACCCTGAACCGTTCTCCTGGCCTTGGAGAGTGAACAAATTAACAAAACAGGAAAAAATAATCTGCCAGCTCCCCTAGGCCAGGAACTCAGGGTAGGTACAGCTCCTTTGCCTAGGTACAGGCACAAGGGAGGGATCCGTGGACTATGAGTGCCTTTCCCCCTGCATAGACTTCTGTGGGCCCATTTCAACAGTGTAGTCCCTCATTACCACAGTACAACAGGGTATATACCTGAAGACTAACTTCAATGATTTCAGCTGTGAAGTGGCGGGTTTGTGACATTTGACACTGCTCTGCCCATTAAGCAGGGTCTTCACCTACCCACATCAGAGGCCTGAGGACTGGTGGCTCCACCCACAGCACCTAGCCACCTGAGAGAGAGGCCCAAGAATAAGAGATCCCCCCCAGTCCTTACAGCCAACAGCATTGGGTGCTCATAGTCTGGCTGCAAAACCTACCCATCTACACGCTCTAGGAAACAGGGACACGCTTTTCTCCTGGACACTTGGGGGTGACCGTCGGCCCCCTGCCTTGCTCAGCCTGTGTCCCTCTGCTGAAGCTGGATGCCTGTGCCTACACAAATCACCCATTCCTGTCTAGAACTGTAGGTGAGAGCCTGCACCACATACCTGGTGGCCGCTACCTGGACACCTGAGCTGAATCCATACAGGAGGAGTGGGCAGACTTCTGCGTTCACATACTTAGTGGCAGGTCTGACCATCTGGGGGCAGAACTTTTGAGCTTCAAGAGTGCTGGTGACTGGGCTAGCTCACAAGAGCAGCCTATTTGGACATATCAAAACAAAACAAGAAGCTAGAACACAGTGAGCAAACATAAAATAAATACAATAATTTATTGATGGCTTAGAGACAACAGTCAATATCAAATCACATAAAAAGGATAAAAAGGCAGTCCATGATGGCTTCAGCAATCTCCCAAAAAAAATTTCTTGGAATTACCAGAGGCAGAATACAAAAGATTAATATACAAAACTCTTCAGGAAATTAAGTGAAATGCAGAACACACAATAGAGGAAATCAAAAAGATTAGAGAAGAGCATAATGGCAAATTTAACAGGCTGCAAGAATCCATAGAGAGACATCAATCAGAAATCCAGAAGATTAACAATAAAATTTCAGAATTAGACAACTCAATAGAAAGTCATAGGAGCAGAATTGAGGCAATG
>NW_004444010.1:12933900-12948907 GCF_000243295.1 Trichechus manatus latirostris | reverse complement strand
AGTCAATAAGAATAAGCTCGGACTACTCAGCAGAAACCATGCAGGCAAGAAGGCAATCGGAATGACATATGTAAAGCCTTGAAGGAAAAAACCTGCCAGCCAAGAATTATATATCCAGCAAAACTGTCTCACAAATATGATGGTGAAATTCAGGCATTTCCACATAAACAGAAGTTTAGGGAATTTGCAAAAACCAAACCAAAATTACAAGAAATGCTAAAGTGAGTCCTCTGGTTAGAAAATCAGTAACATCAGATAACAACCCAAGACTAGAACACAGGACAGAGCAACAAGATATCAACCCAGATAGGGAAGTCACAAAAATAAATCAAAGCTAAAACACTGAAAATAGCTAAAACCCAGACAGGGAAGTCACAAAAATAAATCAAAGCTAAAACACTGAAAATAGGGAAACAGATGTCAATATGCAAAAGATGAGAACATTAAAACAAAAAAGAGGGACTTAAAAAGTGCAGATGTAGATTTTTCATACGCAGAGGAAGTCAAGGCAATATAAAGAAATAAAAGACTGGTATAAACTTAGAAAACTCTGGGTAAATATTAAGGTAACCGCAAAGGAAACTAACTATCCTATAAGTCAAAATAAAAAACAACAAAAATATAAAGACTCAGCAAATACAAAATCAACAACAATGAAAAAGATGAAAAGAAATTACATAAAGAAAAACGACTCAGCACAAAATTAAGTGGAACAAAGAAACTGTGAACAACGCACAAAAAAAGACATCAAAATAATAGCACTAATCTCATACCTAACTTCCCATTGCTCAGTGTCAATACCAACATCCTTACCATGGCATTTAAGAATCTGCGTGATCTGCCACCTGCCAAGTAATCAGTTTCATCTTGTGTCATTCTTGACATTGCTCTCCATGATTCAGCTTTACTTACCTAATTTCAGGACCTGGAATATACCATACTCTTTCCTGCCTCAGGGTTCTTGCACATGCTGTTCCTTCTGCCTGGAAGAACATCCTCACACCTACCCTCACTGCCAATTAACTCTTATACTTCAGACCTCAGTTAAATCTCACTTCTTCAGAGAGCATGTTCCTGATTTCCCAGTCTTGACAGGTGACCCTGATATATGTTCTCAAGGCTTACTCTAGCTTTATTTCATCAATATCTGTAATATATTTGACTTTTTATTAGTATCTTTCAGCCATATTGTCAGTTCCATGAAGCCAGGTTAAAGGCTTGCTTTGCTTACTACCGTATCACCATCGTGGAGCACAATAAGTGGATATAGTGAGAGCTGAAAAAAAATCTTCTGAAAGGTTAAATAACTGCTATTTATTGCTATATTAGTTATAACTTTTGTTAACCCTTTAAAAGTTCCCTCTTTTAAATGCCGCAATTTTGATCCTACAGAGATGAATGATGTGAATATGGTGGTTTTAGGAGGAATGGGGAAATACCTTGATATTTCTTAAACTAAAATGTTCATATGTTAGAACTAGACTTTTATTTCCAAATAAAAAATAAAAAATCTTATTAAGCCAGTATTGGAAACTATGCTCCATAAAGAAGAGTCTTTTGTTGGGATTACTCCATTGGAGAACTGAACTTGGTAGCGTTGTTCCTAAAATATTGCTTTTATCAGACACTGTTGCTTTCTTTCAGCTTCATGAACCTCTGTGTTAGGACAGGCAGGCATTACTTCAGGAGTTAGAGAGTTCTGGAAAGTGAACTGCAGCTAGAAAAGGTGATTTTTCTTATCATGGAAAGTCAGTTGTAATACTGTTTTTATTCTGACCAGTGAATCTCAAAGCATGGTCTCTAGGCCCTTCTCAGGGACTCCACAAAATCATATGTATTTTTATAATGATGCCAAGATGTCATTTGCCTTTTTCACTGTACATTCTCTCAGTGGAATTCTCCAGAATCTATAAAATGTGTCACATGTCATGTTGCAACAGATAAAATGCAGTACCTGATATGAGAATCCAGCTGTCTTCTATTAAGCTAGACATTAAAAAGCTTTATAGACATAGAAGATGTTGTCACTCTTCCCACAGGGTTTTTTTTTTTTTTTAATGGTTTTTTTTTTTTCTTAAACGAACATTTTTGCCAAAAGTTTATCACTTCAGAAAGAAACAATAATAACAAAATATGGGTGAATGATTAACTTTTCATTTTTTTTTTTTTTGGCCCTGTTCTCTGACAGCATATATATATATTTTTTTCTTTCTTTCTTTTTTATTATTGTAATTTAGATGAAAGTTTACAGACCAAACTAGCTTCTCATTAAACAATTAGTACATATATTGTTTTGTGACATTGGTTACCAACCCTACGACATGTCAACACTCTCCCTTCTCAACCGTGGAGTTCCTTGTTACCAGCTTTGCTGTCTCCTCCTGCCTTCTAGTCCTTGCCCCTGGGCTGCTGTGCCCCTTTAGTTTCATTTTGTTTTATGCGCCTGTCTAATCTTTGGCTGAAAGGTGAACCTCAGAAATGACTTCATTACTGAGCTAAGAGGGTATCCAGGGGCCATACTTTTGGGGTTTCTCCAGTCTCTGTCAGACCAGTAAGTCTGGTCTTTTTTTTTTTTTTGTGAATTACAATTTTGTTCTACATTTTTCTCCAGCCCTGTACGGGACCCTCTATTGTGATCCCTGTCAGAGCAGTCAGTGGTGGTAGTCAGTGGACTCAGTCTGGTGGAGGCTGTAGTACTTGTGGTCCATCAGAAATCTGGACTAATCTTTCCTTTGTGTCTTGGTTTTCTTCATTCTCCCTTGTTCCAGATGGGGTGAGACCAGTGGAGTATTTGAAAAATGGTTATTTTTTATAACAATGTGTTCATGTAGTGGGTTTATTATTATTTTAAAATGAGCTAGTAAATAAATATATATTTTTTTAATTTCCCAATTTTAAATTGTAATTTGGTAAATATTCCACATCAACAAAAGCTCTTTGGGGTACTCAATAATTTTTAACAGTGTAAAGGGGTCCTAAGACCAAAACATTTAAGAACTCCTTCTCTGACCCATTTTATTGGCACAGTGCACCCAAATTTAACTGCCTTAGCAACCTATTTTTAGGTATCATTTTAAAACATATTTTCTAAAAGATTGGTTGATTAATTGGTTTGAAGAGGTAATACAAGCACATGAATAAAAATCTCTTCTGTAGCAAAAGGTATTCATGAGGAATAAATCCCCTTAACCTCTCAGTCTTCCAATTTCAATTCCGCTTCCCAGAGACAACTGCTATTCTTCCATTTCCTTTTTAGTTGTTAGTTCTCATCGAGTAGGCTTAGACTCATGGAAGCCCCAGGTACAGCAGAACAAAATGTTGCCCAGTCCTGCACCATCTTCAAGATCACTGGTATGCTTGAGTTCATTGTTGGGCCCCTTCCAATCTAGAGAGCTCATCTTCTAGTTCTCTATTGGACAGTATTCTGTTGTGATCCATATGGTTTTCACTGGCTAATTTTCAGATGTAAATTTCCGGTCCTTTCTTCCTAGTGTCTTAGTCTGGAAGCACTACTAAAACCTGTCCACCATGAGTGACCCTGTTGGTGTTTGAAATGCCAGTGACATAGCTTCCAGCATGCATTTCCTTTATAGCATATATTTCCTTTTCTGTGTTTTTTTTTTTTCAAACGCTAGCTTATAATATACCTCATTCTGCTTCATGCTTATTTCCCTTAATAATATAGCAAGAATGTTGCTTCCTAACTATGCATGTAGATCTGCCACATACTTTTGACAGTCGCAGTGTAGCCCATTATATGGATGAGACATAATGAATTCCATCAGTCCCCTACTGTTGTATATTTAGATTGTTTCCCATCTTTTGCTATTATCCACAATTTCGCAGTCACTATCCTTGTACTTAATTATTTGTGCATATAAAGTAAATATATCTGTAGAATTAATTTTTAGAGGTGGAATTCCTAAGTCAGAGGAAATGTATATTTTGAAATTTTATAGGTATCGTCAAATTGTCCTCCAAAAAAGTTACACCAAATTTATCCTCCCATGACTATTTTTCTGTATTCTCATTGTAATATATAATGAAGTGCTTTATAAAATTTTTACTCTTTACAAATCAGATAAGTGAAAAAATAATGTCTAATTGTAGTTCTAATTTTTATTTTTCTTTCCATGAATGAGGTTTTTCAGTTGTCTTTGTTTTTGTTTGCTGAACAAAATGCAACAGTATGTTCATCTCTTCTTTTTCAATGAAACTCACTAATTTCCAAAAATGTGCTCTCATTTCATACACAATGTCTTTCAATCATTGCCAAGTCACAGCAGTGCAGCCTTAAAGACCTTCTTGCCTTGCTTCAAGGACCTCATGTTCCACGTCTTATACCATTCCTTCTCTACAAACCTCAATTAAACCAACTTCCTTTCTCATCTTCTGAAATCGGAAGAGTCCTCAGGATTCTGAGTGACCCATGCTATCCAGTCTGACTTTAGCTTTCAAAATATATTCAAGGAGTAGAGGCAGCATTTACTTTTTACTTTATGAATTCGTAAGTTCTCGGGAGGAATGTTTATTTTTTAAGATTGGGAAACACCGCTTAGTTAGTCTCTAGGGGGGATTCATAATGAAAAAACCCTGTGTCTGATGGAAAATTTAGTCTAAAAAATAATCCTAGAGCCTCATTAGACATTGTGTACTCCCCATGGACACTGTTGAAGAGACACTTGATTAAGCTGATTGTGACAACTTCAGCTTTGCCTGTCATACATGCTCCAGAGGCTCCTCAAAATCAAGGAAGACTTTCAAAAGGAAGGAATGGCTATTTACATTTTAGAGATATTACCAGTACCAGAGCTTTACTGTATTTTCATGTACTTTCTTATGTATGTTTGCAGAATTGTTGATACCTCCTTTATTCTGGATTTTATCAAAGATGGAATAAGCAATTTCTCCCTTGGTTCTATTTATCTCAACACATTTTTAGAATTTGAAATAGAAAAGAAAAAGCATTTCTTATCTCTTGTGGAAACACATTATTCCTGTGAGTTAAGTTGTAGCATTTTGGATTCAACAATTATGCCTTAACATCAAGGTGAAAATATTTCTGTAGATACAGTAGGTGACTGGTGAAACCTTCAAGTATAATCAGATAATAATATTTTTTTAGTAAAAACAAACAAATGAAAAAGAAGTAATAAATATTAATCTTGCCCACTATAAATTTTAAGAATGATTTCCAGGCCAGATAGAAAATAGTTAACTGCCATTGCTTCACTTTTCCCACTTCTATAAATAAATGATACAAATTATTGAGAAGACAGTATGTACTAAAAATAGAATTGTTGATTTTATGTGCTTTCTAACTCATAAACTTACTTCCCAGTGAATATATTATTTCAGAAATAAAAGCGCTCATAAAGGACTTAAAGAAATCCAGTTCTTATAACGGTGTTGGAGGCAGAGTGCTATAGCAGCAGTCGCATATCAGAATGCCTTCAGTTGGATTCTCTGCACCAGGCGCTTACAATTTATGTGTCTTTAGTGTCCCTTTGTTTCTCTGATTTTCAGTTTTCTCATCTGTGAAAATAGCAAAACTTACCTGCAGTGGAATAATTAATGCAGATAATACACATTAAAACACATGCATACATTAAAAACAAAACAGAAACAAACTGTTGCCGTCCAGTCATAGCGACACTATAGGATAGCGTAGAACTTTCCCATAGGGTTTCCGAGGACCGACTGGTGGATTAGAACTGCTAACCTTTTGGTTAGCAGCCGTAGCTGTTAAGCACTGTGCCACCACGGCTCCATGCATAATTTAACACTCAATAATTAACAGTCTGTCTTCATTATTATAGGGGCATTGGTGAGTCAGTGGTAGAATTCTTGCCCTCCATGTGGGAGACCCAGGTTTGATTCCTGGTCAGTGCACCTCATGCACAGCCACCAGCCATCTGTCAGTGGTGGTTTGTACATTGTTATGATGCTGAACAGGTTTCAGCAGAGCTTCTAGACTAAAACACACTAGGAAGAAAGGCCTGGTGATCTACTTTCGAAAATCAGCCAGTGAAAACCTATGGATAACCACAATCTGATTCCCAGAAAATCATGAGGATCTTGCAGGACCAGGCAGTGTTTCGTACCTTTGCCAATGGGTTTACCATGAGTTGGGGCCAACTCGAGGGCAGCTAACACACCATTATCATTATTACCATAGTAAGTGGCCGCCATTGGAAATGTGATATGTGAATTCAGACATTTCACTTTCTTTTTCATAAGAATATAAAGATCTGGCAATTTAGATATAATAATATACCTGCCCTGTTTGAAAATGAAGAGGGATTTGTGAAGTTTTAATCAGAACATTGCAGTGACATTTGTTTCAGATTCTGCATTTAGCTACTAGGTATTGGGAAAGAACCCAGGTCGCATGTTCCTCTGACTTCACAAAAGCCCACAGCCATAATCCTGAGTAAGCCACAGGGAGAAGGCCTTCGAAGCACCTCTGCCTTTCACTGAACAGGTTTTAGGTTAACGGGCTGAATCCCCAAAATCTAAATTGCATTAAGAGCCTTTAAATTATTGTGATTATTTATATTGTGTAAGAGATTCATCAAAATATATTTGTCATTTATAAATAAAGACAGTTTTTTAAAAATGGGAGAAAACCAACATCATCTAGTTAAATTCAGTGTGCTTTCATATTTTATCTACTGAAGAATTCTAAAAAAATGTTTTGTACATTGCTCCCTTAAGTTTTAAAAGCCACCGGGTTTGGACATTGAACATTCACCTTCATTTCTGAATGTATCTTACAAATTCACCCCTGGAAAAGCGTGCAGAGACCTGTAGGCTATTTCACAGAAAGCCTTAGCTCGCTCTCCCTTCCTGATAACAAGGTCGTTATTATTCCTTGCTGAGTCTGTCTCAGAGAGACAGCGTTAGGTGGCCAACAATGGGATTTGCTAAACCTCAGACCACTCAGTGAGATGCCTGCTGCTGTGCTGGCCACTGCAATCCTCCAGGCTGGCCTTTCAGCATCCTGCTTGGCTCAGGTAGGGCCCATTGGAGAACCTAGTGGAAGTGAGGTTATGTGTCAGCCTGTACCAGCAATCCCTCCCTGCAGCCCCGCATCTCTCTAGCAGTACAAAGGAACAAGCCCCACGGGGTGTGGCTGTAAATATTATCCAAAGGGCATGCTCCACAGGCATCTAAAGGTTGAAAGGTACTGCCAGTCTGTTGAGTGTGTTATTCCCATGGAGTTACACAGGAAATAACACCACCAGAAATAACACATTCAAATGCAGAGGGTAATTGATTAGGCATTCATGGACACACATCACACATACTTTACATATATGCAGCTGTTGACAAAGCCCATTGAAATTACCCCCTGGCATTATAAGTAATGATTAACTGACATTGAATAACCATAAATAGGAGGTGGGAGACCAAGTTTATTTTTGGAAAGGTACTACTTTCAAGTGTTGATTGATCCGACAGATGTTTAAAAGCATTTGTCAGAATCAATTCACAGAAAATCTTTTTCACATTCAGGTTACAGCCAAAGAAGAAAAGAGCAGCCTATGCATTTTGTAATTTCTATTGTAAAAAAAGTCATATTTTTGGACTCGTGTGGGTATTTGGAAATATTAAAGAGTCTACCAGTTCGGATTAAAGCTTCTAATTCTGTGAGGTTTCAGACTCCCAGCTGATCCCTTCTCAGCAACGTTGGGCATGAGGGCTTGGTCTAAGACATCTGAGGAGCATGTCTATCCACACGTCCCTCTGCAGCCTGCATCTGCCCTGCTTAAACCATGAGGTTATTGAAAAGAAAGCAATCCTTTTCTGAAGGGCCTCTGAGAGGAGGATATTTTGGTTGATTTCAGCTCCCTGCTAGCTCAAAAGAATGATGCAGCACTGTGTGCTGTTCCCATGAATACTACACCCAGAGCCCTGCTCAGTGACTCACCCTTCCAGGGAGCCAGTCGGGTTTTTAACACTACATCATCTCTTTCTTCCTTGAAGTTCTTTTGGATTTCATCAACGGCGTAGAAGGATATTTTGAAAACAATATAGATTCTTTAGGACTGGCAACTAGCCTCCCCTAGTCACATACCAAAAACTATAACAAACCTTAAGTTATGCTGTTAAAAAAAAAAAAAAAAAAACCCCCAGTGAACGAAAAATAATAAAAAAAAAAAAAAAAGAAATTACTAATTTTGGAAGTAAAAGAAGAAAAAAAGAATACTCGCCATCAGTGGATTCCGACTCATAGCGACCCTATAGGATACAGTAGAACTGCCCCATTGGGTTTCTAAGGCTGTAATCTTTACGAAAGCAGACTACTGCATCTTTCTCCCGTGGAGTGGCTGGTGGGTTCAAACTGCGGACCTTGGTTAGCAGCCAAGCACTTAAACACTGCACTACCAGGGCTCCCTACTGGTGCAAATGGTTAACACACTCAGCTGCTAACTGAAAGGTTGAAGATTCCAGTCCACTTAGAGGCACCTCAGAAGAAAGGCCTGGTGATCTATTTCTGAAAAATCAACCACTGAAAACCCTATGGAGACAGTTCTACTCTGACACACATGGGGTTGCCATGCATTGGAATCGACTCAACAGCAGCTAGTTTAATATTTGTTACCGTTTCCATCAGAGCTCAGATGAATGGGGCAGAGGTTGGTATCAAAATAGTATACAGACTGAAAGGTCAAATTCACTTAACTAATGGAGAAGGAACAATTGTGTAAAAATAACAGAATGCCTAAAACGAAAATTAGTCTAATGGTTTTTTCAGTGAAAAGACCGGCCTTGAAAAAAGCAACTTTATTCTTATAAGATATTAGACTTTTTAGTTAAAAGTCTCTATTTAGTGATATTGGAGTAGTGATTTATAAAATTTTAAGACTTTAAGAATATGTTCTGTACTGAACACAAAATTTCTCTTCTAAGATATTGTTTTAAGCCTATTTTAGAAAAAATAGCAAAAGATTAACACAACAAAAGATATGGTATATCATTGATGGGCCAGCATTATATCTGACTTTGAAAAAGAAAATGTACTTCTGGAATTATTTTTCCAAATTCTGGTAGCCCATTTGTGAGCACTTGAACACACACTGTGATCTCATGGAATTTAATATTTGAAGCACCACTTTGCACTACGCTTGTTATAGACTCTTAAAAAAAAAAATGCCATTAAGTCCACTCTAACTCATGATGACCCCATGTGTGTCAGAGTAGAAGAATGCTCCATAGGGTTTTCAATGGCTGATTGTTCGAAGTAGACTGCCACGCCTTTCTTCTGAGGCACCTCTGGGTGGACTTCAACCTTCAAACTTTTAGTGAGCAGTCGAGCTTATTAACTGTTTGCACCAACCCAGGACTCCAACTCTCAAAATAGTTTAGCATAAAAGCTAAAGTTATTGAATGTTAGAGCAAGAAGATCATCTAATGCCACAGTAGTGCTTGAAATGGCCTGGGTCATGGATTCCTTTGAGAATCTAGTGAGAGCTTGGCCTTGCTCTCCCTAGAAAAAAACACTCATGTGCATACGTACAAAAATTTTTATTTTTGAATTAAGGCATTCACCGATTGCTTGAAGGCCAATCATGGGCCCACTCTCCATGGGATATGTTAAAACCATCTAGCCCATTGCTCATTTTACATATCACTGTATAGGCACAGAGAAGCTAAGAAACTTTTTCATGGTAATAAATCTGCCAGTTAGTGGAGGCAGGATTCAAACCAGGGCAGCTGGCTCTAGAGTGCATGACCTTAACCAGGACACATAATGGGCTAAGGGTGCCCACATCTTGCTCATAACTACCTAATAAAGTAGGTCTTATTCATATCCTCATTCACAGATGTAGAGATGTATAGAGATATCAAGTAACTTGCCCAAAGGGCCGGAGCCAGGATTATTCAGATCCCACTAATACGGCTCCAGAAGCTAGGACTAAATCAGTAAGCACATACACACATATAAACACCTCACAAACAAAACTCGTGAACACATACATACATATTGTAGCAGTCAGAATAGGTGGAGGATGGTCACTACTAGAGCAAATATGACTTTTTCCTTCATTTTTTTCCTGGGTTTTCAAAATATTCCTATTTAAGCAAGTATCACTTTCGTATTAAAAATATTAAATGTTATTAAAATGCAATGAAAATATTGCTAGCTTAAAATGTTTTAGCTGACTGACCGGGATCACAACAGAGGGTCCTGGACAGAGCTGGAGAAAAATGTAGAACAAAATTCTAACTCACAAAAAAAGACCAGACTTACTGGCCTGACAGACTGGAGAAACCCCAAGAGGATGGCCCCTGGACACCCTTTTAGCTCATAATGAAGTCACTCCCGAGGTTCATAGTTCAGCCAAAGATTAGACAGCCCCATAAAACAAAACGAGACTAATGGGGCACAACAGCCCAGGGACAAGGACAAGAAGGGAGGAGGAGATAGGAAAGCTGGTAATAGGGAACCCAAAGTTGAGAAGGGACAGTGTTGACATGTTGTGGGGTTGTTAACCATTGTCATAAAACAGTACGTGTACTGTTTAATGAGAAACTATTTGTTCTGTAAACCTTCATCTAAAGTACAATTTAAAAAAAATGCTTTAGCTGGTCGAAACTGCTAGCCTTACAGAATATAGAATAGAATCCTGATGTACAGAGACAAGACAGAAAAGGCTTTAATGTGTAAAGATGTTAAAGTCTTAGGAATATGCAAGTATGGCCAGGTGAGGATTACATTCAAGGGTACTCAGCTGCTTGGGCGAGCCTCTGGGCAGTAAGAAGAGAGGCTGGGAGCACTGGATTGCCCAAACCACAAGCTAGCAAACAAGCTGCTCTAAAATGAACTGAGAGATAAACTCTACATTTGGACCATGTCACAATTTTGCCTAAGGCTAGCTCTAGTCAAGCATTGCCAACTGTTCTTGTATGTCTTTTAAACCTTTGATCTGCAGGAAAACAGCCGTGATTTCATGAAGCTTTAAGGGAACTTGTTTATAATGCAAATTTGTGACCCAGCACCCACAAAGATTTCCATCCTTCAGTTTGAAAATCTTCATTTTTAACAAAGATCCTTCCTAGGGCACAGCAATACAGGGGTCCAAAGACCACCCTTTGAGACATATGTCTTTGCAGAGTAAGGCTAGTGTCCAACACAATGAGATGAGGGCTGGGACAAGGAAGAACATTCACTGTAGAACAAGATTGCAGATGATGTTCTGAAAGATGGGACATTTAGTTACTCCTCCCCTCCCTTTTCTCTGTGCAATTAAACAGCCACTCAAATTGATTATTTTTCCTCTGGTTTGAATGGTTGCTTGATTTAATTCGCTGAATTGAACTCATAATTTGGAGTGTGGGGGAGATTCACTAATTTTACGGAGAAATAAAAGTTTACTTACCTGACAAGCTTACTTACCCATTTCAGCATTTTCATCATTAACTGGCTGACAAACTGGCTTGGATGCTGTACTTTGGAAGCAGATAACTTACATTCTAGATTTCACAGATGAAGAGGAATTTTTGGATTTTGGACTTGGAGTTGAATTAAGACTTTTGCTATGATATGATGAGGTGAATGTGTTTTACATGTGGCAAGGACATGAATTTGGGGGGGACAAAGGATGGAATGTTATGGATTGAATCGTGTCCCCCCAAAATGTGCTTCAACATGGCTGAGCCACGATTCTCGGTATTGTATGATTGTCCACCATTTTGTCATCTGATGTGATTTTCCTATGTGTTGTAAATCCCACCTCTATGATGTTAATGAGGCAGGATTAGAGGCAGTTATGTTAATGAGGCAGGACTCAATCTACAAGATTAAGTTGTATCTTGAGTCAATCTCTTTTGAGATATAAAAGAGAGAAGCAAACAGAGAGACAGGGGGACTTCATGCCACCAAGAATGAAGAACCAGGAGAGGAGCATGTCCTTTGGATGCAGGGTCCCTGTACTGAGAAGCTCCTAGACCAGGGGAAGATTGATAACAAGGACCTTCCCTCAGAGCCGACAGAGAGAGAAAGGCTTGCCCTGGAGCCAGCGCCCTGAATTCAGACTTCTAGCCTCCTAGACTGTGAGAGAATAATTTTCTCTGTGTTAAAGCCATCCACTTGTGGTATTTCTGTTATAGCAGCACTAGATATCTAAGACAGACGTTCTTCCAACTAAGGCTACTTTAGGCTTTGTAAAACAGTAATTTGGTAACTCACTAATTTGTTGCTGTGGTTAAAACAATAAATTGGACCTTTTGATTCCCAAATTTCCCCTGAAAGTGTCACTAACTTAAATCTCAGTTTTCATCTGAATTCAAAATAAATAACCCACAGCTTCCCCCTTGCTTTACCCTCTATCCAGAACAAAGACAACAAGGTCACATTGGCATTAGTAAAAAACTAATGATAATTTATGTTTATTAAATAGGGCAGTGGATAGAGTGAAAAAAATACTGTAGTCTGAGTTTTTTACATCACCCCGAGTTTATGTTTTAGTAGCAATTATATTTACATTTGTTATTTCTGTTTACTTTGTCTTTAAAAAACAAATGTGATTCTCAGATTTAATTTTTAGTTTTTAATTGGAATGTGGTCTTTTAGGATTTAAACCTATTTATAATGCAGTTAGTACCTTAAAAGTGATTCATTTGAAAGTTCTGTTCGGCAATCAGCACAAATGTTGTCACTAAATTAATTATGATTACAATGGTAGGTATTAACTTTATTAGGTAAAATAAAGTTCTTTATTGTGTAATATATTTAATAAAATAAAACAAAAAACAACCAAACTCAGTGGGGTTTTTTATATGTGGAAGAAGATAAGAGCTGCCTACTTCATTGAAAAATTTCTCAGTTAAGAAGAAAATGTTCTTAATTAAATCTGATTGAATCATTTACAATGAAGATAGGTCAATAACATGAGTTATTTCAATGTCTCAAGTTTTCAGGCTTATGAATTCGTCTACTTCACAGTATCCCTCTCCATGTGCCCCAAGCTCAATCTTATTAATGCACTCTTTATACAAGCTATCTGTTCTCACAATATAAAATCTTCGTTTTTGGAAAAGCCTTCTTTGTTGGAATGCAAGTCACTACAATCACAGGGCTCTCGTTTTCTATGAGTCACTATAACTACCCCTCACTGAGTTCCTCTTTAATCATCTTCCTTCAGTTATACCTATCAAGCTGGAGCAACCCATGAGCAATCTATGCCTCCATAAGCTCCGACAACCTACCAAACATCTCATCTTTCCCAAATGCTGTTGGGCTTAAGATTCCAGTCCCCCATCTTTAGCAGTAGCCATCACACTGTTAGAGAACCAATTCACAAACTTGGTCAGGGCTGAAGCTTAATTCCAGTAGCTCAGGATCCAATCTGAGAAACTCTTACATCCATATGAAGGAGCTCATTCTGCTCACCTTAGGTCTCTGCTAGTACCTCATTGTGTGGACTGTCACCGTGGTATTGCTAATCACACCGTTTTATTATCCAGCAGTGAAAACACAAATTTACATTCTTTTAACATGCACTAAAGGAGTTGATTTCAGCTTACTTTAAGACAATTCGACTAAAGCTTAGCTGGATATTTAATCATCCTGTTTTTTTGTTTGTTTGTTTGTTTGTTTGTTTGTTTTTTAAAGAGTTGTCCATTAGACATACTTCAAAAAAATCAGAAAGTCTTACCTTATAAAGACAAATGACCTCTATTCTTAATATTTTTGGAGGGTTGCTAAAGCAAGAAAACCTGCTATCATTTGAATTGTTTGGGATTCCTTTTGAACCTCTCTTAGCAGGAATTTCCGTCTGAGGGCTAAGAACCTCTCATCAGAGAGAAGGGAATGAAGATGGTAGAAATGAGATGAATGGATGCACTCGCCTTTTAGAAATTGCCTCCTCTTTATTCCTGCACTGCCTATCTTGACATCAAACATAAAGCTGTCCTTTAGGAAGCAGAAAAGGCAAAGCTGAGGAAAAAAGAGACACTTATCCTATCTTTATTTTAAAAAAAAAAAAAAAAAAAACCTAGGTGGTAATTACTGGCAACTAGGTTCTAGTTCATCATGTGTTAGCCCCAGATTTTGCTAGAATTGATTCTCCCCAGGAAATGGAAGATGTGCACTTCTTACTTGCACTTGCTAAAGACTATAATGGTTATTAATTTAAACAAACAGATGCTTTTAGTTGCCTTCATGGTAAAAACACTAATGAATTTGCAACAATCGTTGTTTACCATGAAAGCAAAAACTCCAATATTGCTTTTGTACTTGTACAAAGTTTGTTCTGGAATCTCCATTCAGTATCAGCCAGCATACAGTTATCCTTCAGCAAGGCCCTTATAAAAACATTCACCCTTTAATCTCATTGTTTTTCCTGAGTGAGTACTTGACACAGAGCAATGAGGCCCCACTGAGACTGGCACACATTTTCTTTATTTTGAAGGAAAATTGATTATTTTTGTTAGACTCTACTATGAAGGTATAAAGAGAGTATATCAGTTATACTGTAGCTTAAAACAAAATTATTTATTATTTCTAAGAATTCTGAGGGTCAGCTGGTGTTTTGTTAATCTATGTTGCACTTCTGAAGAATACTGTGAATGTCACCTGAACTCGTATATCCATGCAGGCTGAGAGTGGCTCTGTTGCACATACCTTTCACCCACCTTGTCGAACCAATGGGCTTGGCTGAGCATGTTCTTTTCACCTTAATGGAAGAAGTGAAAGGTTGCAAGCCCAGCAAATCAAGGGGTGGGGAAGATTCTCCCACCCATGATGGGAAGATTTTACAAAGTTACATAGCAAAGAATGTGGATGCAAAACCACTTGTTACAAAACATTTACAGAAGAGCTTGTACCAGTTCTACTCAAGCTATTTCAGAGCATAGAAGAGGAGGCAACACTTCCAAATTCATTCTATGAAGCCACCATAACGCTGATACGAAAACCGGGCAAAGACGTCACAAAAGAAAATTACAGACCAATATTGCTCATGAATATAGATGCAAAAATTCTGAACAAAATTCTAGC
>NW_004444010.1:12893464-12933115 GCF_000243295.1 Trichechus manatus latirostris | reverse complement strand
GGAGAAGGGAGAGGGCTGACATGTTGTGTGGTTGTTAACCAGTGTCATAAAACAATATGTGTACTACTGTTTCATGAGAAACTATTTGTTCTGTAAGCCTTCACCTGAAGTACAATAAAAAAATAAAAATAAAAATAACCAGTTGCTATTTAGTTGATTCCCATTCTTGGAGACCCAAGGTGTATCAGAGTACAACCATGCTCTGTAGGATTTTCAGTGGATGATTTTTCAGGAGTAGATCACCAGGACTTTCTTCCAAGCAACCTCTGAGTGGACTCAAACCTCTAACCTTTCAGTTAGCAGATAAGCGTGTTAACTGTTTGCACCAAGGAGTGGAGAATTAGAACAAAATGATGCAACCTACCACAGAGAGGTAGGGAAGAGGGAAATTCTAGCCTTTTTGTCTCTGCTCCAAATAACCACCATAGTTCAGAACTGAACTATGAGGGCCTACAAGAATGTCAAGGGCAGTTTCAGCAGCTGCACAAGTGTATAACGAGAACGTTCACCTCTGAGATACCCAAATTGATACCCATAGTGTATACATTTCATATCATGGGTCAAAGTAAAATTCAGTACCATTGAGATATTTGTTTTTGCGGAGAAAAAGACTCCCAGATAGATACCTGCCTTTCATTCTTAAATTTTGATCTTTTGGTTATCTAGTTTGATGCTTGTTGTAGATTGAATTGTGTCCCCAAAAAATGTGTTTTGTAAATCCTAACCTCTATGCCTGTGGTTATAATCCCATTTGGGAATGGGTTGTCTTTGTTATGTTAATAAGATTGGATTAGACTCGGGTGTGTCTTAAATCAATCTCTTTTGATATATAAACGAGAATAAACAAGCAAGCAAAAGCAGGAGAAATAAAGAACCAAACCCGTTGCCACTGAGTTGATTCCGACTCATAGTGACCCTACAGGACAGAGTAGAACTGCCCCATAGGTAGGGTTTTCAAGGAGTGGCTGGTAGATTGCAACTGCCGACCTTTTGGTTAGCAGCCATAGATCTTAATCACTGCACCACAAGGGTTTCCGAAAGCAGGAGAGATGGGGTAAAAGATGCCAAGCCATATGAACATCTCCAAGGAACCAGGAATCAGAAACTGAAGAGACAAGTACCTTCCCCCAGAGTCGACAGACAGAGAAAGCCTTCCCCTAGAGCCAGCACCCTGAATTCCCTGAATTTTAGCCTCTTTAACTGAGAAAATAAATTTGTTTGTTCAAGCCATCCACTTGCGGTATTTCTGTTATAGCAGCACTAGATAACTAAGACAATGTTTATAGTTCTTTTACATCTTCACCACCTATGACCCTTATTATAACTTTTAGGAATCTTAGAAACAGAGTCTGGCTGTTAGATTTATTGATGTATCAACCCCATTGAGAAATGGTTACAAGACTTCCATCTTTAGGAATATTACTAGTTCTAACACTATTCGCCAATAGTTCGCAAAAATAAATATTGATTCAGAAATGGACTTGCTCATCTGGGAAATAAACCTGGTAGCTTTTAGTCATAATTTATTTATAATTCCTCCCTTGTGATATTCATAGATGATGTTTGAGTCGAACAAAAATTCATCTATTCTTTTTCATATATTTTAAAAATATAAAATCCTTTGATGTATTCTAGGAGCTAGAATCTTTAAAAACAGAGTAAAGAATGACTTATTTGGAGTTAGGAAATCTCCTAATAACCAGCTGAAGAGATAAATATGATTTCCCAGAAAGCACAACAACACTAGCGACAAATTATTGTTCTTCATATGAGGCAGGGTATAGTTGTTTCCTGCTCTAGGCAAATGCACGGTGCATGAATCCAGATTAACCAAGCGTGTAAGGGCAGATGCGGGTCTGCATCCTCAGCAATCATTCCCAAGGCAGTGCAATTTCTGTTAGCACTTGCTGAGCGCTGACTTTGTATCCTTGCTGGGCATTTCTTGGCTCTGAATTCAGGAATAAGATTTAGAAGATGGCAGAAGATAAGGACATTGTGTGGGCACGCCGGATTCATGTATGCTATATGAATAATACTGAATTTTAGTGCATTATTCCATTGTTATATTTCCAAATTGGTGATGCTACATATCTTATCTATTGCATAAAATGGAGTACTCCTCCCTTTTACCAAGTGGGTGGGTTATAGCATAAATAAATCTTATCAAGGCTCATTTTCTTTGAATTCTACTCTTTTTAAAAATAATATTTTTAAAGAAGACTAAGCATTCAAGACTTCTTGTAGAAGTTTGAAAATTCAATGCAATTCAAGGACTTAAAAATGAAGTTTGGGGACTTCATGTTGACATGCCTTTTATTTTAATATATTTCCAGGGAGATGCCTGTTTCTGAATTTTTTCCCCCATGATTTACTTCAGATTTCAGCCAGATCCATTATTTTTCTTCTTTGGCACATTATGCAAATTAAATGCAAAATTCAGTGATGAAAGGGAAAGGTGTCAGTGTACTGAGCAGGTGCCAAATCAGTAATAGAGTAAGGTAATTACAAGATGACTTGCAGCTACTATGACTATGTATTCTCCACTATTCAGAAGAAACTCTTTCATGTACTCGTCACTACAAGATTTATTCTCCCATTGATGTGTGGGAGATTTATGCATTTAACTGTTCCGCTCGTTGATGGGAGAAATACGCTTCTACAGAAATACTTTTTTTCCACATTAATGTGACAATTAATCCTGACTTTATTTTTCCTCCACCAAAATAATCTCTTGTAGACAGTCTTCTTTTCATCTGTATTATGTGGGTGAACATCAGAAAGTCTCAGTAAGCTGAGACAGCAAAGACACATCTATGTGTAGAATTCCAATGCCAAAAGAAAAATTACATTTATTATTTTCCACTTGTGATAAATAAAAGCAATAGCAAAGTCGTTTTCAAGAGCAGAGGGTGAATTAAATGATCTCTAAGTTTTCTTTAAGCTAAAATGCTATAATTCTCATATATTACTGGGGAATCATTGTACTGAACTGGAATTATGAGCTCTGAGTTCAATTCAGTTTCCCCCACTGAGTTGCAATCTTATTTTTTGGAAATAATTCCGATTTGATCCTTTAGTCCTAAACTGTAATGTGTCCTACAGTTGTCATATTTCAGTGAACAAAGCAGAAAAAAATTGCCTGAATCATACGTAATTCTTGTTCAGTTCAAGGGCAATAGCCTAGAATATTTGAGTCATAGTTAGAAATAATCATTTTTGTCGAGTTCAAATTAAGTCTTTTGTAGATATGATAATTATGTGAATCAAAAAAAAAAAGTATTTGTGTGAAAAAATGCCCTTCCTTTCAGATTTGTTGTAAAAAATGTTAGTCTTGTACTGAATGGCAGTAATTTCTTCTTCCTGTCTCCTATGAATACATTGCAGATGTAAGATTATGGGAATAGAATGTTCTCATTTCAAGAACATCCACAATAGGCATTTGCCCTAGCAATAACTGTGAATGTTCCATATTTAAAGAATGGATAGATTATGAAATGTTAACCATGAATATTTTAGCCTTTCTGTTTTTTCTTTGGAATATAATTCCCTAGTCTTCTTTTAAAGTTAATTTTAGTGATGGATCTTTCATAATTTCCCTTAGAAAGTGTAATTGGAACATTTTGTGTGTGTGTATGTGTGCATGTATGATATACTTGCTTGTTTTTTTCTTCTAAATTTCTTTTCACGGCTCATGTTGGCTTTCAGATCCTTTAAGCATTTGTTACCATGTTTATCCTTGTAAATAAAGATGGAGCTTGAGAAAGTGTTTGCTTTAAGCTGCAATGTTGTTAGAAGGATGATTATATTATATATGTAGGTCATGTGTGCAGACGCAACTAGAGGAAGCGTGGTAGAATGGAAAGAAACCAAAAAACCAAACCAAACCCATTGCCATCAAGTTGATTCTGACTCATAGCAATCCTACATATTACAGATTAGAACTGTTCATTGGAGTTTTTTTAGCTGTAATCTTTACTGAAGCAGATCACTGGGCATTTCTTCCATAATGCTACTTGGGGGGATGATTTGAACTGCCATCCTTTAGGTTAGCAGACAAGTGCAGGTTGTTTGTGCCAGCCAGGGACTTTAGTGGAAAGAAACAGTGGTCTGAAGACCTAGGTATACGTATGTGTACATATATGTGTGTGTGTATTTAGATCAAGTACTGTTTAATGGTCATGTTTGTCCTTGCTACTCAAAGTATGGTCCATGGACCATCAGCATCACCTAGGAGCTTGTTAGAATGGAGAATCTCAGGCCCCCCTACAAAACCAAAAAACCTGTTGTCTTGGAGTTGATTCTGACTCATAACAGCCCAGTAGGACAGAGTAGAACTGCCCCATATGATTTCCATGGAGCGGCTGGTGGATTTGATCTGCTGACCTTTTGGTTAGCAACCAAATGCTTAACCACTGTGCCACAAGGGTTCCAGGCCCCTCAGGCCTACTAAATAAGAATCTACATTTTAACAGCATTCCCAGGAACTCATACAGACATTAAAATCTGTCATGTGCTAATCTCTATAATTTTGAGCTCCCTAATCTCTCCATATCCCTGTTTGCTCATCTTTGAAATGGAGAAAATAATGTCTACGTCACAGGTCCATTTTGGTTATTAAATATGTGAGCATGTAAAAGCGCTGTGTTCAGCATCTGGCACCTAGTAAAAGCTAAGAAAATGTCAAGTGGAACAAATTTGAATCAAATCCACTGGTGAAATACAGAATTTATATTTTCTCTATATAAAAGCTTCTGTCCTTCCAAAAAGGCATAAGTGAAATTAATATATCAACCAACAAATTGTTGAGAAAATATTTGCAATAAAATTGATAAATTTAAATCTTTAATATATTGTCTAAAACTTGTAAAATTGCTTAAAAACACAAATATCCTTATAAATTAGTTGATAAAGGATATAAAAAGACTTAACAGATAAAATCTATATATATGGCTAATAGACCATAATGAAAAGTCAGAGGAATAAAAATTTAAAATTAACATGATATCATTTTCCTTTATAAAGTTGAAAAATATTTATGGTAATCGGTTTTGATGAGAGTTTATGGAAATGATCTTGCAAAAATCATGGTAGTAAAATGATTCAGTCTTTCTTGGTGGCAATGTAGCAACTCATGCTTTATATAGGCACAAACCCTTTGAATCCGTGATTCTAAATCTAGAACCTTATTCAAAGGAAATTATTAAAGAAGACATACACTAGGCCCACAAAGAATGGTTGTACAAGTTGTGCACTGCCCTTATAATAAGTTGCAGCGCTCACACATTCTCAAATGTGTGCATACATGCATGTACGCACATGCATGAAGTAAGACAGCAAAAGAAAGACTGAATTGGGAGAGAAGGTGAGTGAGTGTAACATGTTAGTAGTAACTAGGATTGTAGTTGGAATTTTTTTTCCTTTCGACTTATCTCTATCTTCTACTAGTTCTGTGATGACTGTATTAATTGTGTAATATATGTACTTTTTAAAAACATTGTTGAGACAAAAATTAGATTGTAATGACACATTATACTTCAAAATTAGGTTCAGATATAAATTCTTTTAAAAACTATGAAAATGAAATCTATAGAAATCCAGAAGAAAATATTATGAATGTTTATATAATTTTGGATGTTTGGGATAGCGCTTTCAAAGCACAATTTCAAAAACATGAATAATAAAGGAAATTATTGATATATTTAACTACATGAATACTTAAAAATTGACATTACTTAAAAATGAATAAAGAAAATTAAAAAGGAAATCAGAAGTTGAAAAAAATAACTATTTGCATAGACAAATGATTGATATCTTTAATATGTAAACAGTTCTTAAAAGACAAAGATGAATATACCTATTTTAAATGGGCACAAGACATTAATAGGTAGACATACACAAAAATAAATCAAGTCAAATAAATATGAAAAAAATTGAACTTTGCTACTCATAAAAGAAATGTACATGAAAACAATAATCAAGATTCCGTTTTTCTCCCCTTTAATTACTATAAGGGAGCCCTCGTGGTGCAGTGGTTAAAAACTCAGCTGCTAACCAAAAGGTCAGCAGTTTGAATCCACCAGCTGCTCCTTGGACACCCTATGGGGCAGTTCTACTCTGTCCTATAGGTTGCTATGAGTCAGAATCGACTCTACAGCAACGGGTTTGATGGCTTAATTATTCCAAGAATGAGAAAATGCATATATCTCATGTTGTCAAGTGCAGGAAGAAAGGGCCTCCTTTTTACTCTTGGTGAAAATGTAAATAGCGGCAATATTTACTGAAAACACTTTGGTTATAATCTATCAAACCTCTTAAATTTATTCAAACATTGTTGACTTGATAATTATACTTTTAGGAATTCGTCCTAAGTAAACAATCTATACTTCAAATGATACTGTTCAAAAATGTTCATCAAAGAAAACAACCAGAATACATCACAATGAGAAATATTCATAAATTATGTAAATTATAATATGTCCAGATGATGGAATACTATGCACCCATTAAATCATGTTGTAAGACTATATTTTCATTGGAAAATATTGTTTTGCTTATTAAAAAAGAGCAAGCTAAATATCGGTGTAATATTTTGTAAATGCATAGTACACATATTTAATATATATGTATTTTAAAGATTGAAAAATGGTACACTAAAGGTGAATATTAATTTCTGAGTAGTGTTATTTTTCCCAAGTTTTTGCCTCTTTCTGCTCTACCCCCTTGATACTAGCATTGAGCATACTCTTACAGTTTAAAAACTGTTAAAAGAAGCAGTTAAATATACTTTTTAAATTATTTTAATAGCACAAAGAAATGCTTTTATTAATAGAAGTTGTATTTAGAGGAAAAATACAAAATTTTAATGGGAGGATATTTCAATTTTATAATATAAGCATGAAAAACTGTTAAGAGTGTTTAGCTCTAAAGATAGGAATTATGGATACATTTTATATTCTTTATTTTTTTATTTCAAAATTTTTATGGTAAACATCTATGATTTTTACAATCAGAAATAAATTTTAAAACTCCCTTCTATACTTATTTGCTTATTTTCATTCTCAAATTGTGTTTTGATACTGTTGCTGCATTTCTGATCCAAATATTTTCCAAACATGAAATTTGTCTTTAAACTCAGTGAAAAATTAGCAGTGAGATGAAGTTCTGCTCCCATGTGGTGTTTAAATTCTTTATCCTAGAATATAGCCACTGTTGTGCAGTGCAAAGTAGTACTTCATATCATGATTCTCACTATATTTAAGAGGCTTGTGTTTCTACTTTATCATCATTTAGTCCCAAACGATTTTTCTTCTATTTTGCTGCTCTTTGTGTACAAAATATATAAAGAAAGATGTTAAGGGAGTGTTAAAGATAATCAAGGTGTTAAGGAGAAAGGGCCAACGGAGAGAATTCTTAATCTTTTCATCTGGCCCAGTTGTCAAAGTCTCCTCTTTAGCTATCACTTTATTCATCAGTGACATATAATCCATTAACCATGGGAGCCAGGACCACAGAATTGCCCTCCGCTTGTCTTGAAACTTCCCCTTAAATACTACACAACAGCTCTTTTTTTCTCTCTTTCTTTGTCACAAATTGATCGTTCACTATAATCTAGACAGATGCTCAATCTTTGGAAACTATTCTGAACATCTTTTAATCTACTGCTACATAACCCCAAAACTTAGCAACTAAAACAACAATAAATTTTATTAATGTCCCACTTTCTGTGGGTCAGTAATACGAGAGACTCTTGGTTGAATGGTTCTAGCTTGGAATCTCTCCTGGTATTGCAGCCAAGATATTAGTCAGGACTGCATTCATCTGAAGACTTGGCTGGAACTGGAAGATCCACTTAGAAGATAGTTCACTCAGATGGCTGGTACATTGGTGCTGGTCTCTTGTGAAATTACAATCAAGACATCAGCTGAGTTACAAACACCTAAAGGCTTGATGGGTACTGGAATTTTGGTGGGAGAACTCATTTCCTTGCATTTCCAGCCACTTCACAGCCTGCATGCGCTTCTTCATGACATGGTGGCTGACATCCACTCAGGGTGATAAAAGAGAGCGAGGTGCAAGCAGCAATGCCTTTTATGATGTAGCCTCAAAAGTTACATATCAACACTTCTGCCATAATCTGTTGGTCACCCAGACCAATACTGGTACAATGTAAAGGACTATGAATACCAGGAGGTATCACTGGGGCCATCTTGGAAGTTGGCTACCACAACCTCAGTTAACAACAACAAAATGCATTTTTGAAAAATACAGGAAAGACATTTCCTCTATTGTCTACTCTCTGTCATGTCCACCACTATCATCTATTCAGGCTCTCATCTCTCCATTGAACCTCTGTAGTAGCCTTGTAACTACTGTCCTCATTTCTAATGTCATCTCTTTCAAAACACTTCTAAATGGTCTAGCTAAATGGCATGCCACTCCTACTTCTATAACCCTTTAAGCAAAGTCCTGAACAAGGCCCTCTAGACCATAATTTACACCAACTTCTCATGTTTCAACCTTTTTAATTCCCTCCCCACTTCCCACTTTAATGTTTTAGCCACGCTCAGCTGCTTATTGTTTCCCTGAGACATACTGAGCTCTTTCATGTCTCTATGCCGATGTTCACCTTGTTCTCTCTGCCTGAAATAAAAGGGACAGCTAGCTGTGACTGTGCATATCCTAAATGCAAGGCAGCTACTGTGCTAAATCACACATTGGATAGTCCAAATTCATCCTTACAACAACCTTATATGCTGTAGCTATTTTTATTATCCTGATTCTACAAATGGGGACTGCTCATTCTACAACTGGGGACTTCTACAAATACATAATAGTTAAGAACATGGACTCTAGAGAAGAATTTGGAGGTTCCACCATAACCCTCTTTGTGATTCTCTATGCAAAGAGTTTGAAAATAGAAAACTTTATAATTTATTAACCAATTTTAGGTATACCTGACCAAGTCAAGTCGAATTTTAGTTTTTTAAAAAAGTGTGTGTGTGTGTGTGTTGAGAGTGGAGACTAAAGGGAGGAACTTGGTAATCTGATCTTTGATTTTTTTTCTGTGACAAAGGAGATTTAGATATGTGAAACTGTTGAATGATTAACATATTAATCTAGAACTTCAGTATGTGTATAGGTATATTTTTGCCCCTTCTCTCATCCCAAACTTCTTTCAGCAGTTTCACAAGTAGTTTGTTTCATATTGCCAGGTAATTGTATCAAATACACACACACACACACACACAGAAATATATATATATTTATATATATATATTATATAAATATATATATATATTATATATACACACACCCATATATATATAACCAAATCACCAGTTGCTGTTGAGTTGATTCCAACTTATGAAGGCCCCATGTGTAGAATTGTGCTCCATAGGGTTTTCAGTGGTTGATTTTTTGGAAGTAGATTGCCAGGACTTTCTTCTCAGGTGCCTCTGGGTAGACTGGAACTTTTAACATTTTGGTTAGCAGCCAAGCACATTAACTGTTTACACCACCCAGGAACACTTTTTCTGTCTCTTTGTCTGCCTGTCTGCCTGCCTATCTCTCTCTCTCTCCCTATTACATATATATATATATGTGTGTATCCTAGATCATGACACAGCCCTAATATTGTGTATTCAATTTACTTTTAGAAATAAATCAAAGAATTCAGCCTAACAAAGAATTCAGCACAGTCATCCAACTTCAAAGTGTCACGAAAATTGAGATTTACAAAAGAGTTTTCAAACATTTTTTATGCACTAGACATTTCAGAAAGGCTATTTTAAAAGTAAAACAAAATAAATAATTGACCAAAAAACCCAGGAAATTGAGGCCCCACTGTGTGAACTCTCTTTTGTCTCTATATGGTTTAGAGTTCACACACAAAATTGAAAAATAAATTCATTTATGTTACCCTTAGCATTAGTAAAACCCCACTGATTTGTCATTGGAGGAATTTGACATTTACAGTAATCAGGCTGAAGCTTATCTTTGTACTCTCTAAAACAAGTAAATTAATAACATAAATAAGAGAGATGATTGCAGCTTGTGGGGGACGCTCACACTTTTCCAGCAGCTCGTGTATATAATCAATGAATATACTGAACACAGAGCACATCTTGAATGAACTCTTTTTATTGACAAGTTACTTGTATTTTGCTGGGAATATTAAGACTTCATTTCTCTTTGTTGCTCAGGTGGTTTAATTTTCATTGTTATTTTCAAAGTCATGTCCGGATAGGTCAAAAGTATATGAAGTAAAACAGTTAAGTCCCTGGTCCCACACCGTCTGCTACTCTAGAGATAACTTATTTTAAATACAGATCTGTTTTGTGAAAACAGCATTTTATACTCTGAACTTTTTGGTGTTTCAGATGACCATTTACTGTAATTGGTTTAAATTAATGAGTCTTTCACGCTTATCTTATTTCTCCCACCTGCCTACTGCCAAAATATATGAATATCACACATTTTAGATTTTACAGTGTGTATCTTCAACTTCCACCACTTGTCTGTTTGTTGTACTGTGATATCTTGTGTGTTGCTGTGATGGTGGAAGCTATGCCACAGGTATTTAAAATACCAGCAGAGTCAGCCATGGTGGACAGGTTTCAGCAGAGCTTCCAGACCAAGACAGACTAGGAAGAAGGACCTGGAGATCTACTTCTAAAAAAATTGGCCAGTGAAATCCTTATGAATAGCAGTGGAACATTGTCTGATATAGTAACAAAATATGACTGTAGGCACTCAAAATATGACCGGGGAAGAGCTGCCTTCTCAAAGCAGATTCAATCTTAATGACATGCATGACGTAAAGCTTTCAGGACCTTAATTTGCTGATGTGGCATGACTCAAAATGAGAAGAAACGGTTACACACATAATATATTAATCAGAATGTGGAACGTACTCACTAAGAATCTAGGAAAATTGGAAGTTGTCAAAAATAAAATGGAATGCTTGAAGATCGATATCCTAGGCATTAGTGAGCTGAAATGGACTAGTGTTATGGACTGAACTGTATCCCCCCAGAAAATGTATGTCAACTTGGCTAGTCCATGATTCCCAGTATTGTGTGATTGTCTACCATTTTGTTGTCTGATGCGATTTTCTTATGTGTTGTAAATCCTACCTCTATGATGTTAAAGAAGCAGAATTAGCAGCAGTTATGTTAATGAGGCAGGACTCAATCTACAAGATTAGGTTGCATTTTAAACTAATCTCTTCAGATATAAAAAAGAGAAGCAAGCAGAGAGATAGGGGGACTTCATACCACCAAGAAACAAGAGCCAGCAGAATAGCATATCCTTTGGACCCGGGGTCCCTGCGCTGAGAAGCTTCTCAACTGGGGAAGATTGATGATAATGACTTTTCTCCAGAGCTGACAGAGAGAGAAAGACTTCCCCTGGAGCTGGCACCCTGAATTCAGACTTCTAGCCTCCTAGACTGTGAGAGAATACATTTCTCTTTGTTAAAGCCATCCACTTGTGGTGTTTCTGTTACAGCAGCACTAGATAACTAAGACAACCAGTATTAGCCATTTTGAATTAGACAATAATAGGTCTGCTATGCTGGGAATGACAAATTGAAGACGAACAGCATTGCATACAACATCAAAAAAAAATCTCAAGATCTATCCTGAAGTGTAACACTGTCACTGATAGGATAATATCCATATGCCTACAAGGAAGACCAATTTATACGACTATTATTCAAATTTACACAGCAACCGCTAATGCCAAAGAAGAGGGAATTGAAGATTTTTACTAACTTCTGCAGTCTGAAATTGATCAAACATACAATTAAGATACGTTGATAGTTACTGGTGATTGGAATGTGAAAGTTGGAAACAAAGAAGAAGGCTCAGCTGTTGGAAAATATGGCCTTGGTGATAGAAATGACGCTGGAGATCACATGACCCAAGCCATGGTATTTTCAATCACCTCATATGCATGTAAAAGCTGGGCAATGAATATGGAAGAACGAAGAAGAATTAATGCATTTGAATTATGGTGTTGGTGAAGCATACTGACTATGCCATGGACTGCTAGAAGAATGAACAGATCTGTCTTGGAAGAAGTACAGCCAGAATGCTCCTTAGAAGCAAGGATGACAAGGCTTTATCTCATGTACTTTGGACATGTTATCAGGAAGGACCAGCCCCTGGAGAAAGACATTATGCTTGGTAAAGTAGAAGGTCAGCAAAAAAGAGGAAGGCCTTCAATGAGACGGATTGACACAGTGGCTGCAACAATGAGCTCAAACATAGCAATAATTATAAGGATGGCACAGAACCAGGTAGTGTTTCGTTCTGTTGTACATAGGGTCGCTATGAGTTGGAACCAACTTGATGGCACCTAATAACAACGAGTATCTTCAACTTTAGAACTGGCATTTGTAATCATCCATTGTCTTCTTTTTAAAGTACTTACACTTTTAAAGTCAATGTAGAATGTATGCTTGCTGTAGAATATCTAGAATATGAAAAAAATAGAAAGGAAAATTGCTTTCACTCTTAATCCCACTGTTAAATGTTAATTATGTTAACACTATGTTATATTTTCTGTATCTTCTATGCATACTTTTTTTAATTGGGGTCATGGGATATATGCAGTTTGGTAATCTGCATTTGTCATTTAACAATATTAGAAAACTGCCGTTAAAATGCCTATGGCATTATAATTCTTTGAGAACATCATTTTAGTGGCTGGAAAATCTTACATGTATGTGTCCATTTTAACTAAATATTAGAAAACGTAAAATAATTGATTTTAATGAAACTAGCAATCACAATGCAAATCACATTCTAACCTGGAAGTATAAGAACGCTATGGAGAAAATGAAACAGATGAATTTTCATATCACTTTCTGCCGATACATTAAACTATTTTTTAGGCACCAAATTCACTTGAAATTGCAATAGGCCAAATCACCTAATGTTTGGTTTTTGTTTATCAGATATACCAAAGCAGTAATCCATCACTAGAGGTTATTTTCTTTATGCAATTGGATGACCAGTGTCTTTTATTTTTTAAATAAAGATTTTAAAATAGGAAATAACTTTAGAAATAAAACCACCTAGATTTTATCACTGAAAACATTTTCACAGTTCAGTGAAGCCTGGCCTTCCTCTGGTGAATTGCTTTTTATAATGTTCACCAGTGGATCTTAAAATATTCCCCTGAGATCATTACTACGATCCCAGTTATATACTGTGGAATAAAAGGCTTATAATGAAATACTTTAGCATGAACTTTCCTGCCTCACACAGGAAATATGTTTTGTATTTATGGCATTTACACTAACAAACTGTGCGAGAAAGCTTATAATGAAATACTTTAACATGAACTTTCCTGCCCCACACAGGATACTTTTTTGTATTTATGTCATTCACACTAATAAACTGTGCTAAAAAGCTCAAGATATTATTCAGTCTTAGTGGTTTTGGGGCAGAGGAGCTGGCACTGTCTTGATTTTTGTATAACTTGGCACAAGCCAATGGTTTCAGAAGGGACTTTCAGAGCAGATCTATGTCAAATTTGCCATATGGAGTTATTGTGCTCAGATTATAGAGATTTTCCTGGTTGTTTGCCTGACTTAGAAATTATCTGTGCTCTCCAGGATTTTCTCCAAACACGAAGAATGTGTTTGGAAGAAACTGACACCCAAGGAAAAAAAGTAAAGTTTGATATTTGGGACATTTCGATGGTTTCCAACATTTCCGAGAGATACCACGCATGTGACAAGGAACAAAAGGAAAAGAAAAAAATAAAAAAGGCCTCAACCAGAGACCCTGACTCACTATCACAGAAGAAAAAGAAAAGAAGGTTAGCAGAGCAGACCATCTGAGGGGCGCAGAGCAGCAGGAATTTCTTAGCCAAACGGTGACCATTCCCGCACCTCTGGCTGCTGCCCACCATGGGTTGGAACTGAATATTAACTTGCCCTTCGTCCCCAGGAGAAACCAGACTGCTCGCAGCCCAGCATGCTGACCGGACTAGTGAGCCCTGCAGAGAAGCTGGCCCAGGAGGAAGTGTGCCAGAACCTGGGGCCTCCCCGCACCACCCTCACCCCCACTCCACCCCCGCCCCCGCCCAGTGCACAGGACATATCTCTAGACATAGGACGCTCATAGAGATGTGTATAGTGTATAGATATAGTTTTTAACTGACCTGCCCCACCCCACTCAGGCCCAACATGCCCAAAGGCCTCGGGACTGCCCACCACTTTGCTCTGCAGACTCAGGGGGCCCAGCCCGTGCCGCTTGGTCTCTAGCTGATGCTGAGCCTTCAACCTCAGTTTCTCCCAGTTTTTTTTTTCTTTTCTTTTCTTTTTTTTTTTAAGAACTCAGAAAATAAAAGGTTTGGAGGAAAGATTAAAAAAGCAAGGTCAGTTCCTGTTATCCCTCAAGCACAGTCGGTAGTCTGGCACTTAACCTCACCTGCACTGATACAGCCTGTCCTCTTCCCCATGCACCTCGCCCAAGCGCATCTAAACCCCATTGGTTATAGGCCAAATTGAAGAGTAAGGTTGAGGCCAGGGCAGACATAGAAATCTGCTTTATGATGCCTTGTAGAGCTGAGCTTGGGTTTACCAGCTGCAGAGGATTGTACTTGATTAGGTGTGGACTATCCTGGGAATGAAGATCTGAGAATATTTTTTATTGAAAGGAGAAGAAATCCAATTCGGAGACTTTTCACGTTCTGAACCCTAGAATAAACACTTTCTCCTCATGGCAGTGAGTTCTTTTGAAAAGGCAGCCCTTTCTCAGTTGTCTTTCCTTGAGGAACATTGACAGATAGGCCATTCTTCATGGGTCTCACCTATACTCATGTTCTCACATCACCACCACTGTCAGTGAGATAGGCTTCGCAATCCTCAAATTTTATGGAAAATTACACTGGAGGATTAAAGCCGAGGTTGAAAACTGGAAACCCTTGGTCCAATTGTGGATTTTATTTTTGAAACCCAGAATTTAAAAAAATCTGGAGAGTTCGTACAAAAATCTGAATTTTCAGTTTCTCTTAAAAACAGAGCAGATCTGACAACACTGGTCCTGCGTTCCCACCTGCCAAGATTGCTACATATTGAGTAGTGGCTTTTCCTTAGGGCTGACTCTCTCTAGTTCAGTGGTATCCTTGCTTTTTGTTTATTTTAATTCATTTTCATTCCTGCTTAGGCCCTACAGACATTTGAGTTTTTTACTCCTCATTCGGACTAGGGGATTTACCAGAAAAAGGACTGAATACACATTGGTTTTGTTGTTGTTGTGTGTTCTATTTGTTTTTCTTTTTTAAAAAAAATCGTGGTAAAAATATATGTAACAAAACATTTGACATTTCAACAGTCTTTCTTCACACGTATAGTTCAGTGATATTATGTTCAGTATGTTGTTCAACCATTACACTTATCCATTCTCAAATTTTACCATCACTTCTGTTCAATGTCCCCTAAACATTGAGTCCTTCTTTCCACCTCCCTCCCACCCACCCCAAACACCTTAAAGGGTCTTTTCTTATTCAGAGTAGAGAACACTAGGCAAACACCTCTGACTTTTGAAACAAGCCTTCTGAGAAGCAGTGAGCTACTCAATGATTTCAAAGTGTGAGAGCTGAACTACCGGTGTCACAATCATCTCTGGCTTGTTTAAAATGCATATGCCAGGGCCCCATCTCTGGGAGAGGGCCTGGGGTTCTGAATTTTAAAGAAGCATCCAGGTGTTTCTTAGGAAAAAAGTTTGAGAATTATTGAGTTCTTTCTGGATCTGACAGCTCTCCTGCTTGACAGATCCAATTAGAAGGAATTGATGGGCCTTAGGAAATAATTGTAACTCACCAGTCCAACAGTGCTGAAGATGCAGAATTGTATCCTTATCAAAAGTCAGTCGATGCTGACCTTTTTCTGTTAGTGTCCAGCATTGAATCAGTTGCAACACTAGACAAGGTCGATAAATAAGCAGATTTGTATATAATGGAAAGGTTTTTTTTTTTTTTTTTCCCCTAGTAATCATATAAAGGTAGGGACTCACTGGGCCTTTGTGTTTATTTTAACTGCATTGTTACCCTAACCCCATCTTTAATGTGGGATTCAAATATCACACATATATTTGCTTTCTTTTCTAGTATCTGGAAGGTTTTTCAGCGTGATGTTGTTAGTATGTAGGGCATGTTCATCTCCTGTAATGGCACAGATGAGTCACTCCACAGCCCTAGCACATAATTGCTTCTCGGAATGAGAATGAACTGTGTTTTCTTCAGAAGAAATCAATAAATGAGAAATTACTATAAAGATGCAGTTGTATTCAGCCTCACCAATTTTTACATAAAAACTGACAAAGCTGTGCAGCAAATTGTATATAAAATCAGGTTCTGCATCCACACAGCTAATGCACACATGAATTATTCAATGAAATTTGCTTCAGTGGGTGTCTGAGTCACCTCTGTGTGAGGCTAGTTTCAGATAATACGTTAAATGTTATACATTATGATAAATTTGCTACGTTTTTGTTCAAACTACATCTTGTGCTGGAGAATCTATTAAAACTCAGGCGTGCACAATGGTTCCCGTTGGTTGCTTTTCTTCAGATGCCCTTATATATTTTGGTCATTGAGCAAATATGTCTTCACCTTTCTGAGCTTCAGTATGCTTGCTGATTGTCTGTAAGCAAAAAATAGGCAACTTCCACTCCATGTGTGATTGCTGTTATTGGATGGGCAAAAAGGAGCCAGGACAATAAATAGGAGGAATCAGGAGAGGTTTCTTGAGGGAAGGGACATCAAAGCTCAGAACTGAAAGATGAGTAGAAGTTGGCAGAGGAAGGGAGAAAGGGAATGCATTAGTTTTCTATTGCTGGGTAGCAAACTCCCACACAGTGAGGAGCTTAAGATACAACATTTATTATCTCACACTTTCTGTGGGTCATGAGTTAGGCACAGCTTACTGATCTCTGCTCAGGGTCTCATACAAGGCTATAATCAGATGTTGGCCAGGTTGCATTCATTTCTGGGGCTCAGGGTCCTCTTTCAAGCTCATTCATGATGTTGGCTGAATTTAGTTCCTTGGTGTTGTAGGTCTGAGGTTCCTGCTTTCTTGCTGGCTGTTGGCTGGGGGATACTCCCAACTCCTAGAGGCTACCACAGTTCCTGCCACAGGGCCCTCTCACAGTCCCTTTCATAGCATGTCAACTTACTTTAACACATGCAGGAGAATCTCTTCATTCAGGAAGAACCCTGTTCCTCTTTTAAGGGCTATCTCTTGATTAAGTTAGGCCCACGCACAGTAATTTCCTTTTTGATTAGTTCAAATATCAGCTGATTTGGGACTGTTAATTACATCTGCAAAATACCTTCACCTTCTCCATGTAATGTAACCTAACATAGGAGTGACATCCAATTATACTCACAGATTCTGCTCACACTCAAGGAAAGGGTATTATACAAGATGTGTTCACAAGGGGACAGAAATCTTGGAGGCTATCTTAAAATTATGCCTGCCACGGGGAAGAATATTCTAAGAAGGAAGAACCAGGTATACGAAGGCCTAAATGAAAGTATGGTAATTTCCAGTGTCCAACGGTAAGTCTGGAGTGGTAAGCAGACCAGACCATGCAGGTCAAGTTAAGAAAACTGGGTTTTATCCTTAGAGAATAGAGAAGCTAAAGCTAGACATAATGCTTTGTGAATACAATACATCTATTAAAATATGTTTTCAGAGTATTTAGAATATTAAAATGTGGAAAACTGTTTATAATAAAATATTAAATGAGAAAAATAAGGATATATGTTTATATAATATAATCACAGCTTTGAAAATATATGTATTTTGAAAGACCAACAGAGAATAAATACATCCATTTGTTAGTCAAGGATGTCTCTAGTGGGGAACTATAGGTGATTTAGAGGAGATTCATTGTCCCTTTCCTTAATTCTAAAATTCTCTATAATAAATATGTATTTCCCTTATAATAGTAATAGTAATAACCTATTTCTGATATTTAAAAAAAATGAATCTGAGTAGAATTGTCTTTGAAGTCAATTGCAAATTTTGTGCTTCAGATGTTTGAACGGGTTGAAAAACATGATTAAGAATTAGCTGCAAATGAGCTGTACAAAGGTGAGGATCTGTCAGTGGGAATGAAGTCCAAGTTCAGGGGAGGGTGCTGAGTATACTAGACCTACCCAGGTTTATCTCATGACTAAACAATGAGCAGAAATCTTAGAGGCTTTAAATCCTGGGAATTATTAAAGCAATTAACCTCCCACTGCCTCAGTTTCCTTGTCTCTAAAAATGCAGCAAAGTTAAATTCCATTCTTGTCATAGGATTCAAATACAAGTAATGTGCAAGTGACATGGTTGTTACTTGACTGATTTGTCAGTAAAGTCACCAGCAGTGTAGTTATTAATCAGTTCTACCATGGTGGTGCAATGGTTAAGCACTTGGCTGCTAACCAAAAGGTCAGCTGTTCGAACCCACCAGCCACTCCTTGAGAGAAAGATGTGGCAGTTTCCTTCTGTAAGGATTGTTGTTGCTGTTGTTGTCAGGTGACTTTGAGTTGGTTCTGACTCGTAGCGACCCTGTGTACAACAGAATGGAACACTGCCCGATCCTGTGCCATCCTCATGATCATTGTTATGCTTGAGCCCATTGCTTCAGTCACTGTGTCAATCTATCTTGTTGAGGGTCTTCCTCTTTTTCGCTGACCTTCTCCTTTACCAAGCATGATGTCCTTCTTCAGGGACTAGTCCCTCCTGATAACATATCCAAAGTATGTGAGACTTAGTCTCATCATCCTTCTTCTAAGGAGCATTCTGGCCGTACTTATTCCAAGACATTCTTCTGGCAGTCCATGGTATATTCAATATTCTTTGCAAACACCGTAATTCAAAGCCATCAATTCTTCTTTGGTCTTCCTTATTCATTGTCCTGCTTTCACATACATATAAGGTGATTGAAAACACCATGGCTTGGGTCAAGTGCACCTTAGTCCTTAAAGTGACATCTTTGCTTTTTAACATTTTAAAGAGGTCTTTTGTAGCTGATTTGTCCAATGCAACACATCCTTTGATTTATTGACTGCTGCTTCCATGGGTGTTGATTGTGAATCCATGTAAAATGGAATCCTTGACCACTTCAATCTTTTCTCTGTTTATCATGATATTGCTTACTGGTTCAGTTGTGAGAATTTTTGTTTTCTTTGTGTTGGGGTGTAATCCATACTGAAGGCTGTAGTCTTTGATCTTTATCAGTAAGTGCTTCAAGTCCTCTTCACTTTCAGCAAGCAAGGTTGTGTCATCTGCATAATGCAGGTTGTTAATGAGTCTTCCTCTAATCCTGATGCCCTGTTTTTCTTCATATAGTCCAGTTTCTCAGATTGTTTGTTCAGCATACACATTGAATAAGTATGGTGAAAGGATACAACTCTGACACACATTTTTCCTGACTTTAAACCAGGCAGTATCACCTTCTTCTGTTCGAACAACTGCCTCTTAGTCTATGTACAGGTTCCTCATGAGCACAATTAAGTGTTTTGGAATTCCCATTCTTCATAATGCTATTCATAATTCATTATGATTCACACAGTCGAATGCCTTTGCTTAATCAATAAAACATCTTTTGCATATTCTCTGCTTTAAGCCAGGATCCACCTGACAACAGCAATGAGATCCTTCATTCCACATCCTTTTCTGAATCCAGCTTGAATTTCTAGTAGTTCCCTATTGATGTACTGCTGGAACCAGTTCTGAGTTGTCTTCAGCAAAATTTTACTTGTGTGTGATACTAATGATATTGTTCGATAATTTCCGCATTCTATTGGATCACCTTTCTTTGGAATATGCATAAATATGAATCTCTTTTGTTCAGTTGGCCAGGTAGCTGTCTTCCAAATTTCTTGGCATAGAGGAGTGAGCACTTCCAGTGCTGCATCCATTTGTTGAAACATCTCGATTGGTATTCCTTCAATTCCTGGAGTCTTGTTTTTTGTCATTCCATTCAGTGTAGCTTCAAATTCTTCCTTCAGTACCATTGGTTCTTGACCATAAGTTGCCTCCTGAAATGGCTGAACATCGATCAGTTCTTTTTCGTACAGTGACTCTGTGTATTCCTTCCATCTTCTTTTGATGCTTCCTGTGTCCTTCAATAATTTACCCATAGAAACTTTCAGTATTGCAGCTGGAGGCTGGAATTTTTTTCTTTAGTTTTTTCAGTGTGAGGAATGTTGAGCATGTTCTTCCCTTTTGATTTTCTACCTTCAGGTCTTTGCACATGTCGTTATAACACTTTGTCTTCTCAAGCTGCCCTTTGAAATCTTCTGTTCGGCTCTTTTGCTTCATCATTTCTTCCTTTCACTTTAGCTACTCGATGTTCAAGATAAGTTTCAGAGTCTCTTCTGACATCCATTTTGGTCTTTTCTTTCTTTCCTATATTTTTAATTATCTCTTGCTCTCTTCATGTATGCTGTCCTTGATATCATTCCACAACTTGTCTGGTCTTTGGTCATTAGTGTTCAATACGTCAAATCTATTATTGAGAAGGTCTCTAAATTCAGGAGGGATATGCTCAAGGCTGTACTTTGGCTCTGGTGGACTTGTTTTAATTTTCTTCAGCTTCAACTTGAGCTTGCACATGAGCAATTGATAGTATGTTCCACAGTAAGCCTCTGGCCTTATTCTGACTGATAATATTGAGCTTTTCCATCATCTCTTTCCATAGTTGTAGTTGATTTGATTCCGTGTATTCCCTCCAGTGAGGTTCACGTGTATAGTTGCCATTTATGTCGTTGAAAAAAGATGTTTGTAATGAAGATGTCGTTGGTCTTGCAAAATTCTATCATGGGATCTCTGGCATCATTTCTATCACCAAAGCCATATTTTCCAGCTACCGATCCTTCTTGTTTCCGACTTTCACATTCTAATCACCAGTAATTATCAATGGATCTTGATTGCATGTTTGATCAATTTCAGACTGCAGAAGTTGGTAAAAATCTTTTCTTCATCTTTGGCCTTGTGGTTGGTACATAAATTTGAATGATTGTCATATTAACTGGTTATTGTTGTAGGCATATGGATATTAACTTGGTGTTAACTTGGAAAGAGGAGGGAGGGTCCTTTGAGAGCCACACGGAAATCTGGAAATAAATAACATTGACAAGCAAATCCTTCAGGCACATCTTCAAGTTTCAAGAGAGCAGTTAACAGAAAACTGTATTTTTATAAGTTATTTGGGAAGTGAAAGGATTTTTCTGGGGCAAGGAGGAGCACAGAGAATGTGTAGATGAGCTCTTTTTTGGCACTGCTCTATCTCAGGGATCTTTGAGTCAAAATATGACTAAATGATACTTTTCATCTCTCTTGCTTCAAAAAATGAAAAGCAAGTGCATTAGAAAATGTCTTGGTTGGCCCCTGAACAGACTACATTTCTAATTCATGGCAAGATAACTAAAATAAAAATTCTTAAAATATATATTTTAAATTTAGATTTTTAACCTTTGATAGGGCTTATCATGCTATTTATACTGTACCAGAAGGAACAGTTTTTTAGGAGTTGCCTCATCAAAGACATGACTCATATTTCCTTAAGCATTTACACCATATGTTTCCTGAGGTGAAAAAAAATATATATATATACATATATATGTTGTTCATATCTCACTAATTATATAGGAAAAGAACCCTAAGTGTGTGTGTATATATATATAAGGTTCCTTTCTGATACAATTAGTGAGGTATTTATAAGAAATTATTTTAAAAATACTTTTGGGGCATGCAATTTAGACATGTTGATTTCTGGAAATTGAAATTATGTTAAATATTTAGCCCATGTAGCCATCAGGTACATGGAAGAATATAAATTAGAAGTAATCATTATGTTGCTAGTTTCATCATTAAGAAAACAGGCAGATTTCAAAAAATATTTAGCAATCAAATACAGATACTACTGAAACTCACTTTATATTTGGAAATGTGGATCTGAGTTTAAAAAGCATGTGTTAAACTAACTGAAAGAAAGTATTTTAATATTTAAAAAGAAAAATATTACTTTAATGACTTATTGACATTCTTGTATGTGTACAAGCTGTGGCTGTAAGATAATGAGAAATTATTTTGTGGTCAGCGGGAACTGAAATGAACTTTTAAATTAAAATGAATATTAACAATGATTAACAAGAGGAGCTCATTTTTACTCACATATCTTTATATAATACAAAACTGTTGCTGTAAAACTCCTAGGAAATGTATATCCCATTCAAGAAATGTGAAAGTATGTATACAGAAAATTATTAATATATGAAAAACAGGGTTCAAACTACAGAATTCAGAGTTTCTCACTTGTGTTCAAATCACAACATCTTACTTTATAACTTTTTTTTTAGAGCAGTAGATGTAGGAAGGAGCCCTGGTTGCGCAGTGGTTAAGAGCTATGGCAAGCTACGGCTTCTAACCAAAAGGTCAACAGTTCAAATCCACCAGCCACTCCTTGGAAACACTATGGGGCAGTTCTACTCTGTCTTACAGGGTTACTATGAGTCGGAATCCACTAGACGGCAAGAGGTTTGGTTTCGGTTAGTTGTAGGAATAGGATACAGGTTCTACAAGTCTAATAAATTTATGTCTTAAGGAGGTTGGTGTATCCTGTAACACTCACCTGTCCTGGAAGGGCCCTGCCCCAAGGCTATTCTGACCTGTGTTACCATCTTCAGAAAGTGATTGCCACCCTTCCAGTCACTCAGGTGATTGGAAACGAGTCACCTTTGATGCCTCCCCATTATTCTCTATCCAATTGTCTCCAAGTTCTTTTACTTTTGCCTTCTTAATATCTTGCAGATATTCTCTTAAATTCAGACTCATCATCTCTGCCTCCTAACTCACCTCCCTGACTCTCTGTCTTGAAACACGCTAACACCACTCCCCACCAATTTCTGTTTCACTCTGTAACCAGAGGGATCTCTCTGATATGCAAACCTGATCGATCGCCCCTCTACTTTAAAATCTTCAGTAGCTCTCTAGAACCTGTTTCAAGATACAGTCCCAAGTCTTCACCTTGGCAAATAAGATCATTTCCTTATCTGGCTCCTGCTCATCCCTCCACACTTCACCTTTTGGCATTCCCCCTACTTCTTTCCGCAACCTCCTGCCCACCACGCACACACTCTGAGTTTCAGCCTTGTGGAACTACTTGCGTGGGCCTTCCTCTTTCCCCTCCCTCTCTTTGCACTACCATCTCTTTCTGCCTAGCAACTCCTTCACCTTCCTCTTCCCCTGTCTGGCTAACCCTCACTCTTCAACTTTCAGTTCTAAGCAGATATCATCTTTTTGAGGATATCCTCTTTGTGTCTTTCCTATGTTGGAACTTGGGCTCCTCTGTTGTCTTAGCTTTCTGTGTGCCCCTCTGTCATAGCCCTTATCTCATTGAATTATAATAATGTATTTACTAGTCTTCCTTCTTTAGCAAAGTATATTTTGTATGGCTGGGTATCCCAACATATTCCGTGGGTCCTAGCACTGTATCTGGAACACAGTAGGCATTATGAAATGAATAATGAATAATTAGGCCAAATGAATAAACGTAAAAATGAAAAGGCCACCTGCCTGAATATTGTTGTTGTTAGGTGCCATCAAGTTGGTTCTGACTATAGCGACCCCATGCACAACAGAAGGAAACATTGTCCAGTCCTGTGCCATCCTCACAACTGCTGCTATGTTTGAGCCCATTGTTGCAGCCACTGTGTCAATCCATCTCGTGGAGGGTCTTCCTCTTTTTTGCTGACCCTCTACTCTACCTGAACATTAGGAAATATAAATTATACAAGTTAATATTAATATATTAAATATAAATTAATCTCAACTCTATCACTTTCTATATATCTCTGTGTCTCTTAGAAATGCTTTTGACTGCAAGAAAGTGCTACTAACTGTTTTTTAACTAAATAGTGAAGTCTGCAAAGAGTTGGCTTCTGGTCTTGGTACTTGGGTCAGCATCTCAGTGCATCTCTTGGCTATTCTCTAATGGTCACAAAATGGCTGCTGCAGCTTCAGCCATCCCATCCACTTTAAATTCAGGAAGAAAGAAAAGAGAAGCAGCAACAGTCACTTCTGTCCCTTTAATCAAGAAATCAAAGCTACCCTGGATGGCCCCACTATCCTTTCATTACTTCTCAATGGTTAGAACTGTGTCAGGTGAGTCACCCCTAGCTGCAAGGGAAGCTAGGGAAATTAACATTTAGTGTTCCTACCCTTTATATTGGAAATTGATAAGAAAGAATAGTTTTGGGGAATAGGTGTGAGATTAGTTACCCAAAAGTGTCTGCTGTACCTTGGGACACACCACATTACCTCTCTTACCCCTGGGTTCCTCTTTTCAGAGTGAAGAACTGGAATAAATGATCTCTCTTCCAGATTCAACTTTCTTTCATTCTATGATTCCCATACATTCTCCTGTCCAATATGAAATTACTTCTACAAGTCTACAAATTACTTCAAGTCTCCACCTGAATACTTCACATTTAGAGAAATTGCTGTCTCACAAAGAAGCCGATTCCATTTCAAAAGCTCTTTGTCATAATGCTCTCCCTAACAAAGGCTGAACTATATGCACACAGATTTCCTGGCTCTGACCTCCCCATCCCCTCTGCTGCATGGCAGCCCCTCAGATTTCTAATGACATTACCATGACTTCTCTAAATCTACACTTTTTCAGGCTAAAATCCCACTTGCTTCAATAATTTTCAAATAACCCCTTTCTGTATCCACAACAACTTAGTCAGCTAAGACTAAACATACTCTCTTTATTCATTTATGACTCATTTAACAAATACTTACTGAGCCTCTGCCCTGTGCCAGCACCGTTCTAGGGGCTGCTGATAGAGCAGGGAACAAGTCTCATAAGATCCCATCTTTCATGAAGATTACAGAGGAGTGGATGGGAGCAGAAAACAAACTACTACACAAACAAAAACCAAGCCAGTTGATGTCAAGTTGACTGACTCATGGAGACCACATGTGTGTCAGAGTAAAACTGTGCTCCATGGAGTTTTTTCAATGTCTGATTTTTTGAAAGTAGATCTCCAGGCTTTTCTTCTGAGGCACCCCTGGGGGGACACAAACCTCCAACCTTTTGGTTAGCAATCAAGCATATTAACTGTTTGCATCACCCAGGGACTCCACTAAACATACTTTGGATCATTTCAGATGGTGATTAGTGCCAAGATGAAAAGGAATCAGCAGATGAACTGGAGAATAACAAGGTGTGTGTGTGTGTGTGTGTGTGTGTGTGTGTGTGTGTGTGTGTGTGTGTGTGTGTATATGTATGTATTAAGGGGGGACAGGACAAGCCCTTAGGTTTGGTGGTCAGAGAAGTCCTCTCTGAGACCTAAATGAGGAGAAATAACCAGCACGGAAAAGGAAGAGTTCTGAAAGCAGTAGGAATTGTAAGCAAAAGACCCTGGGTGGAAAGAGCCTGGCCTGTTCCAGGAACAGAGACACGCCCGGTGGAGAAGAGGGTTGGGGAAATGAGCCTGACAAGGCACACAGGGACTTGACTGTACAAGCTCATGTCAACAATGGAAAGAATTCATATCATACTCTAAATGATTGTATTTCAGAGTCCATCTTAGAATGGGGCTGTACAAAATTGAACACGTAGCTTCACATATAGTCTGACTAGAGCAGTCAAATTTAAATTTATCACCTCTCCTTAGCAGGGGCACTATATTTCTATTAACGCAGCACACAATTACCCGACATTTCTGGAAGCCATCTTATCTGCTGGCTCCCGCTGTGATTTCCTATACCCTCTTTGATGCACATTGCTCACACACCTGAATATTACTTACATAAAGAGTGGGTGTAGCTGGATGTGATGCAAGGAGTTATTTAAAATGATTCACACCACGCTTCCACCATATAAAAAATAATGTGTAGTCAAATCAACCTTGCATCATAAGATCTAGCATCTTGGGAAGCCTAAATTGCATAGTTGAAATTCAGTCAGCCTTTGAAATGAGATAATCTGGACGGTTCCTGAAAATGCATTTCTTGAGAGCTTTCCTCCTATCTTAGGCTGGGTTCTCTAGAAAAGCAAAACTAGTGAAGTGTATCTATATATAAACATATATGTATTTATATAGACAGAGAAAGAGAGAAATTTATCTCAAGGAAATGGCTCACATGGTTGTAGAGGCAGGCAAGTCCCAATTGCATGAGTCAGGCATCAGGCTGGAAGCTTCTCCTGACTCATATAGCTGCAGGGGCTGACTAACACAAGAGCAGCAGGTCAGATGGCAGACTGCTGGCTCAAGTCCCAAGAACCGGAGGTCGGATGATGATAAGCCGGATGCAGGATCCAGAGCCAAGCCAGTGAGCTTTGTGAGTGTGTCCATACGTAATGGATACAGGTCACATCCTCAAGGAAACTCACTTTTCAGATGATTCGCTAGTCGCATCCGATCACAAAACGGAGGATGACTACATCAGACCACAAAGCAGAGGGTGACTACATCATTACATAACTGCCAAACCACTAAGAATCATGGCCCAGCCAAGCTGATACATAACCTTAACCATCATACCTCCCAAAGAAATATTGAATGATAAGAACAAAAACAAAACATAACAAACAAACAAAAACAATCATACCAATGAGCAACGCATACTACTGATAAGCTGTGGATAATGTATAGTATAAATAATGACTTAAAAATAAAAGACGACTAAAACCAGGCAGGAGTTGAAGGAGAGAAGGAGCCCACCTGTTGGTACTTAACTTGGTATGAGCCAATTAAATGTTGGTTTTCCACCTTTCAGAGGCCCAAATTGCCTTTCCTCCAGCAGTCCTGGGTCCAGGGTTTTCCTTTGAAACGTGGAAGTCAGGCATGAGAGTTGCCAGCTTCAGTGACTACCATGCTCCATGTTAGTGTCATGCTGCTCGCAAAGATGCTCTCCATGGCAGCACGTGAGCTCTTTCCTTCCACTGGCTCTGTGTACTCTCCGCACATGGCATCTGCTGTTCAGTCACAGAGGCAGCGGGGATCCTGAGGACTCTCCTTTCCCATATGGCACTGAATTTTGATTCATCCTTTTCCTCTTCCCTATCAGTAGGTATTCTGGAAGACAGTTTTATGATGACATTCACAGCTAGCATTAAAACGAGATAAAAATAAAACAGGATGTCAATAAAGACCTAATGGTGTGTGTCTGCATAAATGTATAATAATAATAAAAAGAATAGACATCCATTTACAAAGGTACCATTTTAAAGCCACAAGGCTTTCAATGAAGCTGCTTTATAAATGAACTGACATATGTGAATGTTTGCTTACCTCTTTCAGCCATGAAAATCACTCTGTAGACAATTGTTGGCTTTGGGGTGAAAGGTACTTGACAGACACTAAATAGGTTACCAGAACATCTTCTTTAAGTGCTAATTTAACTATCTTCATGATAGAAGTTTCAGAGGACAGCTGGAAGCAATTTAGTGGTCATGGAAAGAAACTATTAAACAGATTACTTAGTAATCTGACATTTCCTAAAAACTGGATTCAAAGATCGGGGGCATCTAGAGAGAGGAACGAACACCAGACCTTGTAGGAGAGAAGTAGGCTCCAATCCTGGAACTGGGAAACTGTTGGTCTGAGAGGAAAGGACTGTCATTGGGAATGATGTTGGTCTGGGAGCAGTCCAGCATGGTAGAAACACTCTTGGACCGGAAGTCAGGAATTTCTCAGGTTCTGCTACTGACCAGCTGAGCGATATTTGTCAGGTCTCTTATCCTCTTTGAGCTATATGTTTCCTGTGTTAAGGGTATAGTTCTGGTCAGGTGTCATTCAAATTGCATTCTGTATAACATTAGGGTTTGGCAGCAGGGAGGAGGGATGCCTTGATGGGGGGACGTGAAGAGGAAGATAACCAGATGGGGCTCTGGACTCTCCTACTCTCCTTCCCCTGATGTCAACCAGAACAATTGCACTTTTATCTGTTTATACATTGAATTCATTGTAAGAGCCTAGTTTAAAAAAAATTAAAGTTTTAATACTTAAAGTCTAAAGCTTGAAAGCTCCTAGATTGAGTAAGAATCCTTCCAGCTCTAAAATATCATGATTCTAACATTCTAATTAAAGTATGTAAATGATATACAACTATTTTTATGGGTTAACAAATTGTCACTGTTACTGAGCAATGATAGCAACACCAATGTAATAGAATTAACTAACTCCTAGAAAGCAGATCACACCAATGAGCAATGCAGACTACTGATAAGCTGTGGATAATGTATAGTACAAATAATGACTTCGTTTTGTTCATTGTTTTTATTTTTCAAAAGATTAATGGATTTTCATTTGTCAGGAGTCATAGCGTTCTCTGTATTCTTGCCACAACAGCATGGAAACGCTGTAATCTGCTAGTTTGGCTTCAGATACAAACACAATGTTATTTGGAACTCTTCAAAGATTGTTTAGGTTTTTGGGTGTTCTGGAAGGATCTCATAATTAATTTTAAATACTCAATTATTTAAGTGTTGATTTAAAGCGTACAGTATGTGCTCAGCATTATAGCAAATGCTGAGGGCGATTCATTCATTCAGAAACTATTTCCTCAGCACCTACCATGTGACAGGCATGTTCCCAGCACTTGGACTCATCAATGAACAAAACAGACAACATGCATCCCTGCCCTTGTGGAGCTTACATTCTAGAGGTAGATTGAAGACTTAGACTTATGAGGCATAGCTTTTCTTGCAAGGAACTTAGAGTCTAGTTGGGAAAATAAAATGTCAACATAAGCAACAGTTAGAAACTAGTGTAAGGCAGCAGATAATCAAAGGTTAAAATGGGTGGTCTAACCCTAAGTGCTATAGCAGTTTCAGAGGAAACAGACAGTTGGACTTGGATAGGCCTTGGATATAGGGTATAATTAGACACCCCTGGCTTACTGCCTGGCACAATAAATATTTGTTTAGCAAATAAAAACCCAGGACCAGCTGGATAAGGCAGTTCACACATTGCAGTAATAGGAAAATCATTTGGGGATATGGAATGAGCAGAGGTGTCACCTCTAGGTAAAGGAAGCCTTGAATGAGAGACTGGGGACTATAAAATGGTAAAGGTTTGGGAAGGGAAGAAACACGGAGAAGCAAGGGTTTGAGTCTTTCCCAGGAAGGCTTGTTGAAGAAAGAAGGTGTGGACGTAGGGAGACCTGTTAGGAATTTTTTCAATACTGGCTCTGTGTGACATGATGAACTTGGTTTAGCAGAAGCAGAATGCAGAGAAGGGGCAGATTGGAGAATCAGTTGCATTTGGATGTAGGGTATACGGAGAGAGAAGATAAAATGATGAAATGAGGCAGGAGTCTCACGTTTTGGGGGTGAAGAAGCTACTTTCTCCTTGAGAGGAAGCTTAGCTTGGCAATGATTTTCACAGAGCCTGAGGCCAGACTGCCTGGTTTGAGTCCTGGCACTGCTGCTGTATCATGTGACCTTGAGCAAGTTAACTTCTCAATACCTCAGTTTCCTTGTCTGTAAGACAGGAATGATAAGCACAGGCGTGTTGTGAGAAGTAAATGAATTAATACACCCAAGTGTTTAGAAGAGTGCTCAGAAGTTCAAAGGAGAAGGGAGGGAAAGATGGATAGATGAAGGAAGCAGCTCTTTCCATGTCACCCCACTCTCCACTGAGAACGTGTGTGAGATTGTTGAATCACATCTGCCATCCTGAGGTCAGGAGACAAGATTCCTCTGGAGGCTCCCGATTTTATGGTTGAGAGTAATGGAGGGCAGGGGTCTTGCTGCTCCCCACATGTGACTTGGTACAGTACCTTGCACACAATAGATGCTAATGAATATTTATTCAAATCATGGCAGAGCCAAGATTCAAATATTTATCTAGTGAATATTCCGACAAACTGGTGGTGCCACTGACAGATGTGGGGACATGGGAATAGTGTGTGAGGGCACACAGAGTTAGTAGAATCTGGGGATTTGAATATGAACGGAAGCCCTGGTATTCTAGATTCTAACATTATGCCAGGTTTCAAATACTTGATACTTTATGCAGTGTGACAGGTAGACTTCCAAAATATTGAGATGGTCCCTATATGTGCGAGAAGAATAGCGGGGGAGGTACAGGAGGTTCCCCCACCCTCCACCACCCCCATTCCCCAACTCCCAACAGTCACCTCTCCCTTTCCAATTACCCAAACCCCTAGATGCTAATTGAGCAATCACATACCAATACATTTAAAATGTACCACTTGCAAGGTGCTTTTGTGAATGGCATTTCACTTGGTTCTCACAACAGCCCTGCTAATTAGTTAAAGTTATTGTTCTATCCTCAGTTTGCTGATTAAGAAATCACACCCCATGCAAGGGGACATTCTGGGGTGATGGAAATATCCTACAGTTATGGGTTACATTTGTATGTTCGCTGTCAACATTGGTCAAACTGTACACTTAAGATCTGTCCGTTTCACTGTGTATAAATTTTACCTCAATTAACAAAAAAAAAGGAAAGAAACTATGCCACAGAAAGATTGATTGAATTGCCAAATATCACACAGCTAGAAATCCAATTGAAAGAGTCTCTATTTATAATGTCTGCCCAGCCTTCTAAGGAGTGTGAAACTGGCAAAGAGGAAATTTTGTTTACTTCTTAGGGGAATGCCTTCCTTGTGGAAGAGGAGAAATAATAGAGACAATAGATGTTAGATGAGTCTTTGATGTACTGTGTAGGGGAAGGGTAGATGAGGGAGGCAAGGTGCCTGTGAGTGGAAGAGGAACTAAAGATAAACCAGGATGCACAATGGGAATTTTACCGGGATCTGTCCCATATGACTCCTCTTCCCCATAACAACACAAACAATAAAATCAAATTTTTAACTCTGTTTTTGGTGCATCCATCTCTCTCTCTCTCTCAGAAGTAGTGGGTCTGTGATAAAGTACTGAGTATGGCCTTAAGATTAATGCAGGGCAGGGTCAGCACTGCTGATAGGGGTCCAGTCACATTTGAGTTGTGGCCTATAAAGGGCAGAGTTAGGACTTCAAAGCAATTCCCCTGTTTTCACTCTGCCCATTATCTGTTTATAATATGCTTTGACTCCCCAGCCACATGTTCACATCCTTGGTGGAAAAGATCATTGCTTACACTTCTTTGTATTTATTTCTTAACACCAATATGATTGAAACCATTATTTTATAGTTACAACTTCTTTTTCCCCAAATTAACACATATTCATTGCAGAAAATTTAAGAGAGAGAGAGAAGCTAGAAAAACAATAATATCAGAAATGAGGGCTATCATTTACAACACAGTCATAATGAGATAGTATGCTAGGTATTTTAATGATGCCACTGATGATTGTAATAATGATATTGATGGTGATGGTGGTGATGATGATGATGGTGATGACTAACATTTATATCCACTGACTTTGTGCCAGGCGCTGTTCTAAGCTTTTATATATATTAGCTCATGTAATCTTCAGGAGCCCCAGTGGTGCAACAGTTAATTGCTTGGTTGCTAACAGAAAGACTGGCGGTTTGAACCCATTCAGAGACTCCACGGGAGAAAGGCCTCATGATATGCTTCCGTAAAGATTACAGCCTAGAAAATCTTATTGGGGCAGTTCTACTCTGTCACATGGAGTCACTATAAGTAGAATCTTGACTTGATGGCACCTAACGACAACAGCATGTAATCTTTACAACAACCCCAAGAGTTATAATAATTCCCGGCTCCTGTTTATTTTATTTTATACTATTTTAAAGATGAGGAGTCTGAGGCAGAGAGATGTTAAGTGACCTGTTCAAGATCATACAACAAAGTGGCAGAGGTGGGGTATGACCTGGGGAGTACCGTTCATGCTTTACGGGCATTCTTAATCATCCACTCTGGAACAGCCTTAGGAAATGGGGGCTACTGTCCTCCTTGTTTTCCAGTTATGGAATATGAGGCCTAGAAAGAATAATTTGCCCACGTGGTTAGTGGCAATGCAGATTCTGAACCCAGGATTGTCTACTCGAGAGCAGGTGCTCCTAACCTCAGGCTCATAAACCGACTCCGCCCGATAATCACTATTGACCTTTATATAAGTGGTGATGAGCAACCTGCCTTCATGGCCACCCACCTGAGAAAGGGCCCAGCTGTGCTCACTCCACTCAGCATTGATACAGTGCAGCCTTGCTGCCCAGATGGCCTCTCCTGTAGGGGATGCAGAAGGTGATGGGAAGGGACAGCCCAGGATAGCGGAGGGAGAAGGACTTTTTTTATTAACATCTAAGCCCTGCTGTGGCTTCTGCCTTAAAATGGCTGATGAACTGTGTGTATTTAAAAGTGGACAAAGCAGCCGTTTGTGATACAAAGCATGCTATCTGTCTTCTTTGCAATGGAAGCAAAATCTCTTTTGGTTTCCAGGATTACATGGCCCTGTTGGACAAATGAAAATTCATAACCAGGTGTTTTATAATGTCAGTCAAGGAGAGATTAAATAAACTGCTTTTAACACGTCTTAAACATCATTGAAATTTCTTCAAAGACCTACCATTGTTACCAGATTCTGCAGCAAGTGTTAGATATTTTCTGAAATTTTTGTTAAAAATGAAACCCTTCAGTTGTTAAATAATAAGAAGAAAATTCTTCAGTGCAGCACCAGATGGATCATTTTGTAGTAAACAGGTTTACTATCTCCTGCTATGCTGACAGACTCTTCTGGAGAATTCAGCTAGCCTGAAGGAGAAGCCCTAAAAACCAGGGAACAGTCACTCCATCTGCACCACCCACCTTGTCTTCTTATCCCTTGCTGTGGGCAGTTGGATCAGGGATGGACATAAACTCTAAACATGCAAAGTCTTTTCTGGTAAATGAATTGAGACCCCATTTCAGATCCATGACTGGAAAAAAGGAAGGCATTATCATGCTTGGAAAATGAAACAGAGTTTACAATTTAAGTGTTACTAATGCATTTGCTAAAGCTTTCAACAAAGGGTCATTCATTTCGATTCCAGCATTTGAATTTAGAAAAGCCAATTATGCAAACAAATGGCTAGAGGAAACAATATTACAAATATATTTTAGAGGAATATTCCTCTCCCATAATCCCTTCTTATTTGAAATATAATGTTTCACTGTTGTGAATTGAGCTGAGGAAAAGGTACAACAGCATAGTTCCTCTCTACAAGGTTAGTTTTACCAAAGCTTTCTCTCCAGAGGCTAGTACTCAACTGGTCATTTGGTGGAAGAAAATGGACAGAGCCAACTGAGATAATAATTTCTCATTTACCACGTGTAAGCAGAATCTGAATTCAAATGCTATTATATGAGTACCATCATTTCTCAACCAAATATTTTTCTTGTCATTAAAACACTTTATTTTTACAACTGATTTATACGACATGGAGTATTGCATTTTAGAAATATTAATAGTACTGTCAAGGAGCTTGTAAGAAAGGGAAAAAAAATAACATATAGGTGTTGATTTTCATCCTAGGAAGCCCTGAAATAATTTCTCCATAGTATTCTTTCAGAATTAAGTAGGATATAAATTATAGGAATAGATATGATCTTAAATTCATCTTAGAATTGTTTTCAGCTGTTTCCAATTTCCTGGAGATTTTGTAACCAACTTGGGTTACCTAAACATGGTGAATTTTACATTGGAATGGAAGTCTGTTTCACTGAATTAATCATAGCTTTGTATACGTATATGTGTATGTGTATTCTTAGTAGGTAGCTAAAATACTTCTGTTTTCTTGTTTGTAGTGCTCTGTAAAATAAAGATGTTCATTTCATCTTCTCCCAGGGAGCAACACTGTATTCATGCCTAAGAGCTTAACAGTACACAGAATGTTAAGTGGGCTTGCTCTTCAGAATCTTTTCACTCTTCTCTACTGTCACCACCATTCACTGCCAAATCTACACCACATGGGGTGAAAAGTGACTTCAGAACAAGGCAAGGCTCTCGACTACTGGTCGTCACCAGGAAGAGCCCTTAGCACCCCACAGTTTTCTTCCCATAAGAAAAGCTCTGCTTGTTCTACTTTCTCTATAAAGATGAATGTTTTGTCACATGGTGGCCTCAAAGTGAGCTAACTGTGCTCTCAGTGTAGAGAACAATGTGCCAACTCACTCTAGTGAGATTTTATAGCATTGTAAGCATCAGCTAGGACAAATGCAAAATTTCTGGAACAGGACCTAGCATGTTAAATTTATAACCCTAATGTATTGCTTTTCATTCAGTTCGTAAACAGAGGATGATAGATAAACCACTGTGCTACTTGCTGCTCATGGAATTTTCTACCACGATTGTTCTTAAGCACACTAGGCAGAACCATGTCTGTGTTCTCTGCTTTTACACACATTAAATGCATGTAGAATTATTCAGACGATTTAAGTTGGACATAATTTGTCCCACAGATCTCAATAGTTCAAGTAAATTTATACAATAAATTTTGTGAAAGTTCCAGCTTATTCAGTATATGTACGTGTGTGTGTGCATCCGTGCGTGTTTGTCTATGTGTATAAAGATGACATACAAGTGGGAAGGACTTTCTTATAAAAAAATAACTTTTAAAAATTTAGTAATGATTGAAGCACAGGCCTTTCTCACACATACCATTTAGTCATCACAACAGCCTAGCCAGGTAAATATCATAAGGGCTGTCATGCAGCGTAGTGTAGTCTGTGAACTGAACAAAGGTGTCTGACTAAGGGAGAGAGTGGGACTAAAATCTAGGCCTAATAATCCAAGTGCCCAAGGGGATATATCTACCCAGAGGGGAGGCCTTTTCTAATAGCAACAAAGTCCCCACATAAGCCAATGTCACCTTGGAAATTATTACCTTTGTCTTATAGATGAGAAAATTAAGGATCAAAAAGATTAAGCTATTTCTCAAGATCACGTATTCAAGAAACAACAAAGCAAGGGCTCAAACCTAGTCAATACGTCTCCAAGGAATCTCATCTCCAAAACCACCATCACTCCTTTTAACTAAATTGTATTACTTCATTCCCTGGTATAGGGCTTGTTATGCCATTTAAAAATGCAAGACCCTCTGATGGTCTACAGATCCTTTCCTGAAAGCATGTTTTAATGGTGGAAAAGTGTAACTGGAAAAGAATTTTGAGATGGTAGATGGTAAAAGGTGGGAAAGAAGAAAGAAAGAAAAGAAACAGCAGCTGGGGACACAGACTTCACATCTTTTAGAGTATTTGAGAGGAGAGCCCTAGCACTGAGCTTCTGCTGAAATTTCAAAGCAGTCTGTTTACCTAACAGTCTGTTCATTGACTACAAGCTATTGGTGACTATTAACCTATGAAATTGTACTTACAGTTCACAATGTATTGGGTTTTCACAAACCTTACTGAGGAGCAATGCTCAGTCAACACTTTCTTTGCCTAAAGGGTGTGATCAAAGAGCATGAAGCATGACAAATGAATATTTAGCCTTTGAAATTGAGGTTTACAAAGGATAATAATTCACAGGTTGGCTCACTGATCTTCCTTGCTACTCCACACAGCCTCTGGATTCCATTTAGAGCTTTGCACGATCAGATGTCAAATTAAAATATAGTCATGCAATTTCAAATGGGTTCCTGTACAATGATCTCATTTCTAGATGTTCACTAATATGGTTATTCTGGTGCATCATTTTATGTTCATCATTTTTTGTATGCAAAAATGTCAATACTGTCCAGCCAGTAACATTCTCTAATAGTATGTAACACAAACATACTTCCTTCCCACAGTATCTTGCACTTTGGGTAGATAAGATGGGGAGTGGGAGTAGGGAGAACAGAGTTAGCTGTTGGCAAACCAATGTGAGTACAATAGGCGTTCAATGGAGTTGTCATTTTTCGGTATTTATGGTGTAGTTTTGTTCTGTTGGTTCCTTTTGCAGAGGGTGGATTTATTTATATAGAAAAAGATGACAGAAGGAGACTGTATATTTGGTTATTTCAAAGAAATACAACTTGGTATTATAAACATTTAATTCTAGAAGACCATCTCCAGATCATTTTAATGTGGAACTTTGTCACCAAAAAATATTGATTGTTTTCCCCCAAATATAAACACTTGCTGATTTTTTTGTCAGTTAAAAACTGACATGAAGTTATTTCAGAGCTGCTTGCCTAGAGTTGTGTTGTCTATCTCTCTTGACTGAAATGATTAACTTGGCATATTAATTGGCACATAAAAGGAGACACTCAGATTGTTTATATTTACAGTATGCAATACTCAATATCTACATGTAAGGCTTCGTCACGTAATCCTTCAAGTGATTTTCCAGAAAACTGTCACGCCATCCTTTCCCTGGCCACATACCCCACCACCACCATGGCCCTAGCTTCGGCGGAGACTTCTGAACAATGGAGTCTAACTATAAACCTCAAACTTGTTAACATTAAACAATTTCTGAAGTAGGAATCTCCTCAGTCTTCTAACTCCAATAATTCCAGAAGGAATTTCTTCTTTAAAATCAGAAATCTTCTATGTCCTCAATGGCTTCTCAAAAAGCTCTCCATAGCTGCCTTAACTAAAACCTACCTCCCCTTTCAGACCTCTGCATTGATTGCTGTTTACTTTTTCAAATCCCACTCCCCCAGCAGTGGGAGTTTGAGTAGGCTTCCTGTTTATCCTCCATTGTCACTTCCAGATTATTCTTCCCTTTCTTCTTTGGAGACCTCTTTGTGCTGCCACTCATTGCCTTTCTAGAATCTTTGCCATTGGTTCAGTCTCCCTTTCTACGTCAGTTCATCCCACAGGTCAACCCATCTATCACGTTGGCCACTTTGTTTCCTGAGCCCCTCATATCATCACTTTTTTCTCTCTACCACAGCTGCAAGTACACTCTGACCCATGCCATAATTGTCATAATGCAAAACTGCTCTGCTTCCAAAACCATTAGTTCAGACAGCCTACTCTCTGGTTACCACCTCATGTCTTCCAGTTAACTATGCCTCTTCCCACTGAGACTTTTCTTCTGCATTGTCAAGACTTTCATTGATCCCTCCATTTCTTCCAGTCAATCAAACTTAATCCTTACTTTCCTTCAGGTCCCCACCTCTGCTTCACTCAGAATGAACCTGTTTCTATCTATTTGACATGTTGGGATTCTAGCCAGATTTCCTTAGAATTAAGAGTTCCTTTGATAAAAATACTCAGTGCATTTCTCTCACTTTAGAAATAAGGACATAGAGGCACAGGTAAGTGAGGTGATCTTTTTTTCAGTATTAGTTAGCTGCAGAAGTCTCTTGATAGTCAACCCATATTCCTTCTACAATAATAAAAACTACCAAACTTTAAAAATGAGATAAGAAGCCATCTTTACATGAATGTTTAGGCTTTTGCTATTTCAGTCCTGTTTTGTAATATCCTAATTCCCTAATTTTAGGAATTATTGTTAAATTGTCAAAATTCTCATTTAATGTGTAAATATGTAATTATATTACATTAATGGAATTAATGCTATATACACACACACAATGGCTGCAACACTGGGCTCAAACATAACAACGACTGTGAGGATGGCACAGGACCAGGCAGTGTTTCGTTCTGTTGTACATAGGGCTGCTATGAATCAGAATCGACTCAACAGCACCTAACAACAACAATCAGCACACACACACACACACACGCATACATATTCTACATATATAGTCTATACATATTCTGTAGAATACTTTGGGGAAAGCATATGAAGGTCTCATCAGCAAGCGATGGGACTTGACAACAGTGAAAAGCATGACCATTGCTGGTTTTGGCAATATAAAGCTAGAGACGGGAGGCTAAAGCTGCTGACATCTAAGATGCTTTTGATTCTTGTATCCTGGAGTCATAAAATAGCTTTTTAGAAGTAGCATGACTCATTTTCTAATTTATCCCCTCCATGATTCCCAGCATCTTCCTAAGATATATTTTCTGTGCCTGGGTTTCCATGTGGAACCCCGGATAATAATGTCAGTGAGTTATAGGTCTGGCAGCATCAAGCAAAAATAGTCTTTGCCAAGGCACTAAAACACATTCCCTTGGATCTACGCAAGTTCAGGAGTTTCTTTTTGGGTAATAGCCACGAATGGGCAGAGCTGGTCGCAAGCTCTGTCTGGAAACTTTTAATACCACTTGATCTTATCTCACTGTTCCCTGCCAGACCAGTGCTCTTTTCCAGCAGCAAAATCTCTAGAATAGGCAGGCTATCATCACTGTCTGGGCAGCCCTAGTGTTGGCTTAAGCTGAAATTCAGGTATATTAAGTCTTTCTATACAAATGCCTGCTGTTTGTAGCATTCTGCTGTGCCCACGGTTCTGTTTTCCATCCATCTCTGGCTCATCTCTGCTTGTGCCCTGTTTGGTTCTGACTTATGTTGCAGAGTCAACAGGGCTTCATATTCAAGGCTCTTCTTTTTTTCTGACATACTTTGCAGTTAGCTGCACTGTGTCAGCTCTACTGGGATCATTTTTCCCTTGAGACAAACTCGTAGGAAAACCATGCTTTCTCTTTGCACTGCATTTTGCATGTGCTTGTTAAGATTTCACTTTCATTTTAAGGCAGCATATAGCTCAGAGAATATTAAACTTTGAGAAGGTAACGTGTAAAACAGGTCAAAGAGCTGCACTGGCACTGATTTTAAGGTGAAAGTGAGTTCAAATTCTTACAGTGTGACCAAGGTCAAGCTGTATAACCTCCCTAAGCTTCGGTTTTCCCATACGTAGAAGAGGGCTTTTGATAACTTATAATGATACCACTTTGTCAGATTGGTGCAGTGATTACATGAGGTATGTGGGTAAAACATTGGGCACAGTGCCTGGTGTATAAAATCCAAACCAAACCCACTGTTGTCAAGTTAATACCAACTCTATGGGACAGAGTAGAACTGCCTCATAGGGTTTCCAAGGCTGTAATCTTTAAGGAAGCAGATTGTCACATCTTTCTCCCATAGAGCGGCTGGTGGGTTCAAACTTCCAACCATTTGGGTAGCAGCTGAGTGCTTTAACCACTGGGGCTCTAGGGATCCTACCTGATGCATGAGAAACATTAAATACAAGTTATTACTGTTGTTGTTATCATTATTTAAAATAACCGGTTCTTTAAAGGAATCTTGCCCTAGACCTAGACCTAGATGACTTTGTTCATCTCTTCTTCCTCATTTTCATGATCACTGTAGCAACCAATCAGACCTCATCTTGTCCATCCCATCTGCATGTACTAACTTTTTCATTTTATTGTGCCTGTGCTTTTTCCTTCCAACAGGCTAAAAAGTGCTATATTTCTAATCTACTGTTTTCTTGGCAAGAAACAATATTTTCTAAATAAAATGTCACTTCTAAACTAATATTTTAACCACTATGATAAGAACTCAAGAAAAGGTTTAAACACAGAAGAAAACATTCCTTGGTGGTTATGAGTGTGGGTAGGGAGGGAGAGAGGTATTCAGTAGGTAAAAAGCAGACGAGAATGATCTTAGGTGAACGGAGGGACAACACACGCTACAGGGGAAGTCAGCACAACTGGACTAAACCAAAGCTAAGAAGTTTCCTGAATACAGTCAAATGCTTTGAGAGACAGAGTACCAGGGGTAGGGGTCTGGGGACCATGCTTTCAGGGGACATCTAGGTCACTTGGCATAACAAAGCTTATTAAGAAAATGTTCTGCATCCTACTTTGGTG
>NW_004444010.1:12865617-12893364 GCF_000243295.1 Trichechus manatus latirostris | reverse complement strand
GTCACTTGGCATAACAAAGCTTATTAAGAAAATGTTCTGCATCCTACTTTGGTGAGTGGCATCTGGGGTCTTAAAAGCTTGCAAGCGGCCACCTAAGATGCATCAATTGGTCCCACATACCTGGAGTAAAGGAGAATGAAGAACACCAAAGACACAAGGAAAGTGTTAGCCCAAGAGACAGAAAGGGCCACATAAACCAGAGACTTCATCAGCCTGAGACCAAAAGAACTAGATGGTGCCTAGCTACCACCAATGACTGCACTGACAGAGAACACAACAGAGTCCCTGATGGAGCAGGAGCAAAGTAGGATACAGAACTCAAATTCTAGTAAAAAGACCAGACTTAAACTAAAATCTTAAGAAAAATAGATTATTTTTGTTTCTAAACTTTTCTCATTCCATTTCAGAAACTAATTCCTTCTCCTTCTTTAACTAACCTTGGTTTTTTGCTATGGTTATTATTTTTAATATGCAGAGGCTTTTAGTCAAATCATTGCTGTCCCAAAAGGAACACCTTTTTAACACTTTGACAGCTTCTTGCTATGTGTGTCCTAACTAAATGGTGCCAAAGGGATGATTTCTTAGCCATTAAAATGACAGATGAACATACTTTCATCTTGAAGGGTTACTAAGAGAATTTTAAAGTTTTTACAGTTGGCAAAGAAAAGCTGTTTACCAGAAATCTGAACCTATCTAAATTCATGAATCCAATCTAAATTCTCACTACTCTCTGATTTGTAATACTTTACTTATATGTAAATGAAAGTATTTTTTTTACCTTTTTGATCATATGTTTGATGTTTTTCAATTCTCTGTATGTTCTTATTTCTTTGCCACTGTTGAATATTCTAGTTAGTGTCCAAAGGAAGGCGCTTGCTATTAATGAAATGGTAGAGAGATGTTTGGTAAATGATTTCTGGTGGTGGTGGTGATGATGAATGTAATAATGATGATGATTATGATGATATCATAATCTTTACCCCTTAATCTTACCCCAAAATGGGTTATTCTAGATGTATGTTAATAACAACAACAACAGAGTTGCAGACATTTTTTTACTGGATGATAATAGAAAGATAAGTTTGGAATGCATGGAGTTATTTTTCCATGCTTGATTCATGAATTTTTTTTGGAAGATTTTAATATACTTCATTTTTTTAGAGCAGTTGTAGGTTTACAAAACAATTGCACAGAAAGTACAGAGAGTACACATATACTTTCTCTCCCCCTAAACAAAGTTTCTCCTATTATTGACGTCTTGTATTAGTGTGGTACAATTTGTTACAATTGATGAACCAATATGCACGTACTTTGAGAAATTGCCAATTTTAGAAATTATAAGTGTGTGTTTCAACCTTTCTATTTTCTAAATTTTATATTTGTTTCAGATTTACAAACAACAAAAAAGTTACAGAAAGGTAAAAATATACTAATCCTGCCACATCCTTAACAGATACTGCTTTAAAGAAGGAGTGAGTAGCTAACAAATGAAGTGCTAGAACACCAGCAGGGAAGCCTCTCTCTCCTCTGGTCCTTTCTTGGTCCAATTACAGGTGAAAAGATGCTATATTTCAGCCTGTCATTTAAATTCCAATATAGAACAGATCTGTCAGTTCTCTTTTGGGTACTTCCTGCCAGTATGAGAGTCTTATATTGATGTTTCTGCTAAAGCTTGCAGTACTTGTGAACAGTGTACATGTTAGGTAACTAAATCAGAAAGAACAAGAAATAACAGTATTATACTGAGAATTTCAAATATATGTCTACTCTAAGCAAGGGGCAAAGTGGGTAAACCCCACCTTTGTTACTATCACTGCATGTGAAGAACCAGCATTAATCCAGTCCCCAAAATGTGAGGATAGATCCAGTCCTCACCTTCCCACTTCTCCATCCTCGTTGCCAGCCACCCAAGTGGCAAACTCTTTTTCCAACCTAGCCACCCAGAGATGGGTCAGAGCTCACGAGTTAGCAGGACATCTTCTTTCAGACTGCCAAATAGGCAGATGACAGCCCCTGCTGGCTTTCACTGCCCCTGTGGGTTTGTTAATTTGCTGAAACAACTCAGAATTCATGGAGAGTGCACTATACTTATGGCTATAGATTTATTACAACCAAAAGGGATTGAAATAAAGAGACACATAGGGTGAGGCCTGGGAAGTGTCCTAGCATGGTGCTCTTGTGTCCCACAGAGTGACACACTACCCTCTCCTGTGCATGGTTATCAACCAGGAAGCTCCTGTGAGCCTCAAGGTTCAGAGCTTTTATGGGCCTCCCCATGTGGCCTTGATAGATTACATCATGCCTCCTGAGGCTTAGTCAGCACCAGGTGGCAGGTGTTCCCTCTTTATCTGGTCAGCCCACACTCATTAGCTTCAGCTGTGTTCCAGCTCTCAGCAACCAAGATTAAAGGCCAGTTGCTCATTTCCAAATGGGTCCTCACCTCACAATGTCTTCTTACCTCAGGATTTTAAATAGAAACCAAAACTAAAGAAGATTTTAAAAATTAAAAACAAAAACTATCTTTCCAGGATATTTTAAATACAGAGGATTAATTACAAAGTCATATGAGTCCATTAGGTGTGTGTGACCTCAGATTTATAGTCACCTCTTCTTGCCCTATTACTTTTTGATTAATAAGAGAAATGCAAATAACAAATAAAAAATGACTTTATTACACTAGTCAAGAATTGAACAACTAAGAGATAATTGAGAAATTAGATTATAACCAATTTTGTGAGGGGCTTTAAATTCTTAATGTTAGCACTAATAAAATGTTTTTGTATGTACAACTTTGTTTTTCCCAATTAAATGTGCAGTAAAATAAAGCTGTTGGTTTTTGTGATTAACCAGAACCTCAAGATTTCTTGCAAAGTTACTTTTCTTTGTTTGTGGGATCCCTGACAAACTGGAAGACGGTGTTGCTGGAATGTGGGAAAAAACAGATGTGATATAACAGGCTGTGTCAGTCCCCCACACAGCTGGCTTCAAAGATACTTAATTGTGAGGAGATTGAGGAAGTAATCTACATAATTGCATAAATGTTAAGTAATTTATGTATTTGGGTATATATAAAAATGGGTTTGTTCCCTAAATTATTCTTTTAATCCAGAAAAATCTAATTTATAGAGGGTTGATAATTCAATAAAGAATCCAATTTTTAAACAAACCAAAAAATTATATATTCTAATGCATACTGTTCTTCAAAATACTCTTTCTGTGACTATAAGCTTTTTCTATGACTTTATAATATACATGTGCGTGTGTGTGTGTAATCTCCTTCTGTGACCACATGCTTTATCCTTTGTTGTATTTGCCTTATGTGTGTCTGTGTATATAATGTCTTTCTATGACTGTATGCTTAATCCCCTGCTAAAATTGCCTTATGTATTTGTGTGTGTGTGTGTGTGTATGATGTATATGGTTACGATTGCTTTGTGTGTGTGTGTGTGTGTGTGTAAAATATAGAGTGTGTTTGTGTGTGTGTAGGTAATGTCTTTCTATGACTATATGATAATCCTTGGTTACGATTGCTTTATGGGTATGTGTGTGTGTAATGCCTTTTTGTGACTATATGTAATTCATGGCTACAGTTGCTTTAGGACAACTCCATGAACAATATATGAAAATCTCTATATATCCTTTATATCAGGGGTGACAAATATGTGTCAGGTATGACTTCTACTACTCCCACCTTATGAATTTTATGAATTTTTTACAGTATTTTCTTCCTCTGATCTGGGACTTAGACTAGGAATCTTTCCCAAAGAAGTACTCTAAGCAGCTGCTGCAAATGAATCAGAGCTGACACTTGAAATGAAACGTATTTGCCAGCCCTTTTATAGACATATTTTATTTGTACCCCTACTTGTGTTACTCAGTGCTCTGTCTACACGGGCTCATGGGATGCACCCTTCATATCATTTTGTTTCTTGGAATTCCTTTTAGTGTGCTGTGCTGGTAGTTGTATATAACTGGGACATAGGATGGGGTTAGGCCCACATGTTTTGGCTCTTAAAAGAACTCTTGCTGAGGTTAGCCAATACCTGCCTACCTGCAGCTCAGTCAACTTGATGACCAGTGTAGGAGTTTTGAGTCAGCCCAGAATTAAAGGAGCAAACATATGAAAATAAGGTACAACAGAATCTGAAGACAAATCTTAAAGTGAATCCCAAATCTCTTTTGAGGCATGGATACATTAAAATAAAGGTTCCTTCTCTAGGTTATAACTTTGAAAGTATTGCCAAAAGGGGGAAAACATCTTTTTCACATGACATATTTATTTTTAGTTATCTTTATTTCATCTCTATTTTTGTTTAAAGTCTGATAGCCTGTGGGTTCTTTAGCTCTTTACAAAAAAGGAAAAAAATATATATATTTTCCATAACACATACATAGAAATTTTAATTTTAGATTTATAGTTTCACATTTTCATGCCAGTATTCTTTTAATTTCATTTATCCCTATTTCTAGATTCTTCCTCTTTTTTTTCTATCTTTTTCTCTTAGAGTTTGAAATTGTTTTAAATCTTTATAAAGCTATTTTCTTTATTTAGCCTCAAATCATTTTTAAAAGTATTTTCTTTGATCCTTTTTTTTCTCCTTCCCATATTTTTTAGTTTGCCGTCCCCCAACCCTCTATTATCAACCAACCACTTATATTTTCTATTTGGTATATAATTTCCTCCTAGTCTCTGTAAACATTATGTTAAAATGATAAGTTTATGAAAAACATTAAGATCTCAAATAACTTAATGCAAGTGGAAATGGCAAAGATAATTCCAGATCCTTTCCAATTTTTAATGTGTTTTTATATGTACCTCTTAATATGAGCTTTTATGATATTATTTTTTAGCCACACTATTTCAAACAAAACAATGAAGACATTTTGTGAAGATCAAGTTCACAGTCAACTGTTTGGATACCCATCTGCCCCACTCTTTTCTCTAATGCCCCTTCATGACCACCCAGAGTCAAAGCACTGACCTGAAGTAAACTGCTTCTCTTGGTCTTCTGTCCCTTGTCTTCTCTTTCTAAGTCATATTTTTCTGATGAATATTTTCTGTTTCTAAATTAGCATCCTCCTGCTGGGGAGCAGAATTGAGTGAGGGTCAGACAAAACTGTGCAATGTGTAAACAGATATTGGATGGCTTAATCAACAATATGCTGTGCAGTTGAGCTTGAAAGTAAAATGTATGTGTGACAATCCTGAAGATGGCTGAAGAGTAACTTTAGTATCTCATGATCAGACAAAGGCATATTTTAATGATGTTTTAATGCTTTCAGGCTACTACTGCAATAGCATACTTCTTCAGGATACTGGAATCATTCTTGTTTATAAAAACTGAGTAGATGACTAAGTAGTTGAATGAATTAGGAGAATCTGGTTTATGAACTACCTTTGTTTGTTAACTCATGCTTATCCTTTTTACAGGGTGGGTGTCTTACTTTAATTAAGTCAGGCTAATATTCAACTGATCTTAACTGCTGTTACTCACATTGTCTTATCTTTTTACCCAGTATGCTTTGGTCTGTCTTGGCAGAAAAAGACCCTTTTTAAAAGGCTAAAAATCAATTTGGCCACAGAGGCTATCAAAATCTTTACCTGAATATGAGTTCAAAGTTCATGTCAGGTGATGTACCTTAAGCCTGGATGGAGAATTAACCGTACCCCAAAGTTTTTTGGATTGAATAACATTCTAGATGTGTTTGTTTGTTTAGATTCATGTCCATTAATCCTCTCCCTTTCTATCTGTAACATTCCTATAGACTGTTCCTGTTAATGATAGTTGTTTATAAGTGGTGTATCAGGAAGAGCTCTTAGACGTCATATCCGTCAGATTTTTCAAATAATTTATCTATCTTCTGTTCCTGTTTGATATTAACTTGACAGTAGCTTTTCCTTATGTGAGTATTTTCCCTTTTTCTATATAATCCATTTTCCCAAACTCTAGTCCATGTTAGTGCTATAAAGAACTAAAGAAACTGATCTTTATGAATCCCAAAACATTTGGCTCTTGTGTAAAATTACAAGAATTGAAATAGCCTCTTTGGTACTTGGTACTTTTACAAAATGTTCTCAATTTTCTGACACTGACTATATTTCTGACTTCAGTAAGAACATGAACAAGATTCATTTTGAATGACGGTTTTCATGTACAGTACTTTGAGCTCTTCAGAGGAAAGCAGCAGTATAAATCTAGTATTATGCACATAATTTTTGCATGGCTCTCTATTGTAAACTTTGGTGAAGTCTAAAACTTTTAACAAGATTTGTATAGTGTAGAAATTGAAAGCTGAAGATTGATGAGTCACTTATTTTTAATTCACTTATTCATTGAAATTATTACTACTGAGTCCTGGAGCACTTGGCTGATAGCTACAGATACAGGCATGAACAAAGGCCTCAGCTCCAAGGAGTGAACACTGGAGAGACAAGTTTACAAAATGTTAGTAGGCCCCATGCCATTGTTCTCATGGCTTTTACATTTGTACTAGAAAAACTCAAATTCTGTCCACCACTGAGTTACTTCTATGCATGGGAAAAATATTGATTTAACTGACTAGTGAAGCTGCAAGAATTTTCCATTCACTGGTAAAAGCCTCCCAATTGGATAAATTTGTACATAACAAGCTATGAGCACATCTAGTCTTGTTCTCTCATTTCTTTCTGTCATGACCAACCCTCCCAATGGATAACAACCCACATATAGGTGATCTTGTTCTTTTTGTCTCTACTCTTGTGGCTGTCAGATGGGTGAGAAGGAAGCCTCGATTTCTTGTACAAAAATGCTGACAAGTCCTGTGTATGAAACCCTCTCTCTGCTGCTATAAATTATGACTTGAGGACAAATATTAGAAAGCCTGATTCTGGCACCTGGCCTCTGCCTTCATACAGTGGTTGTTACAGGTTTCAGTTGTCAAACTTATGAAATGCAAGAGGCATTAACCTAACATTTGCTTAGCTTTATGGAAGGATACAGGAAGCCTTAGGTGGTACAAATGGTTAATACATTCAGCTGCTAACCAAAAGATTGGAAGTTCGAGTCCGCATAAAGTCACCTCAGAAGAAAGGCCTAGCGATCTACTTCTGAAAAATCAATCATTAAAAACCCTATGGGGAACTGTTCTACTCTGACACACATGGGACTGTCATGAGTCAAACTCAATGGCAACTGTTTTTTGGTTTTGTTTTTAACAGAAGAATACAAGACAAGAGATATAGCAGGTAAAGCATCTTAATGTCAATAGAGGTCCAGAATCTACCCAGGCACACAGCTCCTTTTGCTCTTTCACCTTCGTAGACTATATATGACTACCATGGACAAGAGATAAGATGCACAGGGGCCACTTTGACGCAGAGAAACTGTGTCCTCAGATTCCAATTAACCTTCTAGAACCATTATAATTACAGAAGCCCAGGCCTACATACCAACCCATAGTTCCACCATCCAGGTGCAGTGCCAACAGGGACAAGGGAGATTCATACAACATTCCACATTTACCTGAACTCTGTGGTTTCTAAGTAAAGAGTGCTGTAAGAAGGCAGACCCTGAGATCATTCTTCTTGGCGGACCTAGATCAGCCTAGGCTGGATGTAACCCTAGACTCACAACATCCAATCCAGATTTATCAACAGTGAAGATGATGTTCGGATCCTTATCTGATGCTTTTGTACATTTAACATTTTCTGACCAACACACCACTTGCGGAGGTCTTGGAGGAGCCAGTTACACCCCTTTCCTTCTGAGTTAAGGGCAAATAAGATACACAAACTGTACTCAATTAACATACACTGACTAATATAGTCTAGATTTTTTCCATCTCATCAATCAGATCAATTAATTTTCTTCTCACGGGAGGTCTAAATGGTTACTCTAATACCGTTACCAATCTAGAGTGGGATCAGAAGCCCCTTCATAGAAATCGCAACACAGAAATAAACCAAAACCAAACAAACCCACTGCTGTCAAGTTGATTCTGACTCATGGCAACCCCGTGTGTGTCAGAGTAGAACTGAACCCCATATCTATTTCAACAGAGTAGGTTTAATGCTATAATATAGGGCCATCCAAAGAGCAGTGGGTCCCAAGTTAAGTTGCACCCAGGTTGGCCTGGAGGAGACCTGCTTCCCAGTGGAGTGAGAATTTGAGCTAAGATGTAAAGGATGTGTACAATTTTCTAGTGAGATGAGTGAGGAGAGGGCATTTCAGGCAAGGGTACTCTAAGTGCCAAGGGGAGCTGAACAATATCATGGAGATTATTGAGAATACAAAAAGACTGGGATCTTTTCCCCAAAATTCATACTTACACTATCAAGCCAGTACTTTTCCTCACCCGAGGTAACTAATTTATTTACTTAGATGTTTTTAAAGCCTTTAAAATTGCACTTAAAGACAGATATACAATCTTTACTGAAGAATTTCTCGGCAATTTCAAAATTCTTTGAATTATTTTTTCACTGAACAGATATTTCTTGAGTGCCTACTATGTGCCAGGCACTGTTTGTTTTATAAACACAAGGAATGCAGCAGTGAATAAGACCAGCAAAGTCCCTGCTTGCATGGCACATACATTCTAGAGCTATTCTGTCCAATATAGCCACCAGCCACATGTGACTATTGAGCACTTGAATTATTGCAGTGGAGAAGTGCTGGTAGTGTAATGCTCACAATGGATTTCAAAGACTTTGTATGAAAAATAAGTAAAATATCTCATTAATAATTTTTAATATGGATTACATGTTGAAACAATAATATTGGTTTTATTGAGTCAGGAGCCCCTAGGTGGCACAAACAGTTAAGCACTCAGCTACTGAACAAAAGGTTGGCAGTTTGAAACCACCCAGAGGTGTCTCGGAAGAAAAGCCTGGTGTTCTGCTTCCAAAAGGTCACAGCCTTGAAAACCCTATGGAGCACATTTCTACTCTGTAACACATCAATCCGGTCACCATGAGTGGGCATCTACTCAACAGCAACAGGTTTTTTTTTTTTTATATTGAGTCAAATAAAATATATTAAAATTAATTTTACTTTGTTATTATGACTACTAGAAATTTTACAATTATATATGTGCCTCATTTCTATTGGACAGTACTGTTCGTGAAGGAAAGTAAAAAAAAGAGATAGTTTGCAAATAAATGAACAAGATGATTTCTCATAGTGAGAAGTGATGTAAGGACAATAAAACTGGGAACTGGGTGATGCAGTAGAGAGTGGCAGGGACTCTTATTAAATAAATCAGTCAAGGAAGGCTTTTCAGAAAAGCAATTTCTGCTGACATACGGATGATATGCAGGAGCCAGCCAGGTGAGTAGAGGAAGAACATTCCAGATAGAGAAATAACAAAGGCCCCAAGGAATAACTTGTCATCTTCAAAGATATGGAAGTCCAGTGTGACTACATAGTAATGAGCTAGAAGAAGAAAAGATGAGATGAGGTCAGAAAAGTAGGCAGGGGCCAGTTCCTCAAGGACCTTGCAGAACCTGGAAATGGGATGGGATTTATTGTGAGTGTTGTATGAACTTATTTACATTTTTAAAAAGCCCTCTCTCTCTCTGTTCCATGGAAAGTGGATTGCAAATGGGCAAGATGGGAAGCAGGGACCCCAGAGGCCATTTCAGTAGTTCTACAGAAGCTATTGGTGGCTTGGACTGGGTATAGCAGAGGTGATGCCAAAAAGCAGACAGATAGTCAAAACATATTTTCACCCTCCAGCTTTCAGAATCTTACTTATGATTTATATATAGGAGGGGGAGGATGGAGATGGATGAGGAATTGCTCTTAGGTTTTTGGCTTGAGGTGTATGTGGTAATGCCATTTACCAAGATGGGGAAGTGAAGAACAGATTAAGTAAGGAAGGGTATAGATATTCTGTTTTGCTCACGTTAAGATTGAGATTCCTATCAGAAAGTTAGGAGTTGTACACGGTGCTGGAGTTTGGTAGAGAGATCAGAGCAAGAGATATAAATCTGAGAGACATCATATGCTACCTTAAGCTATCCCCTTAATTGATGTTTCAGCTTGTTATTGTCTAATGGCTTAGATACTGATACCTTTCTATATTTTCAGTCTCTATTGAAGCATCCTTTCATCTAAGTCCAGTTGGGTTCCATAAACTTTTAACCAAAAGTTGCCAGACTTAATTTTACATGATCATGAGGTAGGATTAGAAAACAAATTAAACAAAGCAAGTGCTAATGTTGAATTGTGGACAGGGGTTCAAGAGGCTGCTTAAAGCTTTCAAGTGAAGCCTCTGGGGAAATGAGAAGCCATCAAACTGGCTAAAACTTTGCTAGACAAGCTTCCATTCTTCTTTCCCTCCATTCTTGCTTTTTCCAGGCAGTTGGAGATGGACTAAAAGCATCATTGTTAATGTTGTTTTTCAAAGAATGGGAAAAAAAAAAAAAAGAAAGCATTATAAGCAGGAAACCATAAAATGTGTGAGGAAATTGCTTTATTGGCCCTTGGCTGGAGTCTGCAAATTGGAGAATTATGCAGGAAGGCATTAAATAGGGGCGTGAGAGACATGAGCTTTATCTTATTAGTCTTCACTGAGAGATGAAACTCTTTTTTGAGAGGTCTGAGGACCGCTGGGGCCAGAGTGGAGAAGCGACATGATGTGGAGTAGTATAAATCGAATGGAGCTTCAGCAAGTCTGGGAAAAGAGTCAAAGACACAGCAGCTTTATAGCTATAGAAAATCAAGCATACTTTGTTGAGAATGTTGATGTTTGAGGGTAATTGTCCTTTTTGTAAATCTGAGACACAATTCTTTTAGGTGACATAAGCACTAGGAAAAAAGGAAATTAGATGAGCCAGAATTTCAGCAGCCAGTCTCTAGGTGAAGAAAGCATTTTCCATTCACTCTGCTGAACGGCCACTTTGTGACCATGGATGACACTGTCAGAGTGCCATAGTCTTATGGACCCTGGGTGGTGCAAACAGTTAAGCGCTCAGCTACTAGCTGAAAAGTTGGTGGTTTGAACATACCTGGAAGCACCTTGGAAGACAGATCTGTTTCTAAAAGGTCACAACCTTGAGAACCCTATGGAGAAGTTCTACTCTGTACACATTCACATGGGATCTCCATGAGTCAGAATTGACTCAACAATAACTAATAACACCAACAATAAGAATATTAAATAATAATATGAAGAAATTACATAATGTAATCCATAAACTTGATAAATTAAATATACAATATTTTATTTATTGTGTTATATATATTTATAATCTTTATTATATATAATACAAGTCTGTATATAGATATCTAAATTTAAAACCGAGAGGCTTTAAATAAGCAAGCCATGACTGGTTCAAAGTGGAGTTATTATCTTTTTAAACATCGCTAGCCAACTTAAATATGATATGAGAATAATCATGTCATTTTCTTCTTAATTTTTTTATTTTAATCAAATCAAAATTAAAGTAATTTTTCATTTACTTCCTTTGCTCAAGCTTAGATGCAGTACTGGAGAATGGCAGCTTAGATGTTCTTAGCATATTTGATACTTTACTATAATCCGTAACCAAATTAGAGAGTAGTTATCTATCACTGAGACCTTAAACTTAAACTCAATATTTTAGTGTTAATTTAACACCCTTGAATAAGATATATTTCAAGGAGGTGAGTACTTCCCAGCGAGTAGGACTCAGCAAGTAGGAAGAAGCTCATAACAATTTCTTTTTTTTTTTTTTAACAAAAGAACCGTAATGTCCCATTAAGACTTTTTTTCTTTTTTCCCATGCAAAAATTTATACATATATTGTTATGTGACTCTAATTGGTCTCCCCATACTGTGACAGCACACTCCTCCTTTCCACCCCTGATTCCCCATGTCCATTCAACCAGCTCCTAACCCTCTCTGCCTTCCCATCTCACCTCTGGACAGAAGCTGCCCATTTAGTCTCTTGTATCTACTTGAGCTACGATGCACACCCTTCATGAGTATCACTTTATGTTCCACGGTCCAGCCCAATCCCTGTCTGAAGAGTTGGCCTCGGAAATTGTTTTAGTTCTGGGCTGACAGAGAATCCAGGGTCCATGGTTCCATTAAGACTTTTTTCTGGATGTTCCTGTCAGAGGAAGGAGAGAAGTTTTTATTGACACCCTGAATTGCTAGCTGGCCGTATAATCACTCTTCAGGAAACACAAGAAATGCATCTGAGAGCGGGGTGGGAGGATTTCAAGGGTCTCCCGTCTTAGAAACAGAGATTATGTGTAACAATTACAGTCTGAGTCCTTTGGCCTTTAGCAAATCCAGACAATTTCCTTTTCTAAACCTCAAAAATAGGACCAAAATGAAAGAAAAATGTGAGAAGAGGGGCCTAAAGTTCAGAAAAAAGTTACCCAGTCTGACTTGACTTGTCTTGCTTTTTGGGGGATACCCTGAGGGTAGAATTGTACTTGTGCACCTAGCAGAGAATCTCTTAACAGCCATTTGAGTAAATTAACAAATAGATCATAAAAGATGGGGTGCCAGAAGTTCAGGAAAAGAGGATGCATGTGCCAAGAAATAGTAACATTGTATTGGAGGTTTTAGAAAATGGAAAAAGACAAGAAAATGAAATAAACACTGGAAAAGATATTTAAGTATTGGTTGATTGTTTATAGCATCCTACCATCTCCTCTGGGATGCAGATATCACAAACCTCATTTTACACCCAAGGACACTGCCATTCTGTAACTGCCCAACATCACATGACTACTGCAAGTCACAAACGCCTATCTTCTGATTTTAAATCCAATGGTCTTTTCTAAACACCACTGTTTCCTCTAGGGAAATTGCTTCAACCAGAAATCAACACATTTCACTGCCTTTCCAATTTGCACTCATTTGTCTTAGAACTTTCTAATTCCTGATTCTTTTTTTACCATCTCCACTCCCACACTTAATTTTCTAAATTGTCCAGATATACTTGCTAAAGGACTTCACTTAAAAAAAAGTCTCCCTCGTTTCAGATTTTCATTTTATTTACAATGTAATCATATTTGTGAGATAGATTTCATAAAATTTATATCTAGTACCTAACATCAAATTTTCCCCCAAAAAAGCAAAATAAAATGATGTGTAGACCACCTGGCTTCCACAGAATAGTATACCAATCAAAGATAATAACTTTGATAATATAAGTTTAAAATCATTATTTATGAGCAATAGGCCTGCTTGACAGGCAGTGACACAATATGTACAATTCTGACAACAACATGTTAAGAATAAAATAATTTTCAAGAAGAGTGGGGGGAAAAGCAGAAACTTATATAAACTCCAGTGAATTTGGAGTCTTTTTGAAGAAAACATGCAAAAGGCTTCCAGAGAACTGACAGAGAGCAACCTATTGACCCCTCCTGCACTCAGTTTTACCAGGCATTAAGAAGAAGGGGGAGTCCCAGGGTGGTGCAAATGGTAAACTAGGGTGTTAATCAAAAGGTTGGGGGTTCAAGTCCACCCAGAGATGCCTTGGAAGAAAGACCTAGTGATCTACTTCGAAAAATCGGCCATTGGAAACCCTATGGAGCACGGTTGTACTCTGACACACATGGGATCTCCATGAGTCAGAGTGGACTCCATGACAACTGGTTCTGTTAAGAAAGAGGGAATATTCAAAAGGAAACCACATACACAGATTCTGCCCTCAGGCAGCTTACTCTCTGGTGGATTCAAAACAGAATATTGCCTGGTTCTGCGCCATCTTCATGATCGTTGCTATGTTTGAGTCCATTATTGTGGCTATTGTGTCAATCTATCTCATTGAATTATTGCATAGTTAGTGACAATTCTTAAAATGAAACCAAGGTCTCATGATTCATAGAACTTTCCAGTTATTGAGAATCCCACAAAGACAGGGTATTGGTTTTGTTCTGATATATTACAAGTCCTAAGACGATGCCTGATGTATACTAACTACTCAAAAAACATTTGAATGAATTGAATGAATGAACGTTTAGTTTTTTCTAAACACATGCCTCACGTGATACCCCACGATCCCTTCACCAAGGGTTCTGTCAGTCTTTATTTGAATATTCTCAGTAAGAGGGAAATCACTAGTGCTTTAGATACGGCATTTCCAGATGCTGTCATTTCTAAATGTTGAAATTTTTTTTTGTATGCTTAGAATACTTCAAATATTTCACAATTTTCACAAGAAATGAAAATTCCTTTAGTTCTTCTGTTGATAGAAAATGTTGAATGGGAAAAGACCGAGGACAATCATGTTACTTGATATTAGACAACTTTTATCAAGCTAACGTGCACAACCAGAATGCTCTCCAGAAGCAAGGATGTTGAGACTCCGTCTTACATACTTTGGACATGTTCTCAAGAGGGATCAGTCCCTGGAGGATATCATGCTTGGTAAAGTAGAGGGTCAGTGAAAAAGAGGAAGACCCTCAACAAAGTGGATTGATAACAGTGGCTGCAACAATGGGCGCAAGAGTAACAACGATTGTGAGGATACTGCAGGACCAGGCAGTGTTTTGTTCTGTTGTACGTAGCGTCGCTATGAGCCGGAACTGACTCAATGGCACCAAACAACAACAAAGTGAACTTACAGTTGTGCATACCAACTTTAGGTATGCTTACCTGTGCTTCATCCAGACCACCTTTCCAGCCATCCCTCAGGTACATCATGTGACACTAGTGAAACGCCTTGTCAAAATTTAGTTTAACCCAGGTCTGTAGCATTCTCCTGGCCACTGGTCTGGTAATTGTATCAATAACAGCTAGCAATCGCATAGCACTTCTTTGAGTCAGACTTTGTTGTAATTCCTTTACATGCATTAGCTCATTTTATCCTTACAACAACCCCATGAGGTAGGTGCTATTATTATGCCCACTTGACAACTAAGGAAACTGAGGTAAAGAAGTTAAGTAACACAATCAAACCGCTGAGAAATGGTGGAGCCAATTCAGACCCCAGCAGGGGAGTTCCTGAGGCTATGCTCTTGTTCTTCACTGCCAACGTGATAGGGTGCACTCCACACTCATGAATCATGCTTTCTTCCCTGGAACACCACTTTGTCCCACTCCACGATCAGAAACCATCTGCTAATTAGTCAGCTCTGCAATGTTTTTAGGGAACAATACCAAAAGCACTTGTGATATAGTTTCATGGATTGATCTCCCCACCTTTTGAAAAGCATACAGTCTTTCCTGACTGAGGTCCTGGCCACCTGTCCCATGCCCTCTACCTCCCACGGTAGCATAGCTGCCCCCTCAACTTCTCTCGGTTTCCTGGGATGTGCCACACACAAAGGCCAGGTGGCTGGCACCTAGTATTTCTGTTCTTTGTGTTATTCTTCATCTACAGATCTCTAACCACACTCCTCACTCATGTTGAGTTTCCCCAAGAATTTGTATTTATCGTGTCATTGTGATAAATTCTCTCATTTGTTTTATTATCTTGACTCTGTGCAAAAATATGTAGATATGTCTGAGACTCTGTGTATTGTTCTCAGTTACCTTCCCTACCCTTTCTTGTGTAAATTATTGGACATATCTCTTCTACATTTGTTATTATTGTTTTATTCTCTCTCTTTGCCACAGAGTCCTCCATTTTACCCATTTATGTGAATATTCTTCTCCTCCTTACCACACTTTCAGCTTTGAACTCTTGTGATCAGATTGGGAATTACATCTCTGAACAAACACAGGCTTTCCAGCTCTGGAAAGTGCAGCCTGTGCCCTGTGGAACGCCTGAAGCACCAGGCCTGAAGGCAAACCCCTTCTGTGGCAAGAGCTGTTTTTCTTCCATTGTTGCAACTCACGACTGGAAGCAGAGATGAAAACACTACTCTTATCCCCCAATTTCATGTCCAGTACTTTGCAATCTCTGAATCAGCTTTCTAGGTTTTTATTATTGGTAGCATTTGTGTGCATGTGATTCAAACTGGAAATGGCTGGCAGATGCCAATTTCATCATATTCCAGACATGTGTTTTAGGAATCTGGCACCTTTCCTGGCTGGTCAGACACATATCAAAGCCCCATGTAACTAACACTGTCACCTCTACACCCTTATTGAAAAATACTATAAATCGTGTGCGGGAGTCAACAAACCTGTTCTGTGAAGGGCCAGAGAGTAAATATTCTACGCTTTTGGGTCTCTATCTCAACTATTCAACTCTGCTGTTGTAGTGTGAAGGCAGCCGTAAAAAATTTGTCAATGTATGGACATGGCCGTTTTCCAATAAAACTTTATTTACAAAGTTATGCAGAAGGACAGAGTTGGCCTGTGGGTCCATAGTTTGCCAACCCCTAGTGTGAGGAAGGAAAAATGGAACAGACCCAGAGAAGGGGAAAAGAGTCACCAGCCACTTCTCCAAGTCTTCTACTGACTTATTTTCTGAGTCCAGTGACTAAATAACCTCCAGTTCCTGAGGGTGTGAATCTCTTATATTAATTTTGGGCCCAAATATCTAATGTTACATTATTTCCTGTGAGTTATATTTCCATTTTGTTATATTTCAGATTATTAGAAGTAATTTTTAAATATTTCAGCCATGGCTTAGATACATTAAGAGACCTACACTGCCCCCCTGAGGCCAAGCTGATGTTGGCAGTCATAAATAGAGAAAGATCTCCAAGATGGTAAATATCTAGGTGTTGAGACTGAAAGAACACATCACCCTGCCCAGGCAAGGACGTGCCAAGCATTAGCAATCTTGAAAATTCTGCAATTTGATTTTATTGAGGAATTTTCTTGCACAGGCCTGTGGTTTTTCCCGGTTGCTTTTGTGAATACAGCATTTTTTTCCTATTAGACTCTTAGTCTAATGTTCTTGCCATTGTATGGAAGAAGCAAAACTAGGAAGACTTGACAACAATTTCTTACTGCTTTAAGAATTCTTCTCATGTTTTTCTGTTCACAGAAAATGATCTACCTTATTGAATAACTACTAAAATGAGTTTTTATTTCCTGGGTTATAAAGTAACTAATGACTGGGGTGTATGTATAGGTGGGAGGAAAACATTGAAGTTGATAATGGTAGGTGATCACTATGTAGTCTATATACATATATAGACATATGCCTGTCTACAGTGTGATGGGAGGAGTCAGTGCTTCCAAACTGTGTAATAAACAGACACCAACAGTTGGTGGTCTGAACCAATGCAAAGTCTACCTGCTTAGTGGTCCTTGCCAAGATTCTCTGATGTTTCTGAGGAAGACAAGCATGGTCTCTTTACTTAACACTAAGAGAACTGAACATCCAAGCAGATAGCCCTTGGGACATAAGCAGATGTCCAGAAAATAGTCACCTGCATATGGAGATTAAGTGTTTAGAAACAAGTAAGAGAAAATCTTAGCAGCAAGCCTCACAGATGTAGAGGAGACAAATAGGCCTGTTGGCATCAGATTTCAGGAATATTACTTTGTGTCCCAGTTTGAATAGAACACAGCTAGATTCAGCAATTGTTCCTTGGCATCTGTTCTACTGTGTATGTTGTCACCATAGAGAGCCATTTGGGGTGCCAATGAGAAGAGGACAAAATAGTATCAACTTGTACTTCAGGCTAAAGTAAGAGATAATTTAACATTCCATTGCTTATAGGAACTGCTTTCTTTATAAACCAGGTCCTCTTTAAAATTTCTTTCTTTCACTTGTTGAACTTAAAAGGTCTTCTACAGTCTTGAAATTTTGAGTCAGTGAATTCATAAATATGGTTATGACCATCCCTCAGATGTGCCTCTGTGTCACTGGGGAGTTTGTGGCACTTGAAGGGTGTCTAGTTGAAGATGTCTAGTTGATGAGGGGAAACGTGGTTCAGGGTTTGAGATGTAGATTTCAGATTCACCTCCAAGGTTGAAATTGTCAGAGTAGATGGGATCATCAAAGAATGGTCATGTAGAGGGAGAAGAGAAGGTCAGGGATAGAATCCTGGGGGATACTTACATTTAAGACTCAGGAGAAGGTCAAAACAAAAACCAAACTTGTTACTGTGGGAGTGATTCCAACTCATGGCAACCCCGTACGTGTCAGAGTAGAACTGCTCCACAGGGTTTCTTCAGTGACTTATTTTTCAGAAGTAGACTGCCAGGCCGTTTTTCCAAGGTGCCTGTGTGTGGACTTGAACCTCCAACCTTTTGGTTAGCAGTCGAGCATGTTAACCATTTGCACCATTCAGTGACTCCCAGGAGAAGCTAGAAGAGCCTTAAAAATGAGACAGAAATGATGCTTTAAGAAAAGTGGGTGAGTGGGACATAGGAGAGGTCAAAGTCACAGATTTGCAGGGCCAGCTTACTCTTCTCACCCAAGTCCTGAACCTGGTGACTTCAGAAAGTATGCCATACCTTCCTGGGCTTCAAATTCCTCCATTTTAAAGTCAACAGTTACGAATCTGAGGGAATTTTCTGTACTTCTAAGTAGTGTGCAAAGTGCTTCACAGATAACACGTCATTAATCCTCCAGACAACTCAGTGAGCCTGTATCATTCCCATACCCTCACAGAGGAGAAAACAGAATCTTAGAAAAATTGTGCATGTTGCCCAGGAACATATGTTGAGGTAGCAACAGTACTGGGATTCACACCCACACCTTCCAAGCATAAATAAAGCTCACACAGCTTTTATTCTGTTCTGTTGCCTCCTGCAGCTGGATAGGTTTGCTAAGATAGGAGAAGGACTGCCTGTGAGCGAGTAGAGGGTTGGAGACAACAGTTCATGGGAAATTTGAGTGTGTGGAGAGTATGGCTGAGGGAACTCACAGAGGATGAACTCAGTGCCTCTGTGCTCAGGAAAGTAGGTCATGAAATTATCTAGTGAGACAGAAGGTCCAGCCAGGTCAGAGGATCAGAGGACTTGAAAAGAGGGAAAGAGCTTTGAAATCTTCCTTGTGGGTAATATGAAAGAGAATTTGTTGAGGATGATTTAAATTGCTACTGAGAACACAGCTAACGTGAGACACAATGAATCTGTATTTTGTTGTTGTTTGGTGCCCTCTAGTTGATTTCAACTCAGAGAGAACCCAGGTGACAGAGTAGAACTGTCTTCATGGGAGCAGATTGCCAGGTCTTTCTCCTGTGGAGTTGCTAGGTTGACTAGAACCACCAACCTTTCAGTTAGCAGCTGAGTGCTTAACCATTGTGCCACCAAGTCTCCTTGAGTCCATAGTAGCCCTGAATATTTTGAGTGTGTGTCCTGCAGAAATCGTTTGGACAGGAATAGGAAAAGTCAGTTGGTGGCTAATGGGATAGAGTAGAAAATCCAGAAGACAAGAGCTTTGAAGGCTCTCTAATCCATCAAAGATTGTCCAGGAGACCTCATACTTCTTTCTGTAGAAATGGTCCACATCGTAAGTTTTGTTACATAGTGTAAAGTTTTCAGGACATTCTGGGGGAAAATTAACATTTCCTTGGGTTTTAATTCCCTTTGCTTCTGTTTTATGTCATTCTTTCCTCTTGCTTCTCCTTGGGCTGCCTGCCCTAGCTTTTCAGCTTCACTCCGCCTTCTGCAGTCTCTACTTTAGCCCCTTTATTGGGGACAGTGGTGGTTCAGCGGTCAATTTCTTGCTTTCCATGAAGGAGACCTGGGATCAATTCCTCATACACACCTCATACACACCCACCACCCATCTGTCAGTGGATGTTTTTGTTGCTATGATGCTGAACAGGTTTTAACAGAGCTTCCAGACTATGATGGACTAGGAAGAAAGGCCTGGCAATCTACTTCTGAAAATCAGCCACTGAAAACCCTATGAAACATAACAGTCCGACCTGCAACCAGTCATGCAGATGGCATTTTGTTTTGTTATCCATGGGGTCAGCAGAGTCGGGGCGGGGGCAACTCAACAGCAGCTAGCAACAATGTACCTTCCTCTAAATTCTTCCTCACCAATTATGTCACTTTCTCATATCAACCTCCGTCTCATTGAATGTTCAGAAAAAGAAGCTCATGTGAAAAGTTAGTCTTTTTACATGTTGAGATATATGTAATCTATTTTAAAGCATCTGTTAAAGATCAGTAAACACAGAAATAATTTTTGATTTTTCCACCGTTGCCCAAACCCACAAACGTATACAAATGAGAAACGCACTGATTTAAAATAAAATACGAATAACCATTGGAGTTCTCGTTTTTATCAGAAAAGCTGATGCGAATGAGGAGGAAGGAGGGATGTGGCCCAAAGGGTGGAGCCTCTGCAAACAGGAGGTCTGAGACTGCAGTGACCCTGAGATTGGAAGGCAGGGAAGGGGCAGAGATGAGTGACTCCACCTTAGGGGCAGCAAAAGCGTGGTGGTGGTTCTAAGATCTGAGCTAGGTCCGGGAGATGCCCTAGAGGTTTCTCATCTCTGGTGAGCCACCTTTTCATTATAAAGTTCCTGGAAGAAAGGAATCATCATTTTAAATTCTGTGCAGCACTGAGCACATGAAGGAGGAAATCGATACATGTTAATTTACTTACAGTATCTAAAGAAGAAATAAATACAAGGTAAGTAAAAATGAGCAGCAACCATCCAGTTCCTTATCCTACGTTATGATTGCTGGCAACTGTATACACTAACGAACATTACTGCTAACGCACTTACTGGATAGTTATCTGTAAACCTGTGAAAACAGACTGATATTTTTATTGAAAGATATTTTTATGTTAGACTTTTAAAATTCCCTATTGAGTCTTCTAGCCTCCTGTTTGATAATTCTAAGAAGTTAGCGCCATCTTCTGGCTGCTGCGAGGATTGCTGGACAACCCTGAGAAGTAGGGCATGTTTCTTGACCATTCTTAACCAGGCCAAGCAAAAAAAAAAATCAAACCTGTTTCCCTGGAGTCGATTTCACTCACAGTAACCCTATAGGACAGAGTAGAACTGCCCCACAGCGTTTCCATGGAGCAGCTGGTGGATTCCAACTGCCAACCTTTCGGTTCGTACCCGAGCTCTTAACCACTGCGCCACCAGGGCTCTTAACCAGGCCAGGGGATGCAAATGATCTTTCAGTTTCTAAAATACAAAATATAATAACATGTAAGGATCTAAATCGCTTCTGTGTAGTTCTTCTCTCTTCTTCCAAGGAATGTGCAATTTTTATTCAATATGTACTACTGGCTCCAGGGTGAAACAGCCCCTTATCAATTACAAAGCAATTCTCTAGCACAATCAGCAATTTCCACGCGCTATCCAGGCAGAAACGGGCCCAAGCCCCAGGACGCAGGTTAATAGTTTGGAGGAAATACTAATTCCAGTTCTCTGACTCAGAATGTAAGTCCCGGAGGGAACACAACTGTAAAAAGAAGTCCTCTTGGTAGAATTGAAATTTGTCCCTTCTTCAGTGGGGAATAAAATGACAGTCTTCTTCAATAGACTGATGATTAAAACTGGGCCTTGAGGCAAAATCCAATCCAGACTTCACCTGCAGAGTCCGGAGAAGTACATGTGAGACACATGGTCAACTTCTTTGAACACTGTCATGATCCAGGCAGACAACAACTTACACTAAAAGTGTCCCTCTTTGTGAAATTGAGAAAATAGCCACTATAAAGTATATATTATATCCCCATAGTGTCCTTCTTTGATGGAGTTGAGAAAATAGAAATTACACAAGGTAAATTTGATAACTATCATGATTTATTGTGATACCGTCTTCATTCAGGAGCCCTGGTGGCACAGTGGTTAAAGCGCTCAGCTGTTAACCAGAAGGTTGGCAGTTTGAATCCACCAGCCAATTCATGGGAGAAAGATGTGTCAGTCTGCTTCCATAAAGCTCTACAGCCTTGGAAACCCTATAGGGTCACTGTGAGTTGGAATCGACTCTGTGGCAGTGGGTTTTGGTTAGGTGCCTTTATTCTCTTGATTTTGTTTTCTCCTTTACTATGAAATCTGTGCTTGAAAACTGCTTCAACAATTAAAAACTTAGAGGATCAAATTTAAAAATTTTTACACAACACAGTCATTTTGTTTCTATTACCTAGAAACATTGTTTAATTGTTTGTTTGTTGCAGTTGAGTTGGCTCCAACTCTAACTTGTGGAGACCCCATGTGTGTCAGAGTAGAACTGTTCTCCGTAGGGTTTTCAAAGGCTGAGTTTTTGGAAGTAGGTTGCCAGACCTATCATCTGAGGTGTCCCTGAGTGGATTTGAACCTCCAACGTTTCAGTTAACAGCCAAGCACAGTAACTGGTTGCACCACGCAGGGACTCCAACTGGAAACACTGAAGACTTCTACATCCCAACTGAAATGGCGCCATATCAGCTGCTTTGGCATAATTTAGATGTTTTTTCCTTGCTAACTTTGCGAGTTATGGTATGATATACTATGTAACTGGAATAGGAACTGCCTTGACAATACACCTCAAAGTCCATTTCTTAAATGGCCAGCTTTATAATCTTAGCCCTACCTAGTAAGTCACTGTACCTAAATTTCAAGTGCATTTCCTCTTTCATACAATACATGTGCATCTTAAATTTCTAAGTGACAGAGGGGAGACTGGATATGTCACCAGCATGTTTAATAATAGTACAACACCTCCCCCCACCAAGGCAAGAACACTCTCCTATGCAAGAAGACCCTGGCAGGTTTAGTTACTGTCATGGATTGAATTGTGTCCCCCAAAAATGTCTGTTGACTTGGCTAGGTCATGATTCCCAGTATTGTGTGATTGTCTACCATTTTGTAGTTTGATGTGATTTCCCTGTGTGCTGTATATTCTATCACTATGATGTAATGGGATGGATTAGTGACAGTTATATTGATGAGGTCTATAAGATTGGATAGTGTCTTAAGCCAATCTCTTTTGGGATATGGAAAAAAGAAGTGAGCAGGGAGACAGGGACCTCATACTACCAAGAAGACAGTGCCAGGAGCAGAGTGCATCCTTTGGACCTGAGGTTCCTGCACCAAGATGCTCCCAAACCAAGGGAAGACTGATGACAAGGACCTTCCTCCACAGCCAACAGAGAAAGCCTACCCCCAGAGCTGATGCCCTGAATTTGGACTTGTAACCTACTAGACTGTGAGAGAATAAATTTCTCTTTGTTGAAGCTATCCACTTGTGGTATTTCTGTTATATATAGCAGCACTAGATGACTAAGACAATTATATTCACCCTCAGTTGAAATCTCTGGAACCCAGTGTTGGTGCTAACTGTCCTTGGCCATGAGACTTCTTTACAAGAGATATTGGAGTGCATTTGGGTGGGTGCCACTTTTGTGGGCAGCATTTGCAGAACTCTTTAAGAGATGGCATTATGGGATGGGCAGAGTTAGATAGCTGGGAGTATATTCATAACCAGTGTTTGTTCAATGCTATAAGAATAACAAAGGAACGGTTCAAAGTCTCTGGGTATCTGGGGAGAAAAGCGTTCTTTGAAGTTTTTGATGTGACCAGAATAATGCAAAAGCATCTGTTCCCCGTACTTTTATCACATTCTTACATCATACATCACTGTCAGATCAGTATTTAATTGGTTGGAGGAGGCCTGAGCTTGGGAATTTTTTAAAGCTCCCCAGGTGATCCTAATGTGTTGCCAGGGAATTAGCTGTGCAAACAGGCATTGTTTCTCACCTATCAGGAAAGATCAAAGGGCTTTGGGTTAGATAATCATACATTAAAACAAAATTTCTACGCATTGAGGAATAGAGATGGTTAAAAACCAAACCAAACCCGTTGCTGTCGAGTTGATCCCAACTCATAGTGACCCTATAAGGACAGAGTAGAACTGCCCCATAGGGTTTCGAAGGCTGTAAAATCTTTACAGAAGCAGACTGCCACATCTTTCTCCCACAGAGTGCTTGGTGGGTTCAAACTGCCAATCTTTTGGTTAACAGATGAGCACTTTAACCACTGTACCACCAGGGCTCGTTAGAGATGATTAGAGAAAGAAAATAGATACAAAAGATAAGACTCTGTAACAAGTAGGGAAGAAAGGTCAATCTAAAAAGAAGAGAATTCTATTGACAAGGGAGCATGAACTTGGACTTGACTGTTGAGGGGATCATGATTGTCTCACAGGATGTCTCTTCACTGAGGAAAATCAGAATGGAAGCCACCAGCTCACGCCACTCAGTAACCCTGTTTTCTAAATAGAAGGAAGTTGGGCTTGATATGTGCCTCACAATTCATTAAATCTCTCCTCCTCTAGCTGCTTTCGTTGCTTGCAGATGAATTGTTCAACACTACTTTGTTGACAAAAGGACTTAGGATAAAAATGAAAGAGGAGATAAGGGCTTAGAGCAAAGGAATTGTGGGTAAGAATCACCTGAAGAGCTTGTTAAAATTCAGATTTAACAGCCAAAGTGAAAACATTTTGCTTCAGCAGGTCTCAAGTGAGGCTTGTCTAAGGCTGCTTCTGAAATGTGTGAGGCTGTGGGGTAAGAATACAGGTGGAAGGCCCCATACCCCAAGCCTAAATACTTAAAAGTTGTAAACCACAGTAACAAAGTGTTAAATTAAGAAAGTTCTTGTCTCCTTCCTTGACAAACAAGCCTTTATAATGACCTGGGAGGTCAAGTTCAAATGGAGAACCTCAGTGTTTAGGTTCCAGTCTTTCTCTCAGTGACAAAGGTCTGTCCTCCTATGTTGACAAATAATACCTTCATAGTAGCCTGAAAAGCCAAAAACAAACCTGTTGCCATTATTGACTGTATTCCAGCTCATGGAGACCCCATTTGTTAAAGAGTAAAGCTGTGCTCTGCAATATTTTCTTGGCTGTAATCTTTATGGAAGCAGATCACCAGACCTTTCTTCCACAGCACAAACTGCCAACCTTTGGATTAACAGCTGGGCACAAACCATTTGTGTCACAGAAGGACCTTAGTAGCCTAGAAGGCCATAGGGAATATATCACTTACAAATCCCTCAGCGTTGAAAGTGGGGCCCCGGTAGATCTCTTTCCACTTGGCTCCATCCAGGGCGACAAGGTACCTCGTGTGCATGCATGGAGGCATGTCCACCCACACGGCTAAATCCTGTTCAGATACCTCCACCCCCACCCCAAAAGCAGCCACCCTCAGGACCTGTTAGCAGGCTTGGACCATTGGGGCACGCAATTCTAAGATCCTTGTTACCAGATCATGGTCTAATAGGAGGGTGTGGCTCTGTGTGGTCACTTCCCAGGGATCCCATGGCTGGCTCTGCCCAGAGGGCAAGGAGGGGCCTGATAAGGGTCAGAGAAAGCCCTCCCAAGCTGGGCCCAGGGCAGGGACTCCTTTTTAAGGACGCATTAAATCAAGATTTATGGCATTGCTAGAAATACTGGCATCCTCCCCTCAGGGTAATCACTAACATGACTTCTGATGCTACTGAAGAGTAGGGTTTTTCCTGGTTGTAAAATTTATGTAAGTGAAATCATGCTGTATGCATGCTTTTGTGTCAGGCTTCTTTAGGTCAAAATTATGTTGGTGAGATTTATCTGTATTGTTGCATGCAGTTACCGTTTGTTCATTCATGTGGTCGTATGATGTTTTTCTTAAAAATAAGGTGAGCTGCAGAGTAAGCAATTAAAGAGAATGGGTGAAATAGTTACATCAGGTGTCTAAGTATTACAAGCCTTATAACAAATATAAGTTAGTAAATGTGTCTTAGTATCTACAGCCAGCAAAGTTGCATTAACATCACTGTCTACTCAGGCCTGGTATTTTTTCAATAATTAGCCTTCTATTTTATATTTTAAGACATTAACTAAGGTAGCTGTCCTCCTGAATGGTTTCCAGCAAAAATTGATCTTGTCAGTGTGGGAGTATCAGTGAATACATCACCCTGTAGAGGCTAGATGTCTCTACTTCAATAAGTGTGGATAACTTATATAAATGGACATTCTATGCAATATCATCCCAAGGATGCTCCAGACCATACAGAGTTTTATTCTTAAGAAAAGCCTTAGAAGATGGCGCTCTAGGCAGAAGCACCACGCCATCCCTCCACAGCAAGGATCCGAAAAACTAAGCCAAACAGAGAAAACAGCAATCCTGAAATCCTAAACATGAAATGAAGAGATAAAGAACTCAGCCAAGCACCAAATGGAATAAGAAACTGACAGAGAACAGAGAGCGAGGAGACATAAATGGAGAGGTCCCCTATCAGCTAATGCAGCATGGATCCGCCACCTTGGACTCCTATCAGAGACCAGCAAATAAGGGGTACAAGAAAGCAGATTCACAGAGCTTCCAGCAGGAGACAGAACAACCAGTAAACAGCGATGTATGCTTTCCCACCCCCCACACTTCTTCACCCCCACTCAGCCTCCTCTGCTTCCCACGGCCACAGTCTCTTGGCTGGGAAGCGCCAGTTGCTTGGATTCCACCCGCCCACACTGGCCGACTCCCTGAGTGCCATTTGTTGGCTGCTGGAGTTGCTTTTTTCCGCTTCTTTTGATTTCTTCCTTACCTCTCACCACCTCCCCCTCCTTTTGCTCAAATACCTGGTTCCGTGTGCCATCTTTGCTTCTTCCTGAGGGGCTGTGGAGCTCCGTTTGAGTGTGGAGCTGCTTCCAGGTCTGTGCTGCCATGCTGGTGGGATCCCGGGGCTTTTTTGTTTGTTTGTTTTCTTTCTTCTTTTCTTGAGTTGGGAGCCCATTCTGGCCGGGCGGTGCTGTGCGGCTCGGGACCTACCCCCTCAGCTTGTGCAGACGAGCAGAGGGATCCCTGAGGCCATTTCTTTTTTCGTGGTTTTTCTTTTCTGTTTGTTTGGGGGGTTTTCTTGTTCTTTTTTTTTTTTTTTTAAATTTGTTTTGTTTTCTTTTCCCTCTTTTTCCCTTTTTGTCTTTCTTCATTATTCAGTTTCTCGTGTCTCTATATCTTCCTTCTCTTCCTGTCCCTATGCCTCCTAGCCAGGCTGTACTTCCCCAGCTTCTGGGGAACAACTTCCCCAGACCTCGTAGCCACACTGGTGGGATCTTTGGGAGCTTTGCTGTTCCTTTTTCTTTCTAATTTTTATTTTTTCATTCTTTTTTTTTCTTCTTCTTCCCCTTTTTGTTTTTCTCCATTTCATAGTCTCTCATTTCTCAACTCCAACGGCAAGCTCCCCTAGCACTCTTTTTTGTTTGTTTGTATGCTTTTGGCTCCTGTTCCTCTCTCCCATACCCATCTTAGCTCCAAACATCACAATCTCCCCCCTCCATCTTGCCTACCTGCACTGTGCGCATAACGTCACACCACCAAGCAGCACAGGCACGGCCTACCAGAACTGCCCTGCACAGATTACCGACCTGCCCTGGTGGCTGCAGTAAGTGCTGCAAACAACCCATCCCAGCAACTCCTCTTCAGGTAGACCTGCCATGCTGTACCATACCTGAGCGAATGACCCTGCCAATTGGAGAAGGAGGTGAAAAGTATTGTGCCCACAGATGAGCAAACAACAAAGAACACACAGCCTGCCTGCTCAGACATAGCCAATTAAAAAAAAAAAAAAGGATGAAAAAAACAATCTACAATCAATAAATGAGGAAAATAACTACTGAATGCCCCGAAGACAGCAGACAATATCAAAACATTTACTAAAACAGGACAGGATAGTTCTAGTAGGTGTCCAAAATAAAACACCAGATGACTTTCCAGGAGATGAAAAGGCACTAGAACTACCTGATGGGGAATTCAAATCTCTAATACTCAGAATTACCTAAGAGTTGAAGCAAAAAGCAGACAAAAATGAGGAAAAAATAGACAAATTCATGGAAAAGGCAAACAAATTCATGGAAAATACAGACAGAAAAATGGAAGAATTCAGGAAAATAATACAGGAACAAAATGCCAAAATAAATTCACAACTAGAAATCATACAAAAACAACAATTAGAAATCCAAAAGATAAACAACAAGATTTCA